>NW_021636726.1:0-396618 GCF_004799145.2 Neltuma alba
TATTGAAATTGTATTTAGGACATAGACAAAGAAGCTTCCATTAGTAGTTGCATGCGTAGAAGCAAATTCTAGGAATGACGTCAATTCAGCCAAATATCATGGGATGTACGCGGCAACTTGATCCATGACCTATCCATAATTTATGTAAGCAAGAGCAGGGAAAGATTTCAGAGAGAAAAGCTCAAATGGAAGTGAAATGGCACTTTGAAACGTTTAAGCTGGTTAAAAAGGAGCAAAGCAATGGTCAAAAAATCTGTAGTTGTTAAATAATGGCTACAAAGTGCAAAAATCACTGCTAAATCCAACAGTCACACATTTGTAACGGTTAAATAACCACAGCAAAATGACAAACTACTGGTAACTCCAACTATAAAAATATTTATAGCTGTTAATTAATTGTTACAATATGACAGGCACCAAATTCAATTTTGGCAATTGTAGAGCTTAATGTAATCGCTAGTAATTTTTGCAACGGTTTTAAATTTGTAGTGGTTTATTAACCCCTACAAAAAAACAGTAGTAGAGGGAAATTTGATTTCAAATTCAAGCATTTGTAGTGTTTATTAACCTCTACAAATTGTAAACCGCCACTAAATATTTTTTATCCAACATAAATATTGATTTTATTAATTTCAATTTCCAATTTAATAGTTATGTTTTAATTTAATTAATAAATTTAATTTATGTTTAATTTTATCGAATAATTATGAAGTAATAAAAAATATTAATACTAATTCAACTATTTAGAATCGAATATAAACTTTTAATTAAAATTTGAAAGTATTGTTTTGTTTATCGAATATAAATATTCTTTCTTGAAAATTTAATAATTTCTATTTAATAAATTAGAATTGAATTATATATTATTTAATTTGATTATATTTTTTTAATTAATTTCAATTTCCAATTTAATACTTACTTTTTAATTTAATTAATAAATTTTATTCATGTTTAATTTTATCGAATAACTTTTAATTAATGAAAAATCCTAATACTAATTCAAATATTTAGAATCACATGAAAATTAAAATTCAATTATTAATAACAGTAATCTATAAATAGAGAAAAGTTTGACTGATAATAAAAATAAAAAAAATCCTCAAATATCGGCCCTCTACGATGACTCCACAAAATCATGGGGTTGGGCTGGGGTGGCTAGGATGAAAGATCATCATCTATAATGTCAATATCAGGCAGGACAGGAGGAGGAAGTTCAGGAGTTACCCTTTGCCAAAAAATCTCCATCATCGCATTGGCACCTTTCATCTACTCCTCATATTTGGCCTGTCTCCTGGCCTCACGAGCCTGATACTAGGCCTCAAACTGCTCACAAAGCTGCTTCACTATTGGCTCTCTCAGGCGTCTTGTGCCAAAAGGTTTGGTGTGATGCTGTTATTGACTGGGAGGTTCTCGCCTCAAAAGATGCATGACAGCCTCGATTGTAAACAGCACTCGTGTGGCATAAAAACTGAGTCCCCTAACCCGTCCTGGGTGCTTAGGTCTGGTTAAACCTGCCCTAAGTGAGGTGATGGAGTCCATAGCTAACCCTTGAAACTCTCGCAGCTCTACAGCACTCGGGTCATCCTCTCCTGCCAAAACAATTTTATCAAATTAAATAAAATTAACATAATATTAACAATAAAAATATAACATTAAATTTAAACACTAAATAAACAATAAAATTGTAACTAAATACAAATAGCAACTTCCTTGGCATGCTCAGATATAGGAGTGCCGTCCTATGCTTATGGAACTGTGGCCATATCTTGCCAAAGGTAGGCATTCGTCCCTCCTCCTATTACATCTTCCTCCCTTGCCAATTTATAATAAAACAAAAGAACATTTTAATTATTTAAATTCACACACACATATATATATATACATGTAATATAATTGATTAAATTTGTAGCATTACTCACAATCTCATTATAGGTCATAGCAAATGACTTCGAACCATATGCTGGGTATCCTGATGGCTGCGACTCACGATGTTTCTCCAAGAAAGACACTGCAATAAAATATAATAAATTTAGTTAAGTGTATGCAATAACCTAACAATAATGCAATAAATTAAAGTCATACCCTCTCTCAAGTGTCACCCTAAGCGGACAAATGATGCCCAGCCTTTGGCAAGATGCCATCTGGCATGTATCTGCATTTCCTTTAGAGGTCTTGTCCTATCACCTTTCTTTGTATTGTACAAGTGGCCCTTCCTGTTCTTCCAACTGTCCCCTAACTTTTTCAGGGCATATGTCTTCATGTTATCCTCGATGACAATTTTTTCTGCAATTAAAAAATAAATTATGATTTAATTAGTAAGAAATCAAATTCATAATGTAAGTCATAATTATTTTAAGGAAAATATTTAATCCTAAATTTCAAATACTAATTAATTACCTTCAGCAGCTCCCAGGTGTCGCTCTTGTTCTTTTGTGACATCCTCTTCCAGGTAGGCTCGTAGATGGGAAATATTGTATATTGTCCACCTAGATAAGCTAGATATCAGTTGAACAGATGTCCTCCCAACTCAATTGGTTGCCCATGCTCATTCAGAGGGACTGTGACATGTGCATCCTGAATGTAATGCATGTCCTTCACATTTAGCCTCCTCGTGGACCTATTGCCCATTGGGTTGCACAATTAAATTAATAATGAGATAATATCAATAATATTAATTATTAATATTAAATAACTTATTTTACTTACCCACAACTGCCACCTCCGAACTGCTCAACCGTCTACTAGGTCAACGCGGCAGCTGGTGGTGGTGGCCCTCCTCCTCCTCCTTCAGGTCCCGTACCTCTCCCTCCACAGGACCCTCGAATCCACCCTCACCCCCCCAGGTTGAGATCGAAGTGCTCATCGATCTCATAATCTTCCATGCTGATCATGGGCCCATCATCCTCCTCTGTCGACTCCTTGGATGACCCAAGCCTCTCAGGATGCCAGGGGTCTCGTAGGTTCAATGGGATCTTTACCTTATCAACAAGCCATGCTATTTAAACAACAAATAATTAATTAAACAATAGAATATACAAAATTTATTAAATATGACTTTAATAAATTCTAAACATTTTACAATTACATTTGAAACCATAAAAAAAATTGAAAAATTTCTACCAACTCCAAGTTTTTGAAATTAAATAAAATACTACAAAATATAATTAAAATAATATCACTCCTAATATCTAATAAAATTAATTACTAAATAAACGAATTTTATCATTAAACAATTACAAATAACATGTAAACTAAAAAAATTGAAGGCAATAAAATATATAATCATTACAATTAATTAATTCAACAATTTAAATCACATATAACTATTAAACAAAATAAAAAAACTGTTTAGATATGGATTTAATAAATTCTAAACATTTTATAATTATCTTCCAATTCATAATTAACAATTAAAAAAGCCAATAAATTCACTTCTTTGAATTAAATAAAATAAAAATAATTGTAATTAAATTAATATCACTCCTAATGTCATATAAGTTGATTACTAAATAAATATATTTTATTATTAAATCATTATAACTAACATGCAAACTACAAAAATTTAAAACAAATACGAGATATAATGAATCAAACAATATCAATGTCAATTAAATAACTAAACTAAAATAAAATAAATATTAAATGAATACAATACCAATTAAATATTTAAATACTGTAACTATAAAATAAATTAACTAATAAATGAATATATATCATACCTGGATAGCTGGAAATGGATCTGAAACTACAGTGGATTTGAGGAAAAATTGTGACAGAAACCGTACACACACGCAATGAAAGTGAAAGAAGGAGGGGGAGAGGGTTTATATAGACACCGAACATTTATAGTGATTTTAAAAATAACTGCTACAAATGTGATATTAGTGGCAGTTTACCTTACAACGTTACAAAGTCTATGACATGTGTCGTACCTCCATCAAATAACTAAACACTTTGTTGCAGTTGTGTATGTAACCGCACTACAAATTTGCAATACTTTGTAGCGGTTAAACTAGAACTGCTACAAATTTTAACCATTTGTAGCGGTTTTATATGAAACCGCTACAAAAATCAAACGTTTCATTTTCTGCCTTTAGCACAACCACTACAAAATAACCGCTACAAATAGTTTGTTGTAGTTATACTATCATAACCTCCACTACATAACTGTTACAAATTTAGTGCCAATCTCCTGCCAAATGATGGAAGGGTGCACCATTTTTGTAGCGGTTATTTGCGCGTATAACCGCTATAATGTGTGACACAATGAAATCCGGGTCAACCAATGCAGATTTATAGTGGTTTTACGTTAAAACCACTACAAGTCTTTGATTTCTAGTGGTTTAATGTATCCGCTACAAAATAATCACTACAATTTGCTTCTTTTTTTGTAGTAAAGTGATCAGATAACCAGCTGTATATATAGCTTACTTCTCAAGCTTATCATTTGGATGTCAATCTAAAGAAATTCATTGACTAAGGATATCTCATACCAGAATTCAAGGATGAGGAGAAAGAGATTTGTGAAGTTAAATAGAATATTCAGAGCATTGAGGCAGATATGGACAAGGGACATTCTCAAACTATATATGTATCCTATCCCTCTTACCCGACCAGTTATCATCCTGTTTCATGTTCATCTTCACCTACATATTATCCTAAGTCCTTATCTAATTATAGTCAAATCTTCAAGATGAGCTATTCTATATTCAGACAAGTGAGGCAGTCAAAACTATAACCTAAGCCTCCTCAACTGAAACCTACACAACCTTTTCATCCAAGACCAAGACCTCTTTTTAATCCTGACATATCACAAGCCTGTCCCTCTTATACCAAATCTCTAGCAAAAACCTCTTAACCTTCTACTAGTCTTAAAATAACCACACCACCATTCTCCCTACCTAAACAGTCCACCCCAAAGTGAAGAAAATGAGAAAACCAAAGCTCCCATTGCCTCTCTACAAAATAAATTTTAGGCGTTGCCTGTTAAAAACTATGAGTCTAATTTGGATCCTGAATTCTTTGAGAATTTAAAAAGCTTTGACTCTAATGGAGCTCTTGCTGATATTTCCAAAGTTGGTACGGTCCCACTTTCTCCTATAGAGCCTATTGTTCAAGATACACCAGATGAATGTCCAGAAGATGCAACTTTTTCCAATCGTCCAGAACAACTGGAGGACACCTTAAGCCTACTAAAGTCCTTGGTTTATGTTTGATAATCTCCCTCCTCATAAATGGAGAGAAAGACTTCACAAATTTGGCGCTTGGCTTGATCTATAGATGTGTAGGCCTGTGTTACTGTTCAAGAAGTTATTTCAGAATTTTGTCTCAGATTCACTAGTAATCTACATGAATGGTTTCAAATCATAGATGATTGTCATAAAGCTGCTGTAGCTAATTTTACTAGAGTTGGGCAAATTCTTGGTTTGATTTATAAAGAATTTATTGATGATTTCAATATCATCAATAGAAGGAATCAATAAGAATATTTTGAGATGAAATATCATTCTCTTGATAGAAGAGATTTGCAAAAGTATTTTCAACAAATGTCTGAGAAATACTATATGTTGGAGGAGGGACTTCAAGATGTTAATATTAGACATGTTTTTATTGCCTCTCTTCTTGATGAATTACCGCTAGAGCTTCATCCAGCTATTAATGCCTTGCGTATCTCTTAGAGAAATATATCAACTTGCTTTGTCAACTGTCCACTCTAGATAAACTCTGTGAACAAAGAAAATTCCTCTAAGAAATGATGAAAGGCCAAGTCAAATTACAATCTGCAAGTAGGAAGCCTTATCTCAAGATTAAGTGTAAAGGTCAAAAAGAATGCTCTTGTTCTGCAAAAAAAGAAATCCCATTTCAGAAAACACAAAACATCAAAGGATTTTTATTTTCAAAGAAGAAAAAGGACACGGCTTTTTAGATTTTTTGAAAGACGATCTACTCATTCCAAAAAGTCTGATACATGTTATCTTTATGGGAAGAAAGGGCATTTTGCAAAAGCCTGTCCAAACAAGTCAAAGAAGGAAATGAAACTGTTACAAAATCTGGAAACCATTCTGATGATTCAAGATAATTAAAATATAGAATTTATTCTTGAGGAACAATCTGAACGAGATACTGCTGTTTTTTTTTTTTTGGGGCCAAAATCCTAGCAAGATTGATAGCCTTAATCCCACCTGTGGACAAACTTAACTAAAGTTTAGATTTTTTTTGGGGTTAACGTGCTAAAGTATTTTTCCAAACTCAGCCCAATGTTCTAAAGTTATTTGTGATGTAATTTGGCTCCTTGAAGTATTTAAAATTGTGCACCTTCATCTAATGTTAACAGAACTATTTTCTTTATCTATGAAATTGATGACTCAGCTCATATTGGACTAAAAAAAATCCTAGCTGCCAGACCACAGAAGCAAATGAAAAGAAAAAAGCATTAGAGTCTCTGATTTGGTGGTGCAACCAAGGATGAGGAGGGTGGCTGAGGGAGGAAGGCGCGAAGGTGAATTTCTCTCTGGCGCCAGTTTTGTCAATCATTAATGCTACTCAACCGGTTCTAAATATATAACTTATTTTATAGTATAATTACAAAATGGGAACTGGAGGAGTAATATCGATTATTTTCCCTCTTTCTGGCTCCTTCTTGGTCGAATATTAGACAAAGTCATATAATAATATAATAGTAATCACTATGATAACAATAATAATTAAAACAACTAAAGGAAATAACAAAAAAAAAAAGAAGTAACTTAAGTGACAAGTTTTAGGTGGGATTCATTATATTGATGATTGAAGCAAAAACTCTAACATGCCAAGACCAATAAATATAAATATATACACACTGTGATCAAACACAGCAAGTTTGGACAATACATTATATAGTAATCAAACATATATATCATAATTTACACTAATCCGCATACAATAATAAACTATCTTATTGTTGTTTTTTCTTTATTGTTGCGACAAACAACACCAAATCATAATTAATAGTATTCAAAAAGTTTGAATCATTTTTAAAACATGAGATTCAATCGTCACTTGGCCGGTAAGGTTGTTGATATACTTGATACCCTAGCATGGATTGCTCTTAGTGGTTCTCACTCAACTGTCTTCAACAGTGTCTTTCTCAGCTTTTTCACAAGTTCCTTCACTGGAATGCTGCGTTCCTCATCGACCTATAACGACAAATTATTCATCATATGAAATTGCTGGGGGGAAAAATTTATCATACATGTTCTTCATTAAACTAACGATTTTATATAGAATTTATGAATTGTGGCTGCTTGTGAAATAACTAATAATTATACTACGTGTTCTTGAAATTGTACAGCTTTTCTTGTTGGAAAAAACTCATCCTATTCTCTGATTTATAAGTCACTTTTAATATGCCATATTAGAATCATGAAAAATCTTAAACCTCATTTGCCGTGTTTTAAAATTTAACTTTTTAACTTTATTCCTATTTACGATGTACAATTTCTCAAAAAAAATAATTTATATAATAATAAATGAAGAGTAAAACTATATATTTATGTTAAAAATTTAACGGTGAGACTTATAAATAAGACAAAAAAAACCTTCCTCTCTTTGCTTGATAAACTGGACTAGAGGAGTATATAGAAAGAGGGTCTTAAAAACTAAAGCTATATATGTGTGTGTGTATACAATATCAACGTATTGGCCAAACATACACACACACACACACCTGTTCGTTGTCAGCATAGTCTCGTCTCAATACTCGAAATCAGAATAATATTTTACTTGGATTTGTAAATTCAAGGAACATAAATTAATTAATGATAGTTTTGAGAAATACTAGCCGTGGAACCTTGAAAAACACGAGGCACAACTTTAGTTCTTAAAAAGGAATTTAATATTTTATTAATGCTTCTTTCTCTGATATCATTAGATTATAAGAATTTTTATCGTGATTTCCCCCTTCTCCATGCTATATATGGTTCTTGCTTGAGTGTTTGAGAATATACTTTTATCAGATGGGGAAAAACAAACATAATAATCAGATCGAGTTTTCTCCTATAATTGATTCTGCTCAACCAAGCATATAACAGAAACAGAAACTAAATGTGTGTGTGTGTGTGTGTGTGTGGATGGATGGATGGATGTGTACCTCAGCAATAATGGTAATATCAAGAGTGGAATTTCCAAACGGCAACACACTGTGACTGATTATGGAGAAATGAAGATTGTGGAGCTGAGCCAACAAGTTAAGGGTGACGCCTTTTTTATTCTCACAGTGGATTCTGATGAGGACTTGTCTGTGTAAAACTCTTGCTTCAACTTCAGGAAGGGTTTCACAAATTCTGAAGTAATTATCGGAGCTCATTTCACAGGAGGTTGTCTCTTGAATGTCTTCAGCATTATTATTATAATTATTATAGAGCTGGCTCGACGACGACGACGATGTCTTCTTATTCTTCATCATGTACCTTGACACTGAGGACTCCAAGCTACTCATCTTCTTGTTCTGTTCTTCTAACTCTTTCACTCTCTCTTGAAGTTGCTTCACGTGAATTATGGCTTCGCTTAGTATTGAAGCCTTGTCAATCTATTAGTTGATGAGCATTCATCCAAATCATTCAATCAGCTCAACATTTAGATTAAACAACACAACAAGTTCATATATGAAAAGCTCTGTGCATTTGTGCATTTGTCTGGCTCTGGCTACTAGTTTACAAAATTTAAGAAGTCAACTAAAATCGATTAAAGACAATAAATATGTAAGAAATATTTTTTTCCATAATTTTTCTCAAATATATGCATATTTATAGAAAGAGTTTGGGGGGGGGGGAGGGGGAAGGAGTAGAAAAATGATGAGGGTAAGAATAAAAAAACGTGCAATAAAATTTTAGGCATCTCCAAAATGTAACTTATAAAAGGACTAGAGGAGGGAGGAGTATATGAAACAATTTGTGGATTTGGCTACTAGTTCTAAACAAAATTCATTTCCCTGAAAAGCAATTTTTGTTTCCATTTGCAAAATGTAGGTTTTGGGTTGATACTTCCTTTTTTAAAAGCTATTTTAGAATTAACTAAAATAACAAACATTCATCAAAAGCGGGCTTGCACGTAAAAAGTCAGTCAATTTGCCAAAAACTCGATATTATTTCCGATTATGCATATCCACATCTTTTATACTTTTCCATTCAATTCCAGTCCATCATCAGATTACAGAAAATCACAAGAATCATAATATAATTTAATTAGTCCATCGAAGCATCAGTGATAATTACGAAAAGATGAAAAAGGATCCGAACCCTAATTTTGAATAAGAAGATGAAAGAGATGAACTGGTACTTTCCAAGTGTTGAAGAAGAATCAAGACATAATGAAATGAATGAATTCAACTGACCTTCTTCAAACCAGGGATTGTCGCTGAGAGTGCAATGAACTTCTCAGTGAGTTCTTGTCTCCTTTTTCTCTCAGCCATTATGTGATCCAGTGTCTCGGATGAACTTCTAGTCTTCTTTGTCCCTTGATTAGCTCTTGGCTGATCACTATTTTGGTTTTCTAGGGTTCGTTTTTGGGAAGCGCGCGTGCCTCCTCCCCCTCCTCCTCCTCCTCCACCACCTGTAATACTACTCTCTAATTTCTCTTGATTACGACTCTTGATCGCCGATTCGTGTTTCCGGTGACCACCGTCGGAGGTGGCCGGGAGAACTGTTGAGTTATCGAAGGACAGAATATAAGTTGACGGGGCCGATGAGGCTACTGGTTTGTCCGAGAAGCTACCAAGTTTCGAGAGGGTTGAGCTCGAGTTGTTAGGCCGCTTCAGCTGGCCGGCGCCGGAATCGTTGTCCAACGATAAGCTGCTAACGATGGGTGTTGTAACAGCGGCGGCAGCGGCACCACCACCACCACCACCATCTGATGCGGCAGTGACGGCGGTGTTTTGAATAGAGGAAGAGTGAGTACTGTCACTCTCGGAAGAGAAAGAAGGTTGGTGAAAGATCTCCTTAAGAAACTCATCATCCTCATCATCAAAAGAGTTATAAGGCTTGTGCCATTGATTATTGAAGAAATTGGTCTCATCCATATCCTGAAATCAAAACATTAAACCAAAAAGAAAAAAAAGGGAGAAAGAGAGAGATCCATGAGAACTAATCAAACAAGCATAACCATAATGATTTTCATCATGAAACCCTAAAATAGAATAGCTAGGTTAGATATAAAAAATTATGATTACCAGATCCGAGAACCAATTCTGCCATGGAACCTCCATTAAAGTTGGGAATTTGGATGAGAAGGAGATAAATAGAATTGTTCTGATAGTAATTAATATGGGCACGAACTTATGAACAAGAGAACTGAGTTATATAATAGTAATCCAAGCCAAGGGTTTTGCAGGGGATAAACGACACATGCATCAGAGTGAAATGGACATAAAAGAAATGACTCGTTTAGCATGCAACTTGTTTTTCCACCGTTGATTGTTTTCACCTTAAGGTGGGACCCATGAACTAAAGGGCACAAGAAGCCTTTGATTTCTTTATTTTGTCCCGTCCAGATATATGAGATGGAACTGAATTTTGCAGATACGCAGATCTCGTGCACCAATTATTAAAAGAGTAGTTTTGTAAAGTACTGATGAAAGTGTAAAGTTCTCTTTCTTCAGGACTTGCATATTATTCCGACTTCCAAGATTTATGGCCAAGAGTGTTCAGACAAGGAGAATAACAAAATGAAGGCTGTCTTAGCTTCATCAAAGTGGGAGGAATCCTTTTTTTTTTTTTGGTTGGCGCCGGGGGAACCCGGGAAGAGTGCCCATGTTTACGTGTAAGGTAAATGATTCATATTACTTTTAATTGGGGGTGGGGTGAGGAGAAAAGCAATTTAAGTTGGCGTGAATGACAATGACTATTGTCCCTTTTATACAAATGATTGAGGGGTTTCATTTTCAATTATCTCGCACGAGCGCGCGCGCGCACATACACAACTAGTTCATTAAAATTAGAAATAATATTTAAGTCATTAAATTTATCTCAAATCGAAAAGTTTTTTCAACTTTATTCATATTAAATGAGGTTGCAAAAGGGGAAAAAAAAAAAAAGAGTTACTTTTAAACATTGATTACAAGGGCACCACCGAGTGCTTAGATCGATTGGTAAGAATGTTATTCTAGCTTAACCAGAAATCTCAAATTCAAACCCTAGATACGTTATAATTCAGTGAGAGTGAGATGCCTTGCATAGTAAACCCACATTCCCACTAATCTGGATCAGTTGGTTGCCGAAACCGCCGGACACCGAAGGTTATCACCCCAAAAAAAAAAAAACAGTAATTACAAGGGCAAAATTGATAAATAAAGCATTAATTATTCTCTAATTAATATATATTTTGAACCAAGCCACTGCTCATCAGTCATCACAATAATGAGCACCATGGTGCTCATTTTTGGGGAGAGATACACACCATCTGGTCCAAAAACAATTCTAACGATTCAGATTAAAATTTCTAACTGATGATATTTAAATAATAAAATTATTTTATGAAAAATTAACAGTTTAAAGGTTATCTTTAATTTTGATCATGTACCCACTAAGATATTTTTTTTCAAAAAAATTAAAATAACAAAATAAATATGGACTATCCATATCTAATCTAGACTGTCTAGATTCGTGCTTATCTCTTGGCTATGAGCACCAAAACTCAATTCAGCTATTCCTCTAAAAATGATTTATATTATTGCGGATCAAAGAGAATATGTCAAGGTCTTGTAACGTAACTAATACATAGCATCTTTTTTAAGGCTTCTTAATGAGAGTACGATAAGTACGTGAGTTATAACAAAATAAATAAAAAAAATCTAGGTGGGGAATATTGTCCTTAGTCCTTTCACCCCAAGAAATAATTGATCCGAATAATGTAAATATTTTTATTAAATATAAACAATATTTTCAACAAATTTAGATTATTGCTCGAATCGATTGCTTCGTCAAAATTTATATGGAATGTTAGTCACTTTTCCATCAAAAACAATCGAGAGAATGAAACTCACCATAGATTAACTCAATGAATTTTCATTACACATACATAAATGTATGTGTAGTCGGTGAACTTACATAAAGTGCTGGGAATGATGCTTTTCTTTTTTTATTTATTTATTCTCATGAATAAAATATAATATAAACAAGAGATCTGGCTTGTGTTAATAATTACAAATAAATGTTTCATGTCTGGATGTTGCTGCCTTTACTTTTTTTTAAATCAGTTTTAGGGTGTTTAGATGGAACCAAATTATAAGTTTAGAAGTAGTTTTATGATATATGAAGTAAATACGTAAAAAAATTTATCTCAATTTATAAAAAAATGTTTTTTAAAAAACACTTATCACGACCCCGGCCGAAGTGTGAGGAGAATATTCTGTCGCTGGTCCCCAAGACAAGGTGGGAAAAGAAAAAAGGCAAATGCATGAACATGCGGTTAAAGATTTTGGCAATATTTTATAATATCCTTGTCTGTCCCTCGCTCCCTTGCCCTTCGCATTCTCCCGCATCTCTATTTTTTAATATTTGCCCAAAAACAGTAGGAACAAAGAGGATCTGGCAGATCAGCACGAGGGCTACTGAGAGTTCAGCGTAGGGCTTGCTCAGCCACTTTTGGGATATTTATATATAAATATATATATTATAGGGAAAATCCTAAAAAAATGATTATTGAATTTCAAAATTCCAAATTATGAATTACTACAAAAATGTGTTGTCATTTGTTTTTTAAATATAGTCTTTTTTTTTTATGAGTGTAGTAACCAATATTGATTTGGAATTTTAAAATTCAACCATTATTTTTTTGGGATTTTCCCATTATTATATGCATGATTTAATTACAAAATAAAATTTATTTTGATATTCATTTGTACGATGTGAGATTATTTAAAACAAACTATATTAAATACTCTTATAATAATTTACTAGTTAAATACTACAATTAAAATTAGGTTGTTGAAGTACGTACAAGAAAAATAACATCAGAATGCTAGATGTATCATAAATGAAATTTAAATATTGAATACACTTGAGAAATAATATCAGAATATTGGATGCTGTTTTATCCTAATTTTCATTTGTACCTAAATTACCAACATGTTTTATCAAGAAAAATGTTTTGCTAAATGCTATATCCAATTTATTGGTTAAATATGAACACATTGACGCCAGACGGCACTTCTTCTGTTGTCAAGACTAGAAAAGTCTAAGATATGAGAAGCACCACTCATAGAAATATTCGTTATATATGTTAGAGTAATTATTGCCGCATATATATATAATAATTTTGGATTAATTTCGATTTTATAATGGTTTTTTAAGACAAAACGATAAATCTAGTGTTGAGTTCTTCAGAAAATTATTCTCACAAAAAAAAAAAACTAGATATTTGTGTGATGACAAAATTTTGAGGCCATTTGATCCAAATGTTCATTATATCAACTTTTTCCTCTGTCAACATCTTGCAAGTTGGTTCCTTCCTAACCATATGCTATTGTCCACATTATCAGCAAGTAATTATTTACAAATACCGAATTGAATCTTGTCTAAGAAGTCGATTCTTTTTTTTAGGCCAAATCTAAGAAGTTGAATTTGATGATGTGACAATCACTGCATAATTTTTTTAAAAAAAAATATAGATTAATTTTTTATGGTGATATTTATGGGGAAGCTTAAGTTTTCCTTTTTTTAGGGAAAAAATGAGGTAATGTATTACTTCACTAATATGGATGATATTAATTTAGGGCCCATCTAGATCTGCGGCTTGTCCCTTTTGATAATTCATTAATCTTTATAATTTGGATTATTCACGGAAAAGTAGCCCCAATCATGTCTTGTCCTTCCAATAATGTAATTTATTAAATTATTAGCGGTAGGATCTGAGCCAAAAATAATTAAACAAAATATATTCATGTTTTAATACTTACACATACATATATTGCTTGGAAATATATTTTACTAGTACATGTTTTTATTAGGAACAATCACTTGCTAACTCGTCCGTTTAAAACTGATACTTAGACTGTTGCATTCAAATTTTGGTCAATTTAGTCTTACTTTGAAAAATTTTTAATTTATCAATATTCTGCTTTCATAATTTTGCATCAAAAATCAAATGATGATTACTTCTAAGTTATAATCTATTTATAATCAACACGATAAAATGTCAATAAATGTAAGAGTTAGACTAATTAAAATTTTAATTTGGTCCTAATTAAATATAAAAATATTAATTCATTTTGTCAATTAAATTTATAATTTTTGTCTCAAACTAATCCTATCAATTGCATACAGGGAATTTTCATTAACGGATTACAATGTGCATGATTACAAGAGATATTTTTAAAAAATCAACACATATTTAGTGCAGTTAACTAACTTTATTAATATTCATAAAACAATTATTTAGCTCTTATATTAAGTTAATAATTAGAAGAAGTACCACATTCTCCACACACAAAAATTAGCTAAGAAGTTGTGAATCTTACCACCTATATAAACTCACATGTTTCAAAGATTTTTTTTTTTCAAAATTACTGCTTAGCTCTAAGAAAAAAAATTTACCACTAAAAATCTCATAATAAGTAAATGACAAGTTTTCATGCAGGCATGCTGCTCACTTGTAATTGAAATTTTTTAATAATTATTTTTTTTTTTAGCACCTCACAATGATTTCACTTGGTTTTAAGGTAGGAAGAAAACTAAAAAGAAACTACTCCTCTGGTCCTTGATGTAGGACATAATTGAGGAGTTGATGTGGGTCCTATATGTAATACATATTTCATATGTTTATTAATTTTTTCCTAAATTAACACTATCAATATTTCTCAACAATGATCAAGTCAGAGAGGGAGGAAAAATTAAGAAGGATGCTTATGATGTTTTTAAAAAAATATCATATTAACTAATTTAATTAATATTTTTAATCAACTCAACTTAGTTAATTCGATAATCAGAGGAGTATTAATTAATGACTATTATTAATTGATTTTGAATCTCGGACTCTGCTCAGTGTGATTGTTAGGATTTTTTTTTTTTAACCCAATCAAAAATAAATGCAAAGATATACTATACGGTTTAGTGAGGCCAGGATATGTCTTCATTAAAACTCGTTTAGTTACATTAAAAATGATTAAAATCATGATTTTGATAATTTTTAATATGGAATCAAACACGTAATAAATGAACTTAGGCCGATTAGATCCCATCCTATCATTATACACTACTTCAGAGCAACAAGAAGAAAAATACTTAAAGATGCAAAAATTAATTTCACCAAAAAACAAAAGATGCAAAAATTTAAAGTGATATCATGAGAGGCTATCGTATTTGCTAAATATTGATCATCATATTATGGGCTTGGGCCGGAAACTATTGGTGATCTCCATGGATTAGACTGGGTCCACACATTCATAAAGTTGCCTTGTGAATTATGATAGCTAACGAACATGAAAAATTTAAAAGTTGAAATATATTCTTTATACTTAGTATCTGACAGTATTTAAGATTATTCCTAAAACTTGTGTTTGGATTAAAACAAAGAGAATATGGAAATTTAAATAACAAAAGGAAAAATTACAATGATATCCCAAGAAAAGAAGTGATCACAGTTGAACAATTATCAAGTTTTACTTTAGAACATCATGTTGTAGGCTGTTTTATTGTTATCGGGATTGTTATTATTAATTAAGTTTCTTAATTAAAACTTCATAACAATTCTCTACCAAAAAAAAGAGTGATATGGACTGCCATAATGATTCAGATGTAACTCTTTAGTTTCTTACGTGTTAGCAATAATTTTATAAAACATTCAATACAAACCACTCTTTTCCAGTTTCTATGAGACAAGCTGGTGGATGGGAAGTATAGTGTTGAGAGAGACTGATCTAGGTTTTTGTAACTTAACAGAGACATATGGTGATTTGACTCGTTCACGATCCCAACAAAACTCAACTCCGGTGGTCTTTTGGTCGGTTCCATGTAATAGAGACTAAATGGTTTTGAACCAGATTGATAGGGTTAAATTATATATTTTTTCTTTACTGAGTCTAAGACAAAATCGTTTTAAGATATCAAAAACAGTGGGAAAAAAAAATAGCAATGTCCCTATTTATACTTTGGTAACTCCTTTTTGTTAAATATGTATCATTTTATATACGTCTAATGTTCTATTATATTTACTTGTAGATTAAATATTACTTTTTTTAGGGTTATATCCAAAAAGATTTTATATATATTTTAATTATAATTGGCTTAGCTCTTGAACTAGTGCCACTCCCATCTAAAAGGAAACAACTATATATCCAAGCATGCATGTGAGACGATCGATCGAAGATAGCAGCAATTCAGAACTGCAAATGTATCTCGATCACTACCGAGTAATTGCAGTAGTTCTTCAATGTTTTGTCAATGAGTTTTAACTTTTTGCACTTTTTCTTCAATACTTTTTCTGGGAGAATTACAGTGAAGTACTAAAAAATCTCAATAATAAATAAGCAGTTAAAATTTGTTGTTATTGTTTACCTTAAAACTGGTCAATATAAAATGTTTAGTTTTTATAAGATTTTTTAGTATTTTTTTTTTCCCTGAGACTTCAGAGTAACTTTTCCTTCTTTCTAATGGTTTTCAAGGTATACTAATGAAGATGTCTAATTGCAAAGCTTTGAAGTTGAGGTCCCACGAGAAATTTTGCTCTCATTATTCTCCAATGTTCTACAAGTGAGCTCAAATGTTCTGCAATTTTTCTTCAATGTTTTAAAATGATATTCAAGGGACACTGAAGATAGTTGCACAGCTTTGAAGTAATTGAGGTCCACAAAAAAAAAAAATCTAGATTGCAGAGCTTTAAAGATGGGGTCCCAAATTATTATTTTTTAAATCGTTCTCCAATGTTCGGCAAGGGATCGAGATTAATTTTCTGCACTTTTTATCTAATGCTCTTTAATTTGAATTAATAAGTAAGAATAATGTGTCAAAAAGTAATAAAATATTTGAACCAAAAAGTAAAAGTGATATGTCACAACGTGTTTTTGTTTGAGTGGTGTGAGTCTTACTCCATCTCTGTGTCAAATCGAATGTGCTTGTTAGTTGTTAGGGATAATTTTGTAAATTTCCAATTAGATTATATGGTATTTTATTAACTAGATAAATTAGTTTGTAAAAAATAATAAATATGACAAATAAAATATGTTGAGGTGTTATTTTAATATCAAATCCAAACTTCCATTCGCTTCTTATATTAAATATCAGATTAATATTATTCAAATTGTCAAATCATTTGGCAAATTTTTAAAAACAAAAAACCTAAGCAATTTTTGTTTTGTTTTTGCGTTTGTTTGTTTTTTGTTTGAAAAAAGTGGAAAACCCTTTCTTTTCTACTCAATGGCTTTTTCTCCATTTAGAAATTTGAGTTCTCATCAAAAGTTCACTATCTAGTATCAGTATATTTATTCTCAAATGTAAGTTTGTAAAACAATTATCCAAACAGAATTTTTGTTTTTTGTTTTCAAAACTTGTTTTAAGAAACAATTTTATAAAACTTTTTTAAGAACAAAAAAATAAAATGAAAACAAATAGGTTTAATGTGTTTCATTTTGCAGTTAATACGTTTTAATTTTAAATTAATAATTTTTTTCTCCATAACATACTTGTAGTTAGTTTGTTAATAAAACGTAATTACAATATAATCTTAAAAATTAACAAATTCAATTACACAATTAATAAGCTTTAATTCTAAATTAACAGCTTTATGTTTCCATAATATACTTGTAACAAGTCTATGAATAAAATTTGACCACAATACAACCTTAAAAATTAACATATTTCATTTAACAGTTAACATATTTTAATTCTAAGTTAACAATTTTCTATCTCCATTATACATTTGTAATAAATTTTTGAATAAAGCCAGATCAAACATATACATCATGTGTTTTTCTTTTCTTTTATTTGCAAATTGAATTCAAAATATATTGCTTTTAGGGTTTCACTGAGAAGATTTATCAGATTCCTGAGTTTTGGTTAATGTGGTGTTTGTATAGTTCGATGTGGAAGGAAAAACATTGGAGACAAAAACTTGAGTTGTCACCAGTTCACCACTAATATTCATGCCACAACATTCACAGTCCATTCTCTTTTCCTATTTTATAATTCACAAATCATGAATAGTATGAATTATTTTATTTTATAAAAATATTGATTTTGACTAATATTTATATTGATATACATTTTGAGGGAAAGTAACTACGCATATAAATCCAAAAAAAATTAATCTAATTATTCGTCATGAGCCCTGCTTGTGCCTTATTGGGTTGTTCACCTAGCTTCTTGGACTTGTACAAAAGCATGTGCACTTTCATAAAGATCCGTCTGTTCAAGGGCTTGACGCCGAGAGAGAAAGATTTATATATATATATATATATATATATATATATATCTTTTTAATTGTTATGATCATAATATAGTATGTAATTATACTATATGTTAGTACATAACAATATTATTAATTATCATTTGGCTTCTTCTACGTGATTCCTCATTTACTCACTTTGTTCATTCATTATTAATATCGAGACATACCATTTTGAGAAGAGCAAGATCCACTCGTCTTCATTGTGCATTTCCAGCCTTAACTTTACACGCCTGTAGAATATTTTTTCTACTCGATACTTTTTTTATAATTATATTTATAAGTCATGTTCAGCATATTTTATTAAAACAAAAAATTAAACATTTTTAATCATGCCTTAAAATTTAATTAAATTTCTAAGAAAATAATAGTTTGCACAATAATAAAATGAAAGGGAAAATTACATATTTATGAAAAAAATTTAATAATATGTGACCTATAAAGATGACAAAAAAAAATTTTGTTCACTGATTTGTAAATAAGACCAGAGAAATACAAACAGTCAAATTAGGTAGATAAAAAGTTGGTTATTGGTAGTTTATGTGTTAAAACTAAAAAATGTTTTTTTTGTCCAACAATACTCTTATTAATTAATGAGCTATGATATAATGTGTAACTAATAGGAAAAAAATAAAAAGAGCCAATTAAAATGTCAGACATCTTTTAAGTTAATTTTATAAATAGAATTATATCTGCCTCAAAAATTATATCTAACAGGGAATGATTAATAATAAACTAGAGTAAATTAAAATTCAAAGGTGATAAAAATAAAATGGTTGTGGCCTTGGCCCTTGTGGGTAGAAGTCAAAAATTCAAATTGTATTATGTACTACTACAAGAATTAAGAGATAGAGAGAGAAAGACTGAATCAATGCCCACAAAAAGGCACAGTCATATAAACAATACTGATGATTTTTCAGATTCTATATGTGATACGATGATACAAATGTGCTTAGTTACCAATTTTAAACTATGGCGCCACGTGATTTTGGTGATTGTGTGAGTGTGCAAACCAAGGTTGCTTTGAATCAATTATTTTTTTGTTCTTATTTAATAATAACTCCTTGTGACTCTTCATTTGCATGACTCGTACTATGTTTCACTGGGAAAAAAAAAAGGATTATGAACCAAAATCTTTTGAAGAAATTAAGGAGAAAAATTAAAAAAAGGATCTTGGAGATCGAAGGAATAAGCCACGAATATTACTGTGCCTCATGCTGAGCCTTGATTCTTATTACAAGACTCAAATTTTTGTTGTGTCTTTTTATAAAATCCAATTTGAATTTGTCTAAGGCTGCGTTTGGATGACCAAGCAAACCATGGTTTGGAAGCTGAAACCATGGTTTGCTCCTGAAGTCATCCAAACAGGCAGGCTCCAGCTGCAAAACGTGGTCCTGGCTGAAACCATGGTTTCCACCGGTGAAACCATGGTTTCAGCATAAGCCAAAATTTTTCGCTTCCTGGCTCTAATAATTGAAGGCAAAGTGTGACCCCAAAATACCCTGACCGACACTTCAGACTCTCCTTCATCCGCTTCGCCCGCTCCTTCATCCTCAGGTCACTCTTCTCGCTTTCGTCGCGCCATCAGCTTCGCTCGCGCCTTCATCCTCAGGTCAGACTCTTCTCGCTTCGTCGCGCCATCCGCTTCGCTCGCGCCTTCATCCTCAGAGGAAGCTCGCTCTGCTTGCACCTTCATCAGAGGAAGCTCGCCTCTTTCTCTACTCGCCGGTTCGCTCTTCTCGTGGAGCTGCTCCGAATTCCACCGTCGATCTTCACTTCGCCGTCGCTGCTCGCCGTCGATCTTCACTCAGCTCGTCTCTGAGCTTCATCAGCTGAGCTCTTCCCCCTTCTTTCGCCGGCCCTGCTCCGATCTCTTACCTCGGTAGTTCGCCCAGTCAGGTCGCCGTGCAGAGCTCATGTTCTGAGTGCTGCACCTCCGCATCGAAGTCGATAGGGGCAAAGCTCAGTGGAAGGCCCGATCGTGGCAACTCGTCCTCGGGTTGGTGAGGTCGCCGTTGGTCAGGTAAGCTATCTCCGGTGAAAAAAAAAATTTATTGCTGGCTTCAGTATTTTCCCTGTGCTAAACCGAACGATTTTGGAAACTTCCTCCCACTTTTGCTTTTGAAATTGTTCATGACTGGCATGTTGATCGAAGGAATGAGATATTATTGCTTGCTTCAGTATTTTGCCTGTGGTAAACCGAAAAATTTGATTGCTGGCTTCAGTATTTTCCCTGTTGGTAAACCGAAAAATTTGATTGCTGGCTTCAGTATTTTTCCTGTGGTAAACCGAAAATTTGATTGCTGGTTTATTGCTTGATTTTTGTATGAAACGAAATGTGGTTCTGGAGGTAGGGAATATATTTGGTGATATTGTTTTGGAGACGAGAAAGCCTGCGAATTGAATTCCACTGGGTATATATATAAAATGCAAATTCGTTTTGCTCTGGTTGCTTGGCGTGGGATCCCTTTTTCCTGTTCAAATTCGCCCAGAAGAAGCCTGTGAAGTCGAACAATATATTGGGACATTGCTTTTATTTTTGGAATGTGAGGCAGGAATGTGTTGTCGTGAATTATTGTATTAATGACTTTGATAAATTTATGGCCAATTTTTGAGAGCCAGGACAAATAGAATCACAACTCAAATCCGTGTATATATTGAAAGAAGTGATTTGTATTTTGGTTAGAGGTTTATATTGCTGGTGTTTTATATTTTCAGTTGACAAATCAATAATTACATTCATCATGAATATTTGTATTAATTACACACATGAATGAATTTTTTTGAAAATTATTTGTAATACACAGTTGTTGTAAAAGTTGAGTACAATATGATTTATGGTGCATGATGGTTCAAATATGATTTATCTTATTATTTTGTCTTTCAATCATCTTTGTACAATAGTTAAGAAAAGGAAAAAATATATAATTATTTAGTTAGTTTTGACGTTTTAAAAGTTAGTATTTTTAAACAAAAATAGATAATGAAGTTCCGAATAGGAAGGGTGTATTTTTTCTGGCCATTTAAAATTACAATTTTCTTGTGTTATTTCAATTGATTTTGAGTTGATCAATCTGTGATGACTGAAGAGCTATAATTGTGCTATAGCATAATGCGTAAGAATACGGTGAAAGCTTCTTGGGACCTACGAACCACAAAAGTGTTTATTGACCTCTGCATTGAACTTGTGCAACAAGGGGAAAGAAAAGGTACTAGCTTAACAAAGAAAGCTTGGGATATTCTTAGTGATAACTTTACTGCCAAAACTGGAAAAGTGTATGAAAAATCTCAATTTAAGAATAAATATGATTCCCTACGAAAGGAGTGGCAGACATGGGATAGGCTGCTTCGTGAGACAGGATTGGGATGGGATACTGAAAGGAATACTGTCAGTGCAACTGATGATTGGTGGGAGAGAAAAATAAGGGTAATTATTAAACATTTTGATCTTACATTTTCTCTACTTGTTAATATTTTGTGTATATTTACTGTTTTTGGAATATTTTATGATATTATTGGTGTCTAATGTGCAGGAAGTTCCAAACTACGAAAAATTCAGAGAAAGAGGACTTCAATTTAGGGATCAGTTGACTCAACTATTTGGGAGTGTGGCTGCAACTGGACCACAGGCATGGGCACCTTCTTCCATGACACTTCCAAGTGAAGGAACACCGAATGAAGATTTGGAAGAAGGGTCCGGAGATAGTGATGAAATTTTAGGCGCACCAACTGGTATAAGTGGGGAATTTAACACAGTGAACTTCAATGATAATAGTGGAGGTAGTGGAGGCAACACTGAATTGAGGCAGGATACCAGTGGTGGGGGTACAAGCAGAGGTAGGAGTCGACCTAGTAGCTCACTGGGGGTCAGAAGGAAGAGTGAAGTCAAGAAGAAACGCACATCTCCCTCTATGAAAATAGCGGATGCAATTAGCAAGATTGCTGAAACAAATATTTCTGAGGCCGAGCGTGGAAATGAGGTCATTTCACGAGCAGAAGCTAGAAGGTTGGAAGAAGAAGCGCGTGCTTATGAGATTTCAATTAGGGGAGTCCTGTCTCACCTGAAAACAGTTCCTGAAGTTGTCAGTGATCCTGATTTCTTTAGACGGTGCACACAACTCCTTATGGAACGGCAGGATGCACGAGAAATGTATGCAGCTCTGAAGGATCAGAAGGAACAACTTCTACCCATTTTAGAGCATTTTACTAGGGATTTATGACTTGTTTATTATATTAGACAGTTCCATATGTGTATGTTTTGTGTGACCAGTGGATTGTTATATGAATCAGACAACTCTGTAACTTTTATAAATGTTTCGTAATTTCTACGTAGGAATTCTAAACTTTATGTGTATGTGCACAGGATAAAACGAATATGGATGATGAAATTAAACATGTGGAAGAGCATGCTAAGGGACGGAAAAAAAGAGTTAACAAAGTTGCAGCATTGGTTGGTGCATACGCTACTTTGAACTTGTGTAAGGAGCCTCGGCATACAAGTGCTTATACAGGCTGCATATGGGTAAGGGATGTTTTAGATGGCAACTCCAGTCGTTGTTATAACATGTTTAGGATGGAACGGGATGTGTTCTTAAGTCTGGTGGAACAATTGCAACAACATGGTTTAAAAGAAACTAAAAATATAGGGATACATGAATCAGTTGCAATGTTTTTACATACCGTTGGGCATGCACTTAGTAGCAGAATGCAGCAAGAAAGATTTCAACATTCAGGGGAGACAATTAGCAGACATTTTCATAATGTCCTAATGGCATGCTGTAGACTTGCCATGTCTAATATCAAACCAAAAGATCCAACATTCCGGCATGTTCATACAAAAATTCGGTTTGGTAAATACTGGCCTTTTTTTAAACATGCTATTGGAGCAATTGATGGCACACATGTTTCCTGCGTTGTTAGTGCAACAGATCAAACTAAATTTATCTCTAGGAAAGGAACAGTGTCACAAAATGTCATGGCGGTTTGTGATTGGGACATGTGTTTTACTTTTGTCTTGGCCGGATGGGAAGGTAGCGCACATGATGCTCGGATATTTGATCATGCCCTCACAACTCCTTCAATGAACTTTCCCCATCCACCTGAAGGTATTTTTTTATTTCCTATATTTTTTTTATATTTAGCTTAACAATAGAAACATAATTTACAATAATTTCATTTTTATATAGGAAAATATTATTTGGTGGATGCTGGATACCCAACACCGAATGGATATCTCGGCCCATACAGACGGGAGCGTTACCATTTGCCTGATTTTCGAAGGACATCTGGGTTTGAAAATGACAATGAGATCTTTAATTATTTCCATTCAAGTTTAAGGAGTACAATTGAAAGAACTTTCGGAGTTTGGAAAAAAAAGTTCGCAATCTTACAAAACATGCCATCTTATGATTTTGAAACACAAGTTAAAATCGTTTGTGCAACGATGGCTATACATAATTTTATTAGAACGACATCTATTACTGATCCTGGATTCGTTCAGTTGGAAGAAGAAGGTACTTATGCAGAAGATGATGATGGGGTTAGATTTTCATGTATACATTCATCAATTCAATCTTCATCTTACATGGCTCAGGTTCGTGACAGCATAAGAGACGAACTTGTTAATTCAATACAAGGATAGTAGTCATGTCTTATTTATTTCCTTTTATCATAGATTGTAATATGTAGTTAAAAACAAAACCTATTACAAATGCTTTGTATCGATGCATCATCTTAATGATTATGACACTTCTTTATTTATATTTCTCTTATTAATATTATGCCTTATATTCTCAAGCTAATTATTACTTACTTGAATAATTAATAAATTATTTTAAGACGTGTTTATTCTATTTTATCAAACAATATCATCCCATTTTATGTTTATAATCTTCATGAAAAATACATGACTTTCTGTTTGCAACAAAATAATTCATCTTCTCTAAAAATATTTTTCACTCTTATATTTTATGAATATATATGTGTGGTGACAATTAATTAATTAATTGTATTAAACATCAGAGGTTATTATACATGTAGTATGTTATTACAAAAAGTAGTTGTGAAAAAATGTTATGGGATTTCACGTTTACAATCTTTAAACAAAATTAATATTTTTCTGTTATAAAAAAATTATTTTTCTATAAACATATTTAATATTATGTTTTATAAATATATGTACACATATTAATTATGTATTAATTATATTATCTTATATATTATTAATTATGTTAGTAAAAATTATTTCATTAACAATTTTATTTCTTCAAATCAAAATAAATCATAAAATCTATCCCTTATATAATTATCATATTAACTTATACCCTTTTTGGTAATTTCCACATGTAAAAAGCACTTCTGGTAATAACTATCCAAACACTCTCACTTCTCAGAATCACTTTTTCTCAGAATCTATTCTCCACAGAATCTATTCTCCAGAATCACTTTTCCAAACCACGGTTTGAAGTCATCCAAACACACCCTAAATATTAGAGGTTTGCCCTTGATTAATATACATTTTCTATCATTATCATTTTCCTATACGTTCTCTTTTTTTTTTTCCACTCTCACCTACCATTTATAAATAAGGGTATATTTGAAAATATATACATCTCGTATGTATTTATGACTTTTAATTAATTTTAATAATTTTTTAAAACTGCGCAATTCAGTTATTTAAATCTTACTGTACAATAAGAGACAGAAGGAATATTAATAAATATTAGTGTCTAAAGGTACTTATATTATAATAAAAAAATAGGAGGAAGGCATCCCACAAATGTTTGGGTGTCACGTGCGTATGGCGATCCCATTTCCTGCTATTTTAACACTTAAATAATTAGTGTCCCATCGAGGATATGAGTTCCCACAACACGTGGATAAAATAGAGTCTTCATTCAATTTCTTATTTTCATTTTTAAACAACAGGACAGTAGATTGTATACGTTACGTACATTATTTAAAAATAGAACGTTTTTAATTGGGGAAAATGATATTTAAAAGACCTTCTAACAGCGTTAATTATAGCTAAAAGCTTTGAAATTTAGAAAACATGATCATCATCATTTGGGTGAAATTAAATATTTTTTAAATAAACATTGTCCCAATGGTTATGTATAGTCTTTTGAGAAACAAAAGGTGATGAGATCAAATACCATCTTAACCAACTTTTACCTGAAAATTCTCCAACCAATGGCCATGCTCCATGGCTGCGGTGAGTTTTTTTTTTTTTCCCTGCTTTTTATGTAAGAACAAGTAAGTCATTCCACGCGTAATGTTCTCTAGAGAGTTTATACACCGCTATGGTCTTTGATACTATTTTGATTATTCGTATAAGAACTAATTTGATATTTAATTTAATTTTAAATATAAAATTTTAATTCATTTTATTTTTTATATCTATTCTTTTTTTAAAAAAATTTCCTCATAATATTTGTACGTCTTAAAAGTTCCATCAAATGATAATTCTAGTTAATATACATGATTAGTAAGGGCATTCTAGAGAAGATAATATCTATTTATTATAAAGAACTAACTTAACAATATTTCTTAATCTACTCAAATTAATTAATCAACTAGCTTTTTTATTAAAGACCGGAGGCAATACCAAGCATTGTAACATATTCTCGCACGCATATTAAGAAATGCATTAAATTAACAAAAAATTTTAACTTTATCCTTATTAATGTTTTCTCTATCTGAATTTACAAATCGTTCTCATATCCTTTCATTTTTATCTCTTTTTAATGAAAATTGAATAAGGGTAAAATTGAAAAATAAACATATACTACAAATCACTTATATTTAGGACTAAAATTTTTCTTTACAAGTGATTTACATCTAGGATCAGAGTTATGGATGAATTAAAACATTTTAAGAGATCATTTTGGATTCCCATGTCTGGGAGGGCCCTTGGGTGTGTTTCTAATCCTCCTCAGACATATATACACATTTTAAATTCATTGAGAATTTATTGAGATTCCTTCTTCTGACACAGCGATATGTATTTTGACTATTTGCGATCTTCTCTTTGTTTATCCGCAAACACTTGGAACAAAATTCTTTGTAAGAAAACCTGAAACCTGGCGATATAAAACGTTGGCGAGTGGCAACAGGCCAAGAACCCTGCTACAAGATGAATTAATTAATTGAAATAATCTGGGATGAAGTGAAGATCACTGTGTAGCCTATAAATTATTACAAAGAAAAAGGGAAGTTTGGGCATTAGAAATAAATTCAATTGGGCGAAAGCCCGAGAGTTCTCCGGCCGAAAACAGTAACAAAAAGTGTAGAATATGTAAATCAAAATGCAAAACGTTAAAGGTAAAATTAAAATTTATTTTTTAATATGGTCATACCCTAAGAAAGAATTTATATTGTATATATGTTTTGCGTTCTAATTCATGCATTTTGCATTTTTTCCCCTGTATTTTCTGCTGGAGAAATCTATTTCCTTTTACTTAATTAACACCAACTTAGATCTAATTGCATTTTCAAAAAGGAGAATGACAGTTATTAGATTCCAAAAAATTAATTTAATCACAATTAAATAAAAAATTACTAAAAAACGAATTGCAAATATCAATTAAGACATTTGAAGATATGGGAGTGCATGCGATTTGCAAAGAAGACACTAAAAAAAACAGTGTTTTGCAGCGGTTATTTTTACATTATAAAGTCACACAAATCATTATATTCTTAATAATTTACAATTGAAAACGCTCATAATTCCAAGTGTCTTATGAATTGGTATTCACAACTCATCTCGCACACAATTTTTTAAAAAATCTAATTATCATCAAATTAATGTTTTAATACCTTGAGTCTCATTGCCCTTTCCCAAACCATCCTAACACATGCGTTGCACTTTATATGGGAGATAACTTAACCAAATACTACCTCCAGCTCTAATTATAAGAGCTAATTGACTAATTTGAAGAGATTAAGAAAAAAAGTTAAGTTAGTTATTTGTAATAAATAGGTGTTGTCTTTCGTAAAATATCCTTGCTAATCAAATTTATTGGCTAGAACTATAATTGTTAGAAGGACTACGTTAGAAACAAAAATACATAAATATGAGAGACAAAGTAGATTAGGATCTTATATTTAGAATTAAGATAAAAGTCAAATAAGATCTTATATTAAGAAGCGGAGGTAATGTGTGTGTAGATATATATATAACAAACAAATCACATTGATGTCCCTCATCTGTATATGTACTTATGTGCATGTGTATAAAATTACAACAAACCAATCTTTATCCAATCTTGTGTTTTTATTTTTCTTAACAGTAACGTAAGTAATAATCAACGTACGTTCCATCATATGACACACACACACACACACGTAGTTAAAAAAAAGATTAAAATATAAAGTGGCATGTTTAGCGAGCCAATTATTGCTTTTATTTATCATCAATCTGCACGCTCTCCCAAATCCTTGGTTTATATAACTAAACTACTGTTCTCTTCTTCCTCATGCAGATATTACAACTGATTCACATAATAATTCATCAGCTTATTATCGTATGTTGTAATGGAGATGTCATGGCAGAGCTGGCTCTCCGATGATCTGGTAATAAATTAAAATCAATGGTCCATATTTATACATGCTAAGTTATTTCTTCTGAGAAAGCTGATGATTTTGATTTTGTTTTTAGGATTTGGATGAGAATGATTTCTTCAATGAGTGCAGAAAAAATTGCTCATCATTTGATGATGAGGAAGAGTTCCTTAGGGAGATCCTTCACCAACCTTATGAGAGTGAAACTACTCCCTCTTCCATTATTCAGAACAACAATGTGGTCACCGTCACCACCACAGACGGTGGCGATGCCGCCATTACAACCCCAACCGTTGACGATTCTGGCAGCCAGCCAAAGCTTAACAGCTCCAGCTCAGTCCTCTCAGAACTCGCCGCCAGTTTATCTGACAAACCTGCTGCTCCGACCGCAGTATGGTCTCCATCGGCTTACATTCTGTCTTTCAATAACTCAACGGTATTACCGGCCTCCATGGATGAATGTGCAGTGAAGAGTTCTAATAACGAGCATCAATCAGAGAGTGGCACTGCACGAGGAGGCACAAAACGAACCCTAGAAGACGGCCCTAATAATGACATAAGGGTAAAACAAGGGACAAAGAAAACTAGAAGTTCGTCTGAGACATTGGATCATATAATGGCTGAGAGAAAAAGGAGACAAGAACTCACTGAGAAGTTCATTGCACTCTCAGCTACAATCCCTGGTCTGAAGAAGGTCTGTTTGTTTCAATTCACTCTTCACTTCATTGTTATTATATTATGTTCCTCATTTTAACACATAGAGATAATTACGAGTTTTGATGCATTAGCAGATAGACAAGTCTTCTATACTTAGCGAAGCTATCAATCACGTGAAGAGTCTTCAAGAACGAGTTAGGGAGTTAGAGGAACAGAACAAGAAGATAAGTGCAGAATCATCAGTAGTGTCGTGTAGAAAGAAATCGAACCAGGTGCTCAACCCAGATGATGAAATGAGCTGTGATTATGATAATAATTGCTTCAGAAGTATAGTAATAATGAAGCACTGCCTCAAGTGGAAGCAAGATTTTTAAACAAAGAGATTCTCATCAGAATCCACTCTGAGAAACAAAATGGCATCATGCTTAACATTTTGTCCTTTCTTAGAAATCTTCATTTCTCCATAATCAGTAGCAGTGCCTTACCATTTGGGCCCTCCACTCTTGATATTACCATTATTGCTGAGGTATTATTACACTTCTTTTTTTCATTATATTCCTGTTGTATAATAAGCATGGCTTTGAACATAGCTTGACCTAATCACATCACATTATTAAATTGATTCTATGTCTAGTTTGCAAGGATGTACTAATTTATATGGTTTCTGTTCAATGTGTTGTAAAGACATACTAGAGTAAATAAATTTAGAGAACTATATAGGTATCTGGAGATTTTGAGATTGTTTATTACCATCACAATTTAATATGATTTTTTTGTTAACTTTTTTATGTGAAGGTTGGTGAACAATGCAAAATATCAGTGAAGGAACTTGTGAACAAGATGAGAATGGCTCTGTTGAAGTCATCTGAGAACAAGAAGTGATTCCCCATGCTAGGTTAATTATCAAAAATTATAATCATCATAAGTGGCTTTATAGCCTAGTGATATGAAGGCTTTTCTGCAAGTGAAAGGTCATAGATTCGATCTTGCTTATAATCTTAAGTCATTAGTGTCTGTCACTCTAAATTGAAAAAGAAGAAGAAGCATAATTATCAGACTAGCAGGAAGTAGCACCTCACTTATTTTAGAAGCCCTTAGATTGTAACTTACTCTCTTCTATGATTCATAATTTATGAATACTATGATTCATTTTATTTTATATTAATACTGATTGATTAAAAAAAAAACTGATTTGGGTATAAAATTTGTAACTTATTGTGACACTCATTAGCTAATCTTTTTATATTTCTTTATATACATTCATTTATCCTAAATTCCTAATGCGTGAGAAGTAGTGAGAACTAAACTACCATAAATTGATGCTTGTGTCTTTAAACAATATGATCTATATACATACACACACACACACACACACACACACACACACACACACACATATATATATAATATCCAACTATTTTTTTATGAACCCTGCTGTATTGGTTTGTTAGCCTCCTTCTTGGACTTGTACAAAAGCATGTGCACTAATTCATAATTAAAGATCCGTTGCTATTTAAGGGCTTGAGATATATATATATATATATATATATATTGTTCTCTCTTTAATTATTATTATTATGGCATAATAATATATATTATATCAATAATATAATTTGACTTCTTCCTTTTTTTGCCAACATCATTTGGCTTCTTCCACTTGATTCCTCACTCACTCTTTCATAATTAACATCGAGACATACCATTTCTGTTCATTAAGAGAATAAGATCCACTTGCCTTAATTGTGCATTTCCAGCCCTAGCTAACTTTACACCCCTATCATTTTTTTTTAAAAAAAAATACTATTCCATCTGGTCTTACATATTCAGATACGAATAACGGAATATATAGATAATAATTTTTTTGCTAAAATTGATTAAAAGCGGTAGATGGGCAAAAAATGTATTTTATTTTCCTAAAGTACCTTATATATTTATGGAGAGAACATGTGTAAATGAGAAAGAATGGGGCAAATAGTAAAAAAGATGTAGACAATTAATGCAATAATATAACAGGTAATTAATGAGGATAAAAATTTTAAAAAAGGGTTAAATTTCAGACATTCTTTAGTGTATTTTATAGATAGAATCAGGCCTAACCCAAAAACTATATTTTATACTATCTCCGGACCTAATTATAAGAGCTAGTTGACTAATTTGAGGATATTAAGGAAATAAGTTAAGTTAGTTATTTGTAATAAATAAGTATTGTCTTTCCTAAAATATCCTTGTTAATCAAATGTGTTGGCTAAAACTATAGTTATTAGAAGGATTATCTTGAAAAAAAATTGCATAAATATGAGAGACAAAATATATTAGGGTCTTATATTTAAGATAAAAATAAAAATTAAACGAGGTTTTATATTAAGAACCAGAAGTAGTATATAGGATTGGAATAACAAACAAAAGTAAAATTCATAAATAAGTCTCAAGTTATAAAGATGAGATAGCGGGTAAAAGGAGGGCAGGAGTTCAAATCTTCCTAATATTAATAAAAAGTTCGGATCAACACCAAATGGCAATATTCACAAGGCATATAAAACAATATTATTTCCGGTTCTTAATATAAAAGCTCTTTTGACTTTTATTTTAATCATAAATATAAGACTCTAATTTATTTTGGCTCCTATTTATTTTTCTCTCAAGATAATCCTTGTAATAATAGTAATGGTAACTAATATACTTGATTAGCAAGGATATTTTAGAAAAGACAAGACATATTTATTAGAAATAACCAACCTAACTAATTTTCTTAATCTATTCAAATTAGTCAACTAACTTTTATGTTAAAGACCAGAGGTAGTACTATATATTAATTCTTCATTCTATATGTAATACATTATACAAATGTGCCAAGTTACAAATTTAAACTATGACACGACATGATTTGAGTGATTGGGTGCAACCTAATAACTAAGGTCGATCACTTTGAATTAATATGGGCCTGTTTGTTTTTGTTTTTTATTTTTTTTCTCGAAATAATTTTATAAAATTATATCTTAGAACAAGTTTTGAATGAAAAAAACAAAATAATTTGCTTAGATAATAATTTTAAAAATCATGTTTGAAAAAAAATCTTAAAAAATTACACTTGGTAAATGATAGTTGTCCCTGGTAATGATAAGTGATAGATAGTAGGTCAGAAGAGAAGAACATTTCTCAAAATTTTTCAAAGCAAAAAATAAAAAACACAAAAAAAAAACAAGAAAACATGTAAAAGTTGTTTTAGTTTTTTAATTTTCAAAAACACGTTACTGTTTTTTTTAAAAAAACAACCAACAAAAAATAAATTATCAAACAAGTTTTTGTTTTTAGAAACAAAAAATTGTTTTGGAAAAAAAAAAAAACAAGTCCTATATTTTTTTTTTTCAATTTAATAATATTCCTTCTGACTTTTCAAAGTATCATCATCATTAATTATTATTAGTATTATTACCAATAACTAGCAAGAAATATATATTTATATATATAAATATAATCCTACACTTTCTATATAAAGTTTATCTAAAAACAGACACAGTTCTAAACATCGAAACCGAAAATGGAATACTAGGGCACATTTGCTTTTTGCTTAGCAAATTGTTTGTATGTGTATATTTCTTTTTCTTTTCACCAAATTAGCTAGGCATATGCGTGCTGGTGCAAATGTGTGTGGGTGCGTGCGTGTTTAATAAAAAGAGTAACGCTGGAAATTAGGAGATAATATGCTTAAACTTTGGGAGAGAAATCATCAGAAGGGACGAAGAGAAGAACGATTAAAAACAGTTTGGAAACCCTAATTTTGGAGGAAGAAAGGTTGAAGGCAACGGGGTGACATCTCATGCTAGTTTGATATGCCCCAATATTGCTGAAGAAATTGCCGATCGTTGATTTGAATTTGAAAAAGCTAGCTCCACGTACACACATGGTAATGATATACTACCTCCCGTTTTTAGGAGGGTTAAGATTCAGGATGGGGCTGGTCCCCAAAGACAAAAAACGGTTCAGGGTGAGAATACATGCCGGCTCAGCTCTAGGACCAAAATTTTAAAAATATTTCAATTTGTTAAACTTGGCCCATCAGGTGACAGGTTCAGGATTGGCTTGCGGGCTTTCAACCTGTTTAAGAAAAAAAAATATTATTTTTCATATTTCTGATTTTTTATCAAAAAATGAAAACAAATCAATAAAATTATTAATAAAAGACATAAATATGAATAAAATTAAGTCACAAATACAAAAAATCATCATATCTAAATATTTATCAACATTTAAGAATATCTAAAGCATCCATCAACAAGACAATAATATCTAAAAGTTTCATCAATAGTGTAAATATGCAATAGATAAACACTATCATTACTTTTTTGAAAGTTTATTATCACTATAATATCAATTGCTCTTCTTTATGAGTATGTTTTTCTTTCATAGCAAAATTAATATCAGGTTTTTTTATAGGAATTTCACTTTTAAATTTTGCAGTTTAACTATTATTTTACTTTAATTTGAAAAACATTGTTGTTGAAACTCATAAACTTCTAATTTAAATTATAGAATCACAAGTTATATAAGTATAAAAATACTCTCTTATCAAATATATATAGTTTACAAATATCAACATATAAAATATAAATCAAATTATTACTAACGTCTAAATTAATCCATTTTTAAAAATTTAATTAGACAAATATTGTCTAAAACCAAATGAATCAAACTATTCTATGAAATTTAATTTCAAAATGATAATAATTAATAAATATTTGAAATATCATTAACAATGTAAAAAAATTAATAATACTATAATTACACAATTTTTTTTTCAAAAAAAATAGTATAAAAGGACCTAAACGTGCCAGCCCTCAAATCTCTAGAGCCGGCCCATTTAACCCCTTAGTTCTACAGGACAGTCTTTTTAAGTCTGTTTCTCATTTGAAAGAAAAAATTTCAAACTTGACTCTCATAATTTTTGAGCCTAAACGAGCTCTTCCTGTTTTCCTGAGAAAATACTTTAGGATGCTAAATTTATCACAATATACTTTAAGATGCTAGATACACCTAAGAAAATATTTCTGGATGCTGGATGCATCTTTATCCTTTTTAATAGAAGAGCCATATAACTAATTTAGGGATATCAAAAAAAAATTATTTAAGTTGATTATTTGTGCCAAATTAAATATGTGTTTTGACTTTCTTAAACCATCATATTTAATCACGTATTTTAAAACCATCTCTTGATAGAAACTTTTACAATCAATAGGATATTTTAGAGAAAAATTATTAATCTAAAAGACAAAATGGAACGAGGTATTATATTTAGGCTCAAATGTAATAATTAAGGATGAATGGTAGTATTTATCAGGCCAAGAATTGGTAACACAGTAAGCGCCAATTCATCATTATATATGCTGAAATTGGAGTGATGGAAATGGAATTGAAATTAAAACTCATACTAAATGGCTATTTGGTACATCATATCTGGGTTGTGTGTGTGAAATCCTTAATTATTACATTAATTTGACCCTAAATATTTTGCAAATCTGACTCAATTCTTTCAGTTTCTTGAGTTTACCTTGAGATTGACTGAGAACTTCGTGAAGTTGACAATCAGAGAAATGGAATCTGCTGCTGTGAAATTCACTCAGCCGCATGCAGATTTTTCCAAATTAAACCGACTCCAAATAATACCTAACCCATAATCCAACTTCGTCATTGGTGAAATTCTTAAAATCCAAGTACTTTGCCTTGTCTGGAATTTAAACAAGAGGAAGCAAGTGAATTTTAGGGATTTCCCATATTTTGGTTTCTTCACTACGTTCGCTGGAATGACATCAGGGATAGATGATGCATTTTTTTGCCAGTCAAACCCTTAAGGGTCACATTGCTTCATTTTTAATATATTAAGAAAAAAATTGCATCACTGAATATTTTAAGATGCTCAATATACTTTTAAAAATATTCAAGGATGCTGAGTGCACTTTAATTCTTAAATTTATTTTGAAGAATTTATATGATTTAATATTTATTATATGGGACTATATAACTCATAATTAGGTTAAAGGACCAAAGTATAATCAATTGGCTTCATGCCCAACAAAATGCCATCTTCTAGATCAAAACTATATTTTAGCACTACGAGCGATGTTTTAGAACTGTGAAAACGGGCTGGGCTGGCCCTATAGGGCTGACGGATTTAAAAGGGCTGGCCTTACATGGCCAAAATTTTAAAAATATCCTAATTTACTAGGCCCAGCTCTTAAGTAGACGGGGTCAGGGCTGGCCTGTAGGTTTTTGGCTCATTTAATTAAAAAATTTCATTTTTCATATTTTTCATATGTTTTATCAAAAAATAAAAATAAACCAATAAAATTACTAGTAAAAGACATAAATATGAATAAAATTAAGTCATAAATATAAACGATCATCATACTTAAATATCCATCAACATACAAAAAATCTAAAAAACCCATTAGACATAACAAGTCAATATCCAAAAGTTCCATTAAAATTAGACAAAAGTTTTCACTAAAAAAAAAAAAGTGGATAAATATAACTCTATTTAGTCAATTAACGTCCTGCTTTTGTTCAGGATGGTCTTCTTTGGTTTTGTCTAATTCGCTTGTCTAACTTTATTTAAATATAAAGTAAAAATTATGATATAGTCACTATAGAAAAAGTGTTAACTTATTTATTAAACTTTTATAACATATATACAAATTGATAGGTATCCGTTGGTTCAATCATTATAATTTTTGTTTTAATATTGAGAATATATTTTGTTTATTTTAATATGTATAACCGTTGGTTCAAATAAATACAAATTTGAAATCTGATTTAGGATATAGAGAATATATTTTTATTTATTTTAATATCATTAGAGATTGAAGCGTGAGCTAAGAGTAAGTGAAAAACTGAAAGTGAAACTTAAAGAGGGAGAATGTGTAAAATGTTAGGGACTTAGGTTAGGGTCAAGAAAAAAAATATAAATTAAAAAAATTATTGTTGGCGGGCCTAAACAAGCTGGTCCACAGCCCTACAGGGCAGGCCCTTTTATTTTCAAGCCTTACAAGACTGGCCCTTTTAAGTCCAAGTTCTTTTTAAAGATCTTAAATTACAAGCCCGGCCCTCAACTTAAACGGACTTAGCCCGTTTTTTCGGCTCTGTGTTTGTATCATTTTTAATAAGACCAAATTTTTTTCATATATAATTCATTATAAATTCAATCTCAACGGGCGCTTTAATGAGTTGTAACTTTTATTTTGGGCTATTTGGATCTCAAATCTTGACCATAAGAAAGAGATGAAAAGCTCAAATGGCCCTAACCATATAATTTTGGAAATGTTATTGGGTCTTAGGCAAAAGAAAAAGGAAATATTATTGGGTCTAACAAATCAAAATAGTCTTTATAACAGACTCATATTCAAATTTCTATTGAGAGATATGCTTACATTTAATATTTAATAGTGTCTCAAACATTGTTACTTTTTTTGATACAAAATATGATTACTTTTGGTAAGAGAACACCCTGTGTTCAGCGTAAAACGACCCAAAATCAAGTGGGCTCAAGGTGGCCCAATATTTAAAGCAACACTTACGGATCAATTGGTTGGGCCCTCTTTCCGCTTACCAACGTTGAAGAGAGGAAACGAACTACGAGCTACGAAGCCTCATATTGGGAAAATTGGAACAGTCGGAAAACAAAAATAAAGGCCCAATCACTTGAAATCCACAAAATTAGCCAAATGTTTCTCTAACCATTTCATGAGAAAGTCTCAAGAAGAAAACACAGGCCCATTGGCCCTATGGGGCCTACCCGAGAAAGTCCAACTGACTTAAAAACCGAGGTCATAAAATAAGGTGGACTATAAATAAAAGGTTGAACTTGATATTTAAAAACAGCACCAATTACTTAAATTAAGTCTGTAATTACGGAATAAAAAAATTAACAGAAATTTTTTTTTGTTTCTCTAATACTCCTCATGTTCTTAATATAGGACCTAATTGTTGAGTTGATTTTAATTCTAAATATAAGATTTATTCATCATATTTATCAATTTTTTCTAAATGATCCTATAGATACTCTCTCAATTATAATCAAGTAGAAGAAGAAGGAATGATATTAAGGAAAATGATTATGATATTTTAAAAAAATACATTATATTTTTTATAATTAACTAACTTACCTAACTTTTTTAATTTAATCAAATTAAATAAATAAATTTTATATTAATGACTGGAGAAGTATTATACGACCTTTAGTAAGAGTTATATAATTAATTTGTACATATTAAAAAATTAAAAATATATATACATAGACGGTCCGGATTGGTTGCAGGAAGGAAAGGCTCAAATTCGTTAGATAAAATGAACGCTTGAAATCGCTTGCGACGATTATACACCGAACGCTTTGAGAAAAAGCCGCGAAGAAGTAAAAGTGGGGCCCAGGCAAGAGAAGAATGATCCACAAGAACAAGGGTTTGTCAGCAACATGGAGCATACTCCCTTTCTTTCTCTCTCTTAGATACACACACAACAGTCACACACAAACACGCACAGCGCCCCCACGCCATCCCGACTCATTATTTATTATTTACTTAACATTCCCAACGACACACACCCCCATACAACATTTTCGCCTTCTTCTTCTTCGCTGCCATCCTTCTCTCTTCTTTCTTCAGTCTCAGCGACATGTGCGACGAAGACTGGATCGACGTGGCCATGTCCGACGACTCCGTCGTCGTCGAGCTTCTCCTCCGTCTCCATCACGCTACTCCGCCGCAGCCTCCTCCGACCAGAAAGCAGCCTCCCTGTCTTCACGTCGACTGGACTGTGCGCCAGCGTCGCTCTAGGTCGGTTCCGAGACACCGTGGCTCTGAAGGGAAAGAAGAACAGACGACAGCTAGTCCTACCACGCCGCTCTCCTGGAGCTGTGCCACTTCTGCTAGCTGTGGCGGCGGCGGCGGCGACGCCGTTGATGGATGCGAAGAGTCCAGCCGTGCGATCAAACTGGTGGAGAGCTCAAGATCTAAGAAGGTTCGCTGCTTTTTTTTGTATTTCGGTTTAATTTTTCTGTTCTGTTTGGTTTATTTGCTTCCGGTGACAGATCTCCGGTCACCGGATGCGTTCGGTTTGCCTGTCTTGTGGTTCAGTTGCGCACGTCGAATCACGCGGCGCCGAAACTTCTCTATCTACGTAGCGTGGCGGTTAGTACTTAAGCTGACGAAAATGACCTTGTGGAACATGGATATTTACCTTGACGAATCCGTGTAAGTCAGGTGGGAAATAATTTATGTAGTGGCCCCTGCCTTGTTTTCTTTTCCTGTCATATCAGTTTCGGACCAACCGATATTCGCCTCGTGGCAGCAGATTCACCGTTGCGCGACCCTCTCCCCGGTCGGAGCTTATCCGATAACCGGAGCATTTCCCAGTGCCTGATCTTGTTGACCAAGATGCCCTCCGAAAAAGTTCGACCCTGATTTTTCTGTTTACTCTATCATGAGAGAATATGGATTTTGATGTGGACCATACACCCTTCCACGGTGTCTTCCTTGAAACTTCTTTTAGATTTTGACTCGTGTTAATAAAAAGTTAATATCGGAAAAATCCGAGATGGTTACACTTTATTATCATTAAATTCCATTTCAAGCCCCCAAAGAAAGCGAGTGACCTTCATTCAAGTCATGGAGTCAGAGGCTTGAGTATGTTTCCCTGTCTCGGGCTATCCCGTTTCCTTCTTGCTCTTTTCCGCTGAGCCACGCAGAGTGTTGAAATTACTGAAACAGCCCTATGACAGAAGGTCGTATGTCTTTTCAGAACTGTTTCCAGCGGATCATGGAGGGGTCTGTGGACAAGGATGGAAGTACTGGTAAGTCTGGAACCAAACGTCTTCGTGCTCCTTAACTGCTTTGTCGCGCCTGCATTCAGCACCTCGATTGGATGATGTAAATAATATTTGTACGAGCGATTTACCGGGAGGGGTAGTTCGGTAATATCACCTCGGGTCCCCTGCCGTTTTGGTAGCGTGTTTTCTTGGCAATGTTGTCTGCGTGCAGTTTGGCGTAGCGTTGGTAGTGGTTGTGCACTTCCTGAGTGTTTGCTGTGTTGGAGAAATGATTCTTCTCCCACAGGAGTTCCTTTCTTGCCTCATTTATTCACTCTCTGCTCCTCGTCGTTTCACGCGTCATGCGTGAGGTAAAAATAAATATAAATATATGATTTTTATGTAATTAACTAATAATTTATGTATCTATTTATTATGTTATTAATATTAATGTATTGTACGGCATCTGCTGCTTGACAGCATGATGGCGGACCTTTTTAGTCGCGGGAAAGATGGCAGCATAGGTGATCAGCAAAGTCAAAAGTAGGGGGAATTTTTATTTGAGTCTATTCATTAGAATGACAGGCTGCTGTACTCGTGGCCTTTTTATGCTTGGTAGGGTCCAAAAAGTAAGAATCTGAGTACGCATCAGTTGCAATGGCGGGGATTGAAACGATGACGAGGCTCTCCTCCTGTATTTCCCTTCTTAGATTGGAGTTTAAGATGAGTTGATTATACCTCCGAGAAAAGGAAATGAAGATGCGAATGGATGGAAAGATGCTTCTCTCCGTTAAATGCCAGGAGGAAGAGTAGGAGCCATTTTACGAGTTCACCGTATGGGGACCACTTCGTCACCAATTTAATGGCATAAAGCAACTCAATCTGTCTCGTCGCTTACCAAAAAAAATAATCACTTTTTTGTTTTCTGTGCTGCCTATAGAGGGGTCTTCCTTAAATTCAAAGGTGCCCTTCTTTCGCATGGATCATGCTTCTCTTGACAGGCATGTTGTTAAGACGTGAGAGGGGTCTTTGACTCGAAAGTGTTTTTCTTTCGAATCCACCATACTCCCCCATTCTATCAAATGAATATTATCATTCACTACGAATGTGTACGATTGGAGAAGGTCGTGAATCTTTTGGACTGCAATTTTTAGTTTTTAATCGCAGCCACGACCAAGCAATTGCTGTGTTAGGATAGGACAAAAAACACGGTTGACTTATAATGTCATTAATAAAAAGAAAGAAAGAATATGGCACATTAATTACAAACCTCTATAGGAGATGCGTACTTAAATACTAGTTAAGTAAATATGTATTTTTCTTTTTAATATGTATCTGTATTTTGGTGGGTCAGTGTACAAGTCCGGCAGATTTTTGGCCTTTAAGTGGTAATTTATTAAGATTATACCTTTGCTAAGTCATATAGGCTTCTTCCCTCTTTCTCCTGCTGCTGCCACCGGGAATTTATAATCAGTTCACAGCAGGTTTCTTATCGAGGAAATGATCTATTATGGTATCATCGATGACTTTGGCTTGCCATACTGACTAAATTCTTGGTGTAAGTTGATTATGAATATGAGTCTGCATAGAAGCGTATTTTCGGCATGTTTGTAGATTTTCCTTTGCGTGGCAAAGGAAGGATAAAATTCAAGTTTTTTTTCCCTTTGCTTAGAAAAAAAGGAGAGGATATCTGTCTCTTGTTTTTTTCTTTTATCACACTCTTGTGTGCTTTCTGTCTCTGTTGGTTAGTCGTTTCGAATGGTATTCGTCAAAACTCAAATCATTGCTCTTGATATGATTTATTATTTAATTTCAAAGATTATCTTTTCCATCACGTACTCGTGAAACTGCTGTATGGTTGAGCCCCGACCTATTCGTTCTTTATTGCATGCCGTTGTCCTTGTACCCAAACTCATGCAATCATATCATCAAATTCCTCGAGTCTATATTTTGAGCAGCTATTTTATCTTCATATGATATGATTTTGACGCTCCCGTATTTACTGTCTGGCAGGTTATGAATCCAAATGAAACAACCAGTACAAAAAGGTCAAGAAGAAAAAAGGTATTTTACCTACTTTTTCACTAAAACCCAGCATTGGATCCACATGGTCCAAATACTTGGTTGGAGAATAAGGAATGTTTATCCTAATGAAATGATAGTATAAATTTAAATAGGGAGAATTACAATCAAGTCCTATGGAAGAAAAAAAATTTACAAAACAAGTCCTAGAAGTTATTATTTTCCACTGTAGGACTTGTCATTACAGGCTGCTCAGGTTATTATTAGGATTTTTTAGTAATTGTTTCTCTTCTGTGGGACTTGATTATAATTCTCCCTATAAATAATGGGCTACCGCATGTGTCAGCATCATCAAATAGAGCGGAAGTGCAGGAGATGCTTATACGTGCACCTATATGGCCAAATCACCTTGTTTTTCGTCACTTTGCTGTCATCAAACTTCAGAATAGAGCTAACTTCATCATGTTATTTTATGGGTGAAAGAGAAGTTTGATTTTTACCTGCACATTTATGTATAAATCTCTAGAAGAGTGTGCCTGTTTAACACATTTTGATGATGCTGTTTTGCAGACTTTAGTTGAACTAAAGGAGGAAGAAACTTTGCTGTTAAAGGAAAGGAAAAATTTGAAAAGTGTACGTTTCATTGTGGGCTTCAAATGATTTTGGTTTCGGTTGAAAAGGGGGGAAAAAAACAAGAAGAAGTACTTTTCTTATTATTGTCATGATTCTTGAACAGGAACTGGCATCTCTGCGTCTCACTGTTGAGAAACATAGGGCCGCAAATAAAAGCTTAAAGAGAATGAAGGTGACCAGTTATCCACCTTTTTTGTTTTTGGCATCCTTGATATCTTCTGTCCCCATAATTATGATAAGTGTGGCAATGATGCAATTGATCACTGAAATAGGGTTACTTTCTTCTGCTAGTAATGCACTTCTCTGTTTTGAGTTCGACCAATCAGCTTATATATATATATGTGTAATAATTGCGAGCTGTCACCACTATTCCAGCTAATTACTAATTTTGTTTAGCCTTCTGGGTATCAGCTTCATCGTGTCTGCATAATAAATTTCTTTCCCTTGTGTTCTGTCCTTTCCTTGGTTGACATGTCTGACATACATAGTGGTATATGTGATATTTTTTAGAACTAAAATAACATCCTAGGTATCTATCGGTTTTGTCCCTCACAAAGTATTTTGCAATTTGCTCTTTCACAAATCACAATATCAGTTTCGTACCTTGTATATGAGAATGCTTCGTTAGGGGGCTACTAAATCGAAATACTTCATCTGTAAAAAGAGCCAAAACTGTTTCATGGGCATTTCAATATTTAGGGAAGAACAGCATGATGCCTCATAATCTAATTTATTTCTTAATGAATCTTTTGTAACAGCTTGATTTAGAGTCCGGAAAGGCCTTTAAAACAGATGCAGCCTCTGTGGCCACTGAAGAGGAACAGTCTCGTTCATATAATGCAATCTCATCCAGGAACATCGCGAGCAAAGTTCTTAATGATGCACCACTTATCTGTCCAACCAATTCTATGAAAGCGCAAGAGACTAGTAAGCAAGAAGCTTCGTTCTTACTGCCTGATCTAAATCTGCCTGTCGAGGAGGATTTAAGCTCCAATGCTTTGACATGAAAGAAACTGAAAAAGACAAAGAAAGCTTAGGTTGTCCTTTGTGAATGATATTTGTTCACAAGTTGGACCAGGATTACTCTGCCCCTAGTACTTACTGTGCTGAATGAGATGTAGCAGGACTGTTGTGAGTCCTAACCATTTGGGTTTTGGTAAGGTAGCTGTAGGCCCCGAATAGATCAACTTTCCTCACGTTGTCTTCAATCATGATGTGGGAATAGTATTTTGAGGTCATGAAAGTAGCGAGGGTAGTGGAGAGATTCTGACACGTCGTGTCGGACGTAGTCGCCATTCATTCCTTCACAAGTTCCTTCGACGTTGTCCAAAATTCTTTTGGGGCAACCCTCGATCCTTCTTCTCTATCGTCTTCATAGAAATGATCACTGTTAAATGTAATTACATGTTCCTCAGATAATGATAATTCAAGCATTTTGGTTGGTTGCTGCTGCTTGTTTTGGTAAGCATTGCTGAATGGAATGTGTTGTGATTCTCATTCTTATAAACACTGTTGTTGATTTTGGTAAAAGCTCTCTCTCTCTCTCTCTCTCTCTCTCTACACACATGCGCGCGCGCGCACATAAAATATGTTAACAGTAGATTAAGCCTAATGGGGGTCAAAACCATTGAAATCTAGACCACAGTTGCAGATTAACTTTAATTAGAACTCACTATGTTTTAATCAATGCTTATCATAATTATGGTTAAGACGGGTTGTTAATGCATATAATTAGGACATAGTTCAACCCTAGTTAATTTAAAAGGCTAATACAATTTTTGGTTTTTTAAATTTACTCTCATTTTGGCTTTTGGTTTTTCAAATTTCAAATGAGAAGTTTTAATCCCTCAAGTTTCTTTTCATTTTAAATATTACTCCTTATACTTCGATAAAAATTTAAATTATTTTGTCCTTTGAGGGACTAAAACCTGTAATTTGAAACTTGAGGAACTAAAACCAAAATAAAGGCAAATTTGAGAGATTAAAGATTATATTAACTCTTAGTTTAATTATGAACTTGTGTTAATATGGTGTGACTAAGAGTCAGTTTTTCCCTTGGCAATGTGTATACACTGGATAAAATGACTGGAGAATCTAAGCTAATTTGATGTTTACAGAATAATGGTATGTTCTCAAGGGCTCCCAATGTTTTATTTGAGTGATTAGGTTATTTCTCTACTTTTTGGTTTGAGTTTTGTTCAGCTCATGCCTTCCTGTGATTTGGTAGGAAGGCATGAGTTGAATTTGCATCTATTATTGGAAACTTCTTGTGCTAATTTAGTGGTGGCTGGTGATTTCTTATCGATTCAGATTTCTCATATCTTCCGATACCCAAAAACCAAAAAGGTCAAAAGTCTCGGTCTGATTCTGTCGAGATGGGAATAGATGCTAGAGTCCTTGGGCCAGGAATAACCAGGCCTGGCCTATAAAATTGCATACTAAGCTTTTGGGCCTGACCAATCCTTTGAAATGCCAGAGACTGGCACATCTTAGTATGGGCTGGGCACTCAAATTGGTCTAAGGCATTCCCAGTTAATAACCAATGTTTCATTAGGAAAGCTATTTATAGTTAGTATTTGACAGTGTTTCAAATAGAATTATATCTGATAGAAGAATACTTATATCTAGTGAGAAAAAAAAGATTTCTTTTCTACTTTTTCCCCATTTTATATAATTAAATACATGCATATAAACATGTTGCTCATCCAACCATATCGAAGTTCTTAACTTGTCCTCTAATCCTCATTCCTCAACGCTTCGTGCTTCTTTATATCCCCATGCAACGTGACCCCTAATCCTCTCTTCAAACTTCGCAAACAAACGAAGTTCTGAAGTTGTCCCAACTTCAAGTTATGACACTTCAATTGATTTCACTAGCACAGCCGCAATACCTGAACACAGGTCCATAAACAACAACAATGCTAAACATCGCCACCACGCGTTCCAACGGATCAAAATTTCTCATTTTGCAGCAGCCGCTGCGTTTTTCCTATTTATATCAATTTTTTGGCCTACTTTTCTGTTGTTATAGTTTTTATATAACAAGCTATTCGTGATAAATTTTACCATCGGTAAAGTTGTGTTGATTAGAAGAAATATATCACAAAAAATTCGAAAAGCAGTTTTTTTGGCAAAAACATTAATTTATAAGGTACTCCCTTTTGTTTAATATTCGTCATCTTTCTATTGTTACAATTTTTATATAAATGTGAAAGAAATTTTGTTTCAATTTGTGTGAAAATACTTTTTAAAAGTATTTTTTAAAAATTTTTCAAAAACTCTATAAACTATAAGCATCAAATAATTAATCCATACAATTTAAAATATTAATTAAAATTAATTAAAGACTAAAAATAGGGAAAATCCTATGTAAATACCTATTGAATTTTAAAACCCTAAATAAGTCACTCTAAATTCACAAAATACAAATAAGCTTACAAGTATTAAATTGGAATTTACAAATTTTGACAAATTACCTCCATACCTTTTTTCACATTTCCTTATCTTCTCTCTCTTCATCGTCTTCTTCAAGGTAGGGGACATAGTTGCACTGTTTTCATTCTTGAAATTAACCACAGAATTTCCCACTGTTTTCATTCTTGAAATTAACCATAGAATTTCCCACACAATCTGTTTGGCATCCCTTTCAATAATGGGCTTTTCACTTCAATAATTATATAGACCCACAGTTTTTGTGAGTTGAATGATCTCTAAGTTTTCTGAGATAATTACTATTTGGATTCAAACGATTTCACAAGAAAATGAAGAAGACATTACTTTATGTCATGGCTACATCATTCTTTCAATGGGTTTTGTTGGACATTGGAGACATAGTTGAACTCTTTTAGGGCAGAGAAAAGAAATCACCTTTGATTTTGAGAGCACACCATTCTACAAGGGGTCCTTTTCTTCTTCAAGTAGCAGCCATTATAGAGCTTTGTTGCTTATATTTATGAATCAAAAGAAACCATGGGAACCAAAGTAACAACTATAAGTCATCTTCTTTAGAGAGAGAGAGAAGACACGACTAAATTTTTTTTTTTCCTTAGTCATGATAGCACTAAATGTAGTTACTATTATAGAATATTCTGGTTTTTGATAAATGCTATTAGTGAAGTTGTCAAATCTATTGTAAATGTCGCCAATGTAGTATGCAATGGATTGACTTTTGTGGTCTGAATGGCAAGAAAATATTATAGGTACTGGTTTAATCTTAATATTAACTTGTTATTTGAATATATTTAATGTAACTTCTGTCATAGGTTTGTTGGTTTTTCATAAATATTGTCACTTTAGTGATTAATTCCATTGCACATGTAGTAAATTATAAAAGTTATTGATACTATGTTTATTATGATATTTTTCTAGTGTACTTGTATACTAATTTGTCAATACATTTTGACCCTTTTTAATTCTCCCAAGGGCTAGACTTAAAATAAGTTGCAAAAATCGCTATGCATTTAGCAATTTTCATTACACAAGTTATCATTCCTATTACATGTTTCATTATACAAATTGTTGTTCACATTACATGTTTAATAAAATTCATTTATGCTTCTCCCAAAATAAAATAGGGAAAATCTCATATAAATACTTATTGAATTGTAAAATTTCAAGCAAGTCATTCTAATTTCATAAAGAACAAGTAACTCTATATGTATTAAATTGAGATTTGTAAATTTTGACAAATTCATGCAACTTGTGTAATAAAAATTATCAGTTGTATAATGATTTTTATAACCTGTTTGAAGTCACTCACATTATTTTATAAAACAAATGACAGAAATGACAACTTGCGTAAGACAAGTTACCATTTCTATTAGAGATTTGCAGCCTGTTTATTTGTAACCCAACTTTAATCCATTTGAAAACAATTTTATTAAATATGTTATGTGAATGACAACTTGTGTAATGAAAGATACTAATTACATAATGATTTTTGCAACCTGTTTTAAGTCACTTACATATTATTTTACAAAACAAGTAATGAAAATGACAACTTGCATAATGCAAGTTATCATTTCTATCAAGTGATTTGTAACTTGTTTATTTGCAACCTAACATAAGACATTAAGAGAAATTAGTTAATATATTATATTTTATATAAACAAAGTCAACACAATAATAAATGAAAGGTGAAATTCTACATTCATACAAAAAATTTCTCTCAATGTCTTATAAATACAATTTAAAAAATATTTTTTCTCTTTGCCCTATAAATAGAATTAGAGGAGTACTCCTTTACTAATCCTATTTATAAAACAGAGAGAAAAGATATTTTTTATCATCTTTATAGGGCACTGAGAGATTGTATGGATGTACAATTTTAATTTTTATTTATTATTGTGTTGACTTTGTTTAGATGAGATACGTTATATATTAAATAAAAATAAAATTATTAAATTTTAAATAAAAATTAATAAAATTGAAAGCTTTTCTTATTCCGTAAGCCTTTGTTTGGTTGGAGGGTTGTTGAGGGGAAGGGAGGAGATGAGATTAGTGTGTTTGGTTGGGAAAAATAGAGGGGAGGGGAGGGAAGAAATTTGTCTTTTAGTACTCCCCTCCCTTTTTTTTTTTCTCCCCTCAAATTTGGGATTTTTTAGAGGAGAGAGAAATATTATGTTTAATACTGATTAAACTATCCATACTAACTTTTCTATATTCCAAGTTTACCCTCTTATTAGAAATCTTTTTCTCACTTCTCTCCTTTCAGCCACTAATGATATTTGATAATATAATATTTTTATCATGACAATAATTTTTTCATAATATAATATGATAAGTATACATTAATAGAGGATGGTGTATTATAATTATATAATATATACATATCATATATATTAATATATACATATCATAATATGTGTGTATTATAATTATATATCATGTGTGTATTATAATCTCAAATGGTATAAACATACATATATTAATCTCAGATAGGTTGCACACATGCATATGTATTAATATATATATATATATATATCATAACGTGTGTGTATTATAATTATATAATATATACATATCATATATATTAATACACATGTGTGTGTATTACAATTATAAAATTAATGAGATAGAATGTTAAACTTTTTATCATATTTTCTAATTTTTTTATTTTATCATAATTTTTTATCACATGTAATTAAGGTAATTGGTTTTTTTTGAAATTAATAGATTAAGAAATAATAATTTTGATATGAATATTGTAATAAAAGAATAAAATAGTTTAAGTATAGAGATAAGGACATACTTGTCAATAATTACCTCTTCTCCTGTTTTTTGGTAAACCAAATAAAAAATCTCCCCTCCCTTCCTCTCCCTTCTAACCAAACAAAACCTATGACCTCCCTTTCCCTCCTCTCCCTTGTTTTTAATTAACCTTCCTCCCTTCTGCCGAACCAAACAAAGCCTAAAGCATGTTGGAAAAGTGATTTACAGGAAGTGGAATCAAAGAGGTTTTGGCTTCGCCTTCAGTTTGGGACTTGTTCCGGCGACCTTCGTAATGCAACTGGTTACAGTCACGGACTCACAGTAGCCTCTCAGACTGAACTCCTCCTAAACCCTAACCCTCTTAAATCCCAATCGTCAGCTATGGCTCTCATTCTCCAACTCAGAACCAGAACCAAAAAGAATACCTTCACAAATCCTTCTCTCTTCCATTTCTTCTCTACCTCCAATTCCAGCGATGATGAACCCGATTCTACCGCCACCTCCTGCGACGATGCCACTCCTACAAACCGTGGTTCTCCTTTCTCTTCCTATTTCAGCGATGTCAAGAAGGTTCTCAAACAGGGTCAATCCACTCCCTCCTGTTTCACCTCAAGCAGTCCCTCAAATTCATCTTTTACTGCTTCCGGTTCTGCTGCTCCGACGCCATCCAAAGCTGCCTCTCTTGATGAAATCCGTAAGAACCTAACCCAGTTTCGGCGTCGTGTCTCGGAACCAGATTCAACACCTCCGTCTTCACCTTCATCTGATCAAATCTCATTGCAGGAGATCTATAGGAGAAGTATGGCTGGGAAACCGGATGAGTCGACGCCAATTGCTGGTTTAAGGCCTGGTAAAATTGGAGGAAGACTCTCTTTCGATGCGATTCGTGTAAGCGTGCGGAATGTAAAGCAGAATGTTGAGCCCTCTCGAAATGACAGGAAAGGCGGGGAACTATCGTCGTTGTCGGCATTTTCCGAGAGTTTAAGAAAGGAGCCTTCATACTCCATAGGCTCTCGGACATCGTCGACGGTGATAGGGGGGACGGCATTACCGGTGTCCATTTTTGGCAAGGAGTTGAGGGAGAAAGAGAGGGGAGAGATATCCGATGAAATGAAAATGGAGTTTGTGAAGAGTTATGAGCATGAGGAGTTGGGAGAGAAATTGAGAAAGTTGAGGCCGCCGGCAAAAGGAGCGGTCTGGTTTTCTCTGAGGGAGTTGAATGATAGGTTGGTGAAATTGAGGGAAATGGATGAGAAGGAGAATGAGCAGTCACGCATTCCAGGCCTTAGCGTCAAGGATTTGAAAGAGGTCTTCATTAAGGTGAATGCGTCTGGCAAACAGGAAAAGAAAAGTGCGCGTGAGTAGAAGTTTATTGTAGTTGTTAATAATGTCAGTCGCCTCTTGCTCATATTGTGACGCAGAGGGGTTCTAAGCTTATTCATATAGCCTAAACTTAATGAAGCATACTTCATCAAATTTTATCTAATCGTTAACAGGATGAGTGCATAATAAGTCCATGTTCATTTAATACGTGACAATCATTCCAAAGTGAACTAATGATATGAATTGTCCAGTGAGACTTGATATCTTGCGTGAGATGGGCCGGACTCCAAGCTTCATGCTGCAGCCTCCTAAGGAGCATCTTGTCGAAAAGGTGGGTATTTTTTAATTGTTTTACACTAAGTTTGGAACATCTAAAGTGAACACAACTTGTCACTCGTGTATGTGAACACAATTGCTGAATTACTGTTGGTCTGTAGATGGGGTACTATTATAGACTTATGGCGAGATCAGATGTCCTTTTTTTCCGGTAAATTTCAGGTTCTTCAATATTTTGGAATGTTGTTGTTAGTTGTTTTCTGTTTATTCAGTTCACACGTCGGTGATTTAGAATCTAGGACCATAAACAGCTCTGATGATTTGATTCCCTAGTGAGGATGCTTTATGTTTAATGCAGTATTTCCATCCAGACAACATGTCTTCAGCAGAAAAGTTGAAACTCGAGCTTGCGAGAATTAGGGATGAGTTTAAAATGTCTGAGTCAGATTGTGGATCATTTCGTGTGCAAGGTAAAGGGTATATCCTTGGTTAATTACTTCTCTGGTTGAGTAGGTTAAATAGGTCCTGGTTAAAGTGTAAGTGTTATTTTCCAGTCCTGTGGTTTGGTCCGTGCATATGATAATTGGTATGCATTCATTTTAGTAAAATTAATACTTCTCCCCTGTTTCCTTCGCAGTTGCACAACTCACAACTAAGATTAAGCATCTATCTTCAGTTCTACACAAGAAGGTGAGCCGCTTTCTTCAATATCTAATGTCCTCCGTTTGAATTTCTTTATGGGGATGAAAAGATTTTGATGTAGAACAAGAAAAGAGACAATTAAAAAAAATAAGGGTTAATATAAACTTTGGTTCTTCAAGTCTGCTTTCATTTTGGTTTTGGTCTCTCAAAGGGTAAAATGGTCTAAGTTTTTATTGGATTATAGAGACCAATGTTATAAATGAAAAGAAACTTGAGGGACTAAAACTTATGGTTTGAAATTTGAAGGATCAAAACCAAAATGAAAACAAACTTGAGAGACCAAAATTTGTATTAACTCAAAAAAATGAATAAAACTGACAATTAAGGTTATCCCATAATGCTTGAGGATTTGAGCCTGCAAATATCTTGCTCTATATCGGGATCTTCCGTTTGATTAGAATCTAGTGTCCTTTGTTTTGTTAGGACATCAAGAGAGTTATATATTCTGCTCATTCTAACTACTGATTTTACGTTATGGCATTTGAGCTCAATTCCTGATACGGTTTCTTACGTGACATTTTAGGATAAGCATTCTCGTAAAGGCTTGATAGCAATGGTTCAGAAGAGGAAAAGGCTACTGAAATACCTCAGAAGAACTGACTGGGATTCGTACTGTTTTGTGATTTCCAAGCTAGGTCTACGGGATAATCCAGACACTAAGTACTGAAGAAATGCCATGACATCTTCGTTTAGGTCGGTTGAGAGTGTGAATAATATTATTGTCAACCCCAGTCTATTTGAATTTTTGTGGGAGAGATGAATCACATGTTGTCTTGGTTAATTGTTATCCTATAGGAAACTTTTGCTTAGTTTTATATATATATATATATATATATATTGGGTGACATGCACACTTTTACTGTGCCATGTGCCCATGTGGTAGGGCTGGTAGTTTTCTTTTCCTTACAAAGATGTTTGTGAACGTTAATGTACAATTTTGCATGATATTTAACATATTCAATACAAAGATGTTTGTGAACGTTAATGTACAATTTTGCATGATATTTAACATATTCAATTGAATGTATTACCTACGGAACAAGGGTTTTCGCGTGCAGCTCCTTTTGACTGAATTTTGAGAGAGAGAGAGTGAGAGTAACCCTTTGCTTGGATTGAGAGAAAATTAGGGAGGACAGAAAACTAGAGAAAAAAACATGAGGAGAAATAAGTTTTCTCTTGTTTGGATAGGAGAGAAAATGTAGGGGGAAGGAAAAATAGAGGAGAAAAGAAAGTGTGCTTCATGTTTCATTTTCTCTCCAAATTTTCTCTCCATATATGGAGAGATTTGGGAAGGAAAACAAGACCTCTATGATTAACCCCCCTTTCTCTTCCTCTCCATATTTATTTTTTTTAATTATATTTAAAAAGTTATTCACTTTTTTTTAATCTTAAAACAATATTTTTATTAAATAATTTGGTTTTAAAATATAATAATATGAAAATATATACAAGCCAAATAACTTGATTTTAATTATTTGATGATGCTGATGTTAGTATAATTTTTCTATTGTAATATTTAATTTAATTTAATTATAAATATGATATATTTTGATAAGGACATTTTAGTCATTTAGATATATGCTAATTTTCTTTCTTCTCTATTTTCCCTCATCCATCCAAGCAAAAGGGATGATCACAACTTCTCTTCAGTTTTTCCTTCTCTCTATTTTCTCTCATATTTTCTTTTCTCTCAACTTTTCTTCTTATCCAAGCAGAGCATAAGTTTCAATGTAGAGGAAGATGTTGGAGAAGGTTTATGAAATGAGGACGGAAGTTTTATAAAAACTTTGATGAAAGATTTGTATCTGAAACTCCCATTTGTAATAGTATGAATTAATATTTGCAAATCAATTTTCGTGAAATTTTATCTGGAACAAATTGTCAATAAGTTGATATGTTGCAAACTAACTATTACTTCCAATATTTAATATAAGAACTAGTTTGATATTGCATTTAGTTTTAAATATAAGATTTCAATCCACTTATCTTTCATATTTATTCATTTTTTTGAAATAGTCTTTGTAGTGGTTACGTATGTTAAAGTTTTCATCAAATAATAATTCTAGCTAATAAATAATATTAGTAATGGTATGTTAGGAAATATAACACCTATTATTACAAATAACTAATTTAACTATTTTTTTAATCTATTTAAAATAGTCTATTTAAATAGGCTATGGAGGCTCCTTTGGGGTTTTCCTTTTTTTTCCCCCCTCTTGTTTTTTGGGTGGAAAAGGCCACGAGTAAGCTGTGCAGAGTATAAACAAGATCTTTGATCAGATCAGAAAACCCAGATCCCGACATTTCATGGGAGGGACGTTTGTGTAATTATTTGCTTCTCGGGGTACATGATCTAATGTGACAATTCATTCATGCATGAGTAGCTAAGGTTCTTCTGAATTTATGAGTTTTGAATAAAGATTCTCTTTCATTCTACTTGAGATTTCAGCTCATTTTGATTTTGGACCTTGTTGGAGGAGCAGAAACACTTCCCCTGGCTGCTGTGAACTTGCTTTGACCGATCGGGGTCACTGATAAAGGTCACTTGTTTATTCCTGTTGGGACCATGAGATTATTTTCATTTCTACAGAGAAGCACTCAAATGTGCCTATATTCTTTCCAGAAACGCTCACAAACGCTAGCATGGATGGAATTTATTTCCAATATCCTCCTCCAACGTGTTTGGACCAGTTTGTGTCAACATTGTGAGAGCTTTAACAGGGATGCTTTGTCTCCATGTTTTCTGATTTTTAGATTGTATCTTCTTGCCTTGCTATTAAAAAAAAAAAAAAAGAAAGAGTGAAAAGATTTGACCTCTTTTTTATCTTAGGAACCAAAAATATTCAAGCAGAGAGGCAGCAAAAACGCAAATGAGATCAAATTTCAAGAACCAAAACTAACATAAATCAAATTTTAGGGATTAAAAATGATGTTAATCCTGTATATTTTAAGCAAAAGTTGTCACAATTTAATTAAAAATTATATTGAGATGGATAGTATAATAGAAAAATTGTTAGCAAAATAAGTAATACAATTGATCCAATGAGATGTTTATTCAATAATAGTACATATACCATATACTCCTCTTGTCTTATTTAAGACTTATTTAACTAATTTAATTATATTTAAAAAATTTATCAAATATAATTAATATGACATGTTGTTAAAATATCTTTATTTAAAATGATTTTTTTTTTGGATTCAAAATTTAAAAAAAGCATGATGATGTGTGGAGTGAAACTTTGTAGCAAAAGATTAAATTATTTTCCGATATTTGCCCCAGCTTATATAATATAATAATAATTTGCGACTAAGATTCTAAAATTTATCATAAAATAGTTTTTGATTTTATTAATCTAATTATAATAATTTAAACTAATCTTTTAAAATCTGATAATATAATTAATAATTTATCAAACTGAAATTATTGTGAAGTAAGTCTTTGCCAGAAACACAGGGCTTGCAACGGTAACTATTTGTGCTACCCTGTTATTGGGGCCAAATCTTACAGTCAACAATGGTCAATGCAAATAGCTTGGTTACCTCAAACTATTTAATGGTGCTAACTAATGTCTTATTAAATTCTCTGTTTTGCAATATGCTGATGCTGATGCCTCATTGTTTTATGCCATGGTGGATAATTTGAGGAACAAAATTGTACATTTCGAAACAAAATGAATTGAGGTTGGGTTGGAGATACAAGCCATTGGAATACAATGTGTTCGAAGGTGGACGGATCTAATTTGATGATTCTGTGGGCAAACTATCCAAGTATCTATAATGTAACACTTTCAAGAGAGAATTGTAACAAAATCTCACAAAAGAAATACTCCTCCGGTCCTAATTATAAGACCCAATTGACTTATTTGAGGAGATTAAGGAAGTAAGTTAAGTTGGTTATTTATAATAAATAAGTGTTGTCATTCCTAAAATATCCTTGCTAATTAAGTATATTGGCTAAAACTATCATTATTAGAAGGATTATTTTGGAAAAAAATGCATAAATATAAGAGACAAAATGGATTGGGTCTTATAATTAGGACCAAATAAAAAGTCAAATTGGGTCTTATAATAAGGACCGGAGGAGTATAATCACTAAAAAGTTTTCATAACGATTGAGCAGTATATAATGACAAGTTTTAGAGTATAAATGACAACCTTTAACACGTATTGGGACTTTATGGTAGTTATATTTCTTATAATTCTCCCTGCTTTCAATACAATCCAAATTTTTATTTAGTATTTCTACATATTTAATATACTGATTATGTATATTTATTATATAAATTATATATCTCAATAACAATTGAGCAGCATTTAATGATAAGTTTCAGAATTGGAAATTACAACCTCTAACATGTATTAGGACTTTATGATAATTATATTCCTTGTAATTCATCCTACTTTTAGTACAATCAAAATTTTTATTTGGTATTTCTACATATTTAATATACTGATTACGTATGTCTATTGTATGAATCACATATTTATTTTACACGTGAAATATTTATATTATGATTTCTTTTTCTTTTTTTTAACTTGATTGATTTGGGGTTGGGAAAAACTTCTTATGCTTCTCTTTTTAATTTTTATACCACACTCTTCTTCGCACTACTTATTTTTGTTTTTATAATGATTTAAAAGGATAAAACTTTAATACAACTCTTTTAGTCCTGGAATACATTTTTATTTTAAATTTTGATTTTAAGTTGTAGTAATACTTTTTATCTTTTTAAACTACGATATATAGTTCGACGGAAAATCAATATTGAAAGAACCAATTTATCAAAACACATGATATTGTAGAAATAAAATATTGAATCAATCCATGATGTATTTGAAAACTAGAATAATTATTACCCATATAAAAGCCAGTTGAAATTTTAAAGTAATTTTAAATATAAAATTTTAATTTATAATTTATTATCTAAAATATCGCTATTAATTTCCAAAGGGTTTTTGTCCCCAGTATGAAAATCAACTCACTTTTTTATAAATAATTAACTTAATTAATTTTATTAGTCTACTAAAATTAGCTAAATAGATATTATATTAAAGATGAGAGGTAGTATATTCATTAAACCGATTCCTCCTTTATCTTATTTTCATTCTCTTTACTATTATTATTGAGAAAGGAAGGTATTGACAGACATCTTTAAAAAAAAAAAAAAGTAAAATGGAATTTTCTGAAACGTGTAAAAAGTTTTCTCTTTTATTATTTATATGAATAAAATATTTTTGGATCAGATAGGGATAGCTGATAAGGCAATTTTAGGAATATGTATGATTGGACGTGTCTGTCAAAATGGGGAGAATCTGATTTTGTTTATTGGGAATGGGAGGAATTTGTGGTTGGTTGCTCTCCGCAAATCGCAAATTTAGCTTCTCTTCAACTCAGGCAAGGCAAACTCTATTATGACTGTACCTCTTATTACCCGTTTTTTTTTTTTTTGGCCCTTTACCTTTAATAAAAATAAAAATATATATTTGGTTCCTTGACTTTATTCAAAATTTTAGTTTGGCTTCTGAGTTTAAAAAATATATATATTTTCAATCCTTTAGTTCTAAACTCATTAGTCTTAAATGATGATTTGTTGTGATAATCACGGTTATTTTAAAAATTAAATTTAATATGTTAGTAATTAAGGATATTTTTATCAATATTTAAAATATCAATATTATCATTTTTGGTTAATAGTTTTAGGCTTAAAGAATTAAAAAAATATTTTTTAAAGTTAAGGCACCAAATTAAAATTTTACATAAAATTTAAAAACTAAAAATATATTTTAACCTGAAAAAAAAAAACTACTCTTTATCTTGCCACACTCTTTTTTTAACAACAGATCTATGGCGGATTCAAAAATCCTCAGAACCTCAGTTGATAAATATTATCAATCTAATTATTATCTATTCTTTTCAATTTTAAATATAGAGCTAGTTAAGACGTTTATTTTAATCTTAAGTATAAAAGTTTAATTTATTTTGCTTCACAAATTTATAAATTTCTTCAAACTTTTAATATTAATTACATATGTTAGGAGTTTTTGTCAAAACAAATAATTAAAGAAGTAATTCTAAAATAATTAACACACATTTTTAATAAATAAATAATTTTTACCTAATATCTCTGTCAATTAATTAGGTAGCCCAGTAGGGGGAATTGTAGGGAGAAGCATTATAAGATCAGATCTCAATAAAAAAAAAATTAAAATTTTTAATAGCAATAAGTAAGGAGTTGTGATATATTATCACGAAACTTTGTGATTGCTGAGATTTTTAGTACTTACGCTGTGTTTTAAAAACTTTACAGTTTACAGCAATCCTTTCCCAATTATATTGTTGACGGGATCGTGGGGATAAATATCTGGAACTGGGGGGGGGGGGGGGCGCTTCCCGAAGTCTTGAGCTTGCGAGGGTAAGGAAATGGCAGGTGCCGCTACGAAGGTTTGCGTAACTGGTGCCGGAGGCTTTCTGGCTTCTTGGCTCGTTAAGCTTCTTCTCTCCAAGCGCTATTTTGTTCATGGCACCGTCAGACAACCTGGTCTCTTTTACTTCCCCTTTCCTGTTCCATTTTCTGCTCGTTCTGATATCGTTTTATGCTCTTGTGGATTAGATCGATTTCAGTTGTTGCACGATTGAATCGCATTGTTTGGATCGACCTCATTTATGGCATTGTTTATGCTATTTTGTTCAATTAATCAAAATATCAAAGTGTTTTTACCTATCCTTGCATCAATTTCTTGAACTATTTATGTTTGATTAGGTAATCAGAAGTATGATCACTTACTCAAATTCGAGGGAGCTTCTGAGAACCTTAAGCTTTTCAAGGCTGAACTCTTAGATTACGGGTCTCTTTCTTCGGCGATTGCTGGTTGTAGAGCAGTTTTCCATGTTGCTAGTCCTGTGCCTTCTACGACTGTATCCAATCCTGAGGCAAGTTTTTACTCCGGTTTACAATAAACTGAATCCCTACTATTCGTTTTATAGCTTGTTTAGGACACTTCTTCCTATGCAAGCTAATTTCATCAGCCGAAATTGTTGTTTTATAACACACGTGTTTAAGATTTCATTGTTGTTTGATGGAAATTGCTTCACAGTTGCAAAGTGAAAACAACCTCCGTATTTCAGTCAAGTGACGACATAATTATCTTGTATTGATTCATTATGTTGAGATGAAATTCTTTGTTCAAAACTTGAGATATTGTAACCTTTGACATTTGCTGCATGCAAACTATCCCTTGATATTTGCTAGCTGCAATAGGTTTCAGAAATTCCCTTTCTTAAACCAATACAGCAGCAATCCATTATTTATATCGTTTCTTCAATGTAGAACTTGTATGTGGAGTGAGTCCAGCTAGCAATGCCCATGTCTTGATGGCATTTCTGTTTTGTCTCTTTAGTAAACTCGTGATGAAATTTAGGCCATCTTTATTTTTAAATCAAACTACATTAAGTCTTGGATGTTAGGTATCATTTGAGAATTTCAATATTGAGGGTAGGCCTCCTATGATAATTGGCACATGATTTTCCTTTATGTTTTCTCAATGTAGTAATCAAAGCTTTCTACAGGTAGAAATGATTGAACCTTCTGTAACGGGCACTATTAACGTCCTCAAAGCTTGTCTTGAAGCAAAAGTTGAACGGGTTGTCTTTGTATCTTCTCAAACCGCTGTTTCCGTGAACCCGAACTTGCCTAAGGATGCAGTGATCGATGAGTCATGTTGGTCTGATAAAGAGTACTGCAGAAGAACAAAGGTCTGAAGCTGTGTGAATTTCTATCGCTTATGAGCTTATGGTTTGGATCTGTCACTGGTCCTTGATTTCGAAAGTAACAATGTCTTTAACGGGGCATAGAATGCTATTTCACCTGAATTCAATCACTCAGTTATGAAGATTATTTCCTCACTCTCCTTTCATTCATGATTCAGAACTGGTATTACTATGCGAAGACAGAGGCAGAGTTGCAGGCCCTGGATTTCGCCAGAAACACTGGGCTATCAGTGATAACTATTTGTCCTACTCTGGTGTTGGGGCCAATTTTACAGTCAACTATCGTCAATGCAAGTAGCTTGGTTCTCCTCAAGCTATTTAAAGGTGCCAGTTAGTGCCTTATTAAATTCTTTGTACATATTAAAAGAAAAGGAAAAAAAAAAAGAACTCTTTGTTCACAGTATACTGAATGCTGATGCCTCCTTGTTTTATACCCTGGAAACAACTTTATTGCATGTCATCTTAAGACCTGCGTGGCTTTATTTTTGCAATAGAATGAATTTAGGGCTGGCAATTTATTCGGCTACTTCTTTATAACTGAAGGTCTTGAATCACTGGAGAATAAACAACGGTGGATAGTAGATGTGCGTGATGTGGCTGATGCAATACTGATGGCTTATGAGAAGCCTGAGGCAGAGGGCAGATACATATGCACTGCACATCCTATCATGACGGATGACTTGGTAGAGAAATTAAGGCGTATATACCCGAACTATAGCTACCCTAAAAAGTAAGGTTCAGTTCCGGTGGTTTATGAAAACGAAGGAAATAATACGACTATATGCTCTGGTTTCTATTTAGTATTTGACAGTTTCTGGGGCTGCTCATATGTACTTTATTTCACCTTGTTTAATTTTGCAAGTGTTTTTACTTTTGCAGCTTTGTTGAGGTAGATGACTGCATAAAGTTAAGCTCAGAGAAATTGCAGAGGTTGGGTTGGAGATACAGGCCACTGGAAGAAACACTAGTTGATTCTGTTGAGAGCTACAAGGCCACAGGCCTTCTGGAATCAAAATAACTTTGTTTCTTTCTGTCTCGGATACACTTTGGAAGTAATATGTGTCTTTTAACTTGACGAATGTGATTGTACATAAAATGAGGTGTTTGTCTTGTTAAAGTCTAGGTTGCATGATAAGAATGGATAAAGACGTGAGTAGTGTGTTTAAGGTTTTAAATTCTCATGCTGTAAGGGAAGGGGGGGGGGGGGACAATCCAGTTTCCCAATTTGATTGAAAGAATGCATATTTTTAATTAATTTCGAAAGAAAAATATTTTGTTACATAGAAAGGAAGAAAACGAAAAGAAAATGTTGAATGCCACTAAATTTGGGGTGCAATAAAAAAAAAAAAAAGCTTGATAGTTTAGTTATGATTAGGTGCGTGAAAATAAAAGGCGGAGGAAATGATTATAGTGCCCCTACTATAAAAAATAATCAAATAATTGGTTTTAATAATTACTAATAATAAAATATGTTAATTATTTTTACAGGTAATAACTTTTTTGGCCATATTTATACAAGCAATAACAATGTTTAGAAATATATTATTTTGACTGTCAATCATAAAAGAATGAAATAGATGAAGTAGCATCTAGCGTACTTAGCAATCTAATCTTACTTATGGTTCGGAATGTTGTATACACTACAAATAAAATTAGAATGTTGCAAGGACAAAAAAAAAAGTAACATTAAGCTGCTAAATGTATCATAAATATATCATAGTACTGTAATATCCGGATGCAACTTCACCTTTTAAACTACAAGAAGATGATATTTTCTCTTTGGCCAACATCAAATAATCATCAATGATATGATACTCCTCCCATCCTAAATATAGGAAATAGTTAGGGAGTTAATTTTTATTTTAAATATAATACTTTAATCAACTTTTTTTCAGTATTTAATTATTTTTTCAAACTAATTTATTTAATTTATAAATTAATACATAATCTAATATTATATACAGATATTTTAATAAAATCATGTCGTACTTGTCAAAGTTAAACAAATTATTTATCTTTTTTAAATATATTTAAATTGGCTGAATAGTTCTTATACAAACACACTATTAAATATAAAAAAGTGCTAGGCTAAAAAGTATAAAAATATTATGCACTTTTAAATAAAAGGTAAAAAGAAAAATTTATCTATTATAATAATCAAAAGGAGCATCAATCACAACAATAAAATTTTGGATGCAAAAATACCTATAATAATTCAAAAAGTGTACTAAATGTCATTGCTGTTAAATATGGTAAAACGCGGTTCATTTTAAGATGTAGGGCCCACTATTTGTTTTAGGGGGTGTTTGGCAACCTCCAAATCATAGTTTCAGAAACACTTTTCTTGTAAAACGAGATAAATTCCTCCACACATTTATTTCGTAAACTGTAAAAGCACTTCTAAAACTATGGTTTAGTGTCTATCCAAACACCCCCTAGTATGTTTCGCCTTAGTATGTTTCGCCTGGCTATTTTGACTTTATATTGTGGCAGACCTCCCCCATTTTTACCCTTGATCTTCCCCTTGAAGCTCTCTCCTAAAACAAAGGACCCACGTCCCCCGCTCTCTCTTTTGCCTAATCGGTATTACTTCAAGTGCTAACTTCCCAGCAAACATAATCTTGTTGATTGTACTGGGTGGCGGTACAGGAGGAGAAGGACGCAGCGGTGGCGGTGGTAACTTTTGTGATGGAGTGGCATCGACAATCGTGGTTGTTGCAGGAGTAGTACTAGGGACGTCGTCTTCTCATGACAGTGGCGAGTCAACAGCGGCGGCTATGGTGGCTACAGCTAGGGGATCGAATTCCAGTGAGGAAGATGTGAGGGAAAGAAGGGAAGAAGGTGATTAGAGCAGTGACAGAGTGGATCGAAACTGATGCCAGATTCAGGGGATCAGATAGAATCAGCAATGGCGGATATTTATTATTATCAGCGGGGCTTGTGTACCCATCAATATGTTTAAACTATTCACGGATCTGAGCATTCTGGTATTTAGACTGATTTGAGTAAACAAGTACTTACCTTTCTGGGTATTTGAATTCCTTGGGGACTCTTAAGACGATCTGGTGTAACAGGTTTACGCACTTCATTAATGGAGTTCTGGGTTTGACCTTCTCTTTCATCTCTTGAATTGAACGCTGCGTTTTACACTCGGGCTCGGTGGTTTTGGATTGAATCAGAGCATTCAGAAGCATTTGAAGGATGTTCTTCATGGGGTTGTATCAAAAGTAAAGAAGATAAGTGAAATCTAAGGAATTTGATTATGATTAGTTTGTAGCCATCCAAAGTACTGAGGCGTATATTAGAATGAGGGAGGACTAGATGATTGTTTGAGAAAGTGTGGTTACGATAGTTGATTTGTGATTAGAGTGGAAAATCTGGTCATTTAAATTCGGCCTTCTGTTTGGACGTAGAGAAATGGGCCACCACAACTGAGGTTGAGAAGAAGACGAAGAGATTTGGTTTGAACCACGAAGGAGTCACAGGAAGATACAATTATGCCACATCTGCCTCCACGTCAGTGTTTGCAGTCAAAATATTCTTTTTAAACAGTCAATGTTACTCAATTAAACAGTAATAACACTTTAGGGCCTTTTTTTTAATCATCATGGATATTTTTGCATCTAAAATTTTACTATGGTGTCTGATGCTCTTTTTGAATATTACAATAGGCAAAATTGTTCCTTCACCCTTGAATAAAAAAAACAAACATATCTCTGCTCCGGAAAGAAAGAACACTTTTCAGGTTTCAAAGCAAAAAGAAATACACTTCAATGCACAGCATGGATGTATTTGACTGTGTAGATCAATTTACATTTGAACTCTAAATACGTCCTCGTCTGTCTTTTAGGGCTTGTTCGGATCTACTACCTTCGGTCTTTAATATAAGATCATGTTTAACTTTTATTTTGATCCTAAATATAAGATCCCAATCCACTTTGTCTCTCACATTTATTCAATTTTTTCTAAGATAATCCTTCTAATAATTATAGTTCTAGTTAATACACTTGATTAGTAAAGATATTTTTGGAAAGACAACACCTATTTAGAATAAATAACTAATTTAACTTACTTTTTTAATCTCCTCAAATTAGTCAACTGACTCTTATAATTAGAACCGGAGGTAGTACTTTTTTTCAAGCATTTATAAACATGGATGGAATTTAGTTCCAAGATCCTCCTCCTACGTGTTTGGACAAGTTTGTGTCAACATTGTGCGAGCTTTAACAGGGATGCTTTGTCGATTTTTAGATTGTATCTTCTTGCCTTGCAATTAAAAAAAAAAAAAAAGAGTGAAAGGATTTGACCTTTTTCTTATTTTAGGAACCAAAAATACTCAAGCAGAGCGGCAACAGAAGCTTAAATGAGATCAAATTTCAAAAATCAAAATTAAAATAAAATCAAATTGCAGGGATTAAAAATGATGTTAATCCTATGTTTTAGGCAAAAGTTGTCACAATTTAATTAAAAATTATATTGAGATGGATAGTGTAACAGAAAATTTTTAGCAAAATAAGTAATATAATTGATCCAATGAGATGTTCGTTCAATAGTATATATACCATGTATTCCTCTTATCTTACTTAAGACTTATTTAACTAATCTGATTATATTTAAAAATTCTATTAAATATAATTAATGAAATTTTTTAAAATATCTTTATTTAAAATGAATTTTTTTATTCAAAATTAAAAAAAGTTACGATGATGTGTGGAGTGACACTGTGGCAAAAGCTTAATTTATTTTCCGATATCTGTCACTGCTTGTATAATAATTTGTGACTAACATTCTAAAATTTATCATAAAATATTTTTTTAGTTTATTAATCTAATTATAATAATTTAAACTAATCTTTTAAAATTTGATAATATAATTAATAATTTATCAAACTGAAATTATTGTCAAGCAAGTTTTTGCCAGAAACACTGGGCCTGCAATGGTAACTATTTGTCCTACTCTGTTACTGGGGCCAATCTTACAGTCAACTATAGTCAATGCAAGTAGCTTGGTTCTCCTCAAACTATTTAATGGTGCAAACCAATGCCTTATTAAATTCTTCGTTTTGCAATAAGCTGATGCTGATGCCTCATTGTTTTCTGCCATAGTGGATCATTTGAGGGGAAAAAAATTATAGATTTGAAAAACAAAGTGAATTCAGGTTGAATTGGAGATACAAGCCATTGTAATAAGTATTAGTTGATTTTGTTGAAAGCTAGAAGATACATACATATGTAATATAATGTGCTTGAAGGTGGACGGATCTAATTTGATGATTGTGTGGGCAAACTATTTAAGTACTTATAATGCTTAGTGAGACATAAAGATTATAGTCATTTAACAGCAGATACATTAGTTTCTTACCAATGACCTCATGATAGTCTAATGGCACAAAAGTTTCTTGCAAAGAAAATATTGCAGTTAACCAAAAAAAAATTGCAGTTATGTAACCATGAGCTTATTAGTGGCTGTCTCTATAATTCAACAAAAAAACAAACAAATAAACACATAAACAGAGAGAGATTAGTTTCCTGGAAAAAAAAAAAATAGATTCTCTCAGTTAGGTTAAGTTATTACTTATTCGATGTATCAAAGTTGACATTAGAATTTTACTACAAAAACTACCCCTAATAGTTAATCGTATAACATTTTCAAGAGAGAATTGTAACAAAGTATTAAAAGAATATAATTACTAAAAAGTCTCCATAACAATTGAGCAGCATGTAATGACAAGTCTTAGAATACATATAACAACCTCTAACATGTATTGAAACTTTATGATGGTTATATTCTTTCTAATTCTTCCTACTTTCCATACAGTCCAAATTTTTATTTAGTATTTTTACATATTTAATATACTGATTACGTACATTTATTATATAAATTACATATTTCAATCATAATTGAGCAGCTTGTAATGATAAGTTTCAGAATAAGAAATGACAATCTCTAACATGTATTGGGACTTTATTGTAGTTATATTCCTTGTAATTCTCCTTACTTTTAGTACAACCACAATTTTTATTTGGCATTTATACATATTTAATATACCGATTAAGTATGTCTATTCATCTATTGTATGAATCACATATTTATTTTACACATTGAATATTTATGTTATGACTTCTTAATTTTTTTTAACTTGATTGATTTGAGGTTGGGAAAAACTTCTTATGCTTCTCTTTTTAATTTTTAGACCACACTCTTATTCGCACTGCTCATTTTCGTTTTTATAATGATTTAAAAGGGTAAAACTTTAAAGAACTCTTGTAACAAAACCAAATTTCTGCAGTTTCATAGCAAGTACTAGTGAGTTGCTTTTCTATAGATTTATAACACGAACTTACATATTACCACAGACAAGCTTTCTGTACTAGTTTATTGTGTTGAGAAGATATTTCTTCAACTTCCTCCTAATGAATCTTCTCTGTCCTCAATATCATATGGCAAGAAATACTTGCCTTTATTCATAATTTCTCTTTCTTTAATACTACTATTATCTTTAAACCAAGAAGAAGGTAAAGCTCGTTGTCTTCCACTGTTACAAAGTCGATGATTCTGGGAAGCTTCAGAGGCTGAGGAAGAAGTGCCCGAATGCTGAAAGACAACTGTTATTCCTAGTCAGATGCCAAGTCAATAATTTTTGGTCAAAGGATTGGTTAATCAGCATGTTAACAGTCAAAGATATTGGATGAAATTGCACCATAAAAATTACTTCAGAATTAAAATTGCAACTAAAAAAAATTCAATCTGGAAAAAAAAAAACTACTCTTTATTCTGCCACACTCTTTTTTTTTTAAAACAATAGATCTTTGGCCGATTGAAAATTCCTCAAAACCTCAATTGATAAATATTATCAATCTAATTATTATGTATTATTTTCGGTTTTAAATATAGAGTTAGCTAAGAAGTTTATTTTAATCTTAAATATAAAATCTTAACCTATTTTACTTTATAAATTTGTAATTTTTTCCAAACTTCAATATTCATTACACATATTAGGAGTTTTTGTCAAGCAGTTCTAACACAAATAATTAAAGTAGATATTTTAAAATAATTAACACATATTTTTATTAAATAATTAATTTTTATCTAAGTTCTCTGTAAATTAATTAGGCAGCCCAGGAATGTTTAAGAGTGGGAATTGCAGAGAGAAACGATTTTAAGGGAAAAAAATAATTATTAAAAAATTCTAATAATAATAAGCAGGAAGTTGTAATATGTTATGACGAAACTCTGTGATTGCTCAGATTTTTAGTAATTGTGCTGTGTTTAAAGAACTCTACAGTTTACAGCAATTCTTCCCCAATTACGTTGTTGACAGGAAGTACGTAGTCGTGGGGATAAATATCTGGAAGTAGGGTGGGTGCTTCCTGATGTCCGAGTTTGCGAGGATAAGGAAATGGCAGGTGCCGCTACGAAGGTTTGCGTAACCGGTGCGGGAGGCTTTCTGGCTTCTTGGCTCGTTAAGCTTCTTCTCTCCAAGCGGTATTTTGTTCATGGCACCGTCAGACAACCTGGTCTCTTTTATTTCCCTTTTCCACTTCCATTTTCTACTCCTTCTGATATCGTTTATGCTGTTTTGGATTAGATCGATTTCAGTTTTTACACGATTGAATCTCATTGTTTGGATCGATTTCATTTATGGCGTTTTTTTTTCTGTTGCATGTCTTACTGGAATGCATAAATTCATGCTATTTTGTTCAAGTAATCATAATATTAAAGTGTTTTTACCTACCCTTACATCAATTTCTTGAACTATTTATGTTTGATTAGGTAATCAGAAGTATGATCACTTGCTTAAATTCGAGGGAGCTTCTGAGAACCTTAAGCTTTTCAAGGCTGAACTCTTAGATTACGAGTCTCTTTCTTCGGCGATTGCTGGTTGTAGAGCAGTTTTCCATGTTGCTAGTCCTGTGCCTTCTACGACTGTATCCAATCCTGAGGCAAGTTTTTACTTCCTGGGTTTACAATAAACTGAATTCCTACTATTTGTTTTATAGCATGTTTAGGAAACTTCTTCCTATGCAAGCTGATTTCATCAGCCGAAATTGTTGTTTTATAACACGCGTATTTAAGATTTCATTGTTGTTCGATGGAAATTGCTTCACAGTTGCAAAGTGAAAACAGCCTCCATATTTCATTCAAGTGACGACATAATTATCTTGTATTGATTCATTATGTTGAGGTGAAATTCTGACTTAGTTCAACGCCTAAGATATTGTAACTTTTGCTGTTTGCAAACTATCCCTTGATATTTGCTAGGTGCAATAGGTTTTAGAGTTCCCTTTCTTAAACTAATGCAGCAGCAATCCATTATTTATATACTCTCTTCAATGTAGTACTTGTATGTGGAGTGAGTCCAGCTGGCAGTGCCCACATCTTGATGGCATTTCTGTTTTATCTCTTTAGTAAACTCGTAATGAAATTTAGGCCATCTTTATTTGTAAATCAAACTACATGAAGTCTTGGATGTTAGGTATCCTTTGAGAATTTCAATATTGAGAGTAGGCCTCCTATGATAATTGGCACATGATTTTCCTTTATGTTTTCTCAATGCAGTAATCAAAGCTTTCTACAGGTTGAAATGATTGAACCTTCTGTGACGGGCACTACTAACGTCCTCAAAGCTTGTCTTGAAGCAAAAGTGGAACGGGTTGTCTTTGTATCTTCTCGAGCTGCTGTTTCCATGAACCCAAACTTGCCGAAGGATGCAGTGATTGATGAGTCCTGTTGGTCTGATAAAGAGTACTGCAGAAGAACAAAGGTTTGAAGTTGTGTGAATTCTATCGCTTATGAGCTTATGGTTTGTATCTGTCATTTGTCCTTGATTTCGAAAGTAACATTGTCTTTAATGGGGTGTAGCATGCTATTTTACTTGAATTCGATCACTCCATAATGAAGATTATTTACTTACTCTCGTTTCATTCATGATTCAGAACTGGTATTTCTATGCCAAGACAGAGGCAGAGTTGCAGGCCCTGGATTTCGCCAGAAGCACTGGGCTATCAGTGGTAACTGTTTGTCCTACTCTGGTGTTGGGGCCAATTTTACAGTCAACTATCGTCAATGCCAGTAGCTTGGTTCTCCTCAAGCTATTTAAAGGTGCCATTTAATGCCTTATTAAATTCTCTGTACATATTCCCCAAGAAAAAAGTAAAAAAATCTGTGTTCACAGTATACTGAGTGCTGATGCCTCCTTGTTTTATACCATAGAAACAACTTTATTCTATGTCATCTTAAGACCTGCGTGGCTTTTCTTTTAACAATAGAATGAATTTAGGGCTGGCAATTTATTCGGCTACTTCTTTATTACATGATTTGTCTAAAACTGAAGGTCTTGAATCACTGGAGAATAAACAACGGTGGATAGTAGATGTGCGTGATGTGGCTGATGCAATACTGATGGCTTATGAGAAGCCTGAGGCAGAGGGCAGATACCTATGCACTGCACATCCTATCATGACAGATGACTTGGTAGAGAAATTAAGGCGTATATACCCAAACTATAGCTACCCTAAAAAGTAAGGTTCAGTTCCGGTGAAAGGAAATAATACTACTATATGCTCTGGTTTCTATTTAGTATTTGACAGTTTCTGGGGCTGCTCATATGTACTTTATTTCACCTTGTTTAATTTTGCAAGTGTTTTTACTTTTGCAGCTTTGTTGAGGTAGATGACTGCATAAAGTTAAGCTCAGAGAAATTGCAGAGGTTGGGTTGGAGATACAGGCCACTGGAAGAAACACTAGTTGATTCTGTTGAGAGCTATAAGGCCACAGGGCTTCTGGAATCAAAATAACTTTGTTTCTTTCTGGCTCGGATACACTGTGGAAGTAATATGGATCTTTTAACTTCTGAGAAGCACTTTTCTACAAAACGAGGCTAAAAGTACTTTTAAAATCATAGTTTCGTTTTTATCCAAACACCAGTTAAGTGACGAATGTGATTGTACTTAAAATAAGGTGGTTGTCTTGTTAAAGTCTAGTTTGCATGATAAGAATGGATAAAGACGTGAGTAGTGTGTTTAAGGTTTTAAATTCTCATGCCGTGTGGGGGGGGGGGGACAATCCAGTTGCCCAATTTGATTGAAAGAATGCATATTTTTAATTAATTTCGGAAAAAATATTCTGATAAAATAGAATGGAACAAAACGAAAAGAAAATGTTGCGTGCTACTAAATTTGTTGTGCAATTAAAAAAGAAAAAAAAGCTTGATAGTTTAGTTATGATTAGGAGCACGAAAATAAAAGGTAGAGGAAATGATTAAAAAATAATCAAATAATTGGTTTTAATAATTACAAACGATAAAATATATTAACATAATTATTTTTACAAGTAATAACTTTTTTGGGCTATATTTTTACAATTTTGATTGTCAATCATAAAAGAATGAAATAGATAAAATAGCATACAGCACTCTAATATTATTTTTCGATTATACTTAACATTCTAATCTTATTGATGGTTCAGGATGTTGTATACATTACAAATAAAATTAGAATGTTGGAAAGACAAAAAAAAAAAAAGTAACATTAAGCTGCTAAATTTACCATTAATATGTCATAGTACTGTAATGTCCGGATTAGGGCTGTGCAAAAACCCGGTGGTCCGGTATGGTCCGGTCCAACCCGAACAAACCCGGTCCAGTCCGGTCCAGAAAAAATTGGCCCGAAACAAGACTGGACCAGACTGGACCGAACTGGTCTCATCGGGCTGGACTAGACTAGGGACTGACCCTCAAACCAGTTGGTCCAGTCCAGTCTAGCCCGATTTTTTTAAATTATTATTTATATAATTTTAATTTGATTTAATTTTTCTATATAAATTTTTTATCTATTCAAATAATTAAGATTTATCTATTAACTTTCGAAGTAATGAGCATGCATATATATTTTCTACAATTTAAGATCTATATTGATGAGAATTAATTAATAAAACATGACTTCATTGGGAAATTGAAAAGGAATGATCAAATTTGATAAATTTTGAATTAAAATATGTGTAAAATTTTATATAGTAAGTTACAATCTTACCTCCTATTGAAGAAAATTTTTTTTTTTAAAAAATTAAAATTAGCTCTGGACTGCCTGGACTGGTCCAGGCAGTCCAGAGGACCAAGTCCAGTCCAACCCGACCTCGGGTTGACACTGGACTGGACCAGACCTCGGGCTGTTTTTTTCAACCCGAGGTCTTTACTGGACCAGACTTCGGGTTGATAACAAACCCGGTCCAGTCTAGTCCATGCACACCCCTAGTCCGGATGCAGCTTCACCTTTTAAACTACAACAAGATGATATTTTCTTTTTGGCCAACATCAAATAATCATCAATGATATGATACTTCTCCCATCCTAAATATAGGAGATAGTTAGAGAGTTAATTTTGATCTTAAATGTAATATTTTGATCAACTTTTTTCCAGTATTTAGTTATTTTTTCAAATTAATTTATTTAATCTATAAATTAATATATAATCTAATATTATATATGGATATTTTAATAAAATCATGTCATACTTGTCAAAATTAAGCAAATTATTTATCTTTTTTTAAATATATTTAACTTAGTTGAATAGTTCTTACACAAACACACTATTAAAGCATAAAAAAGTACTAGGCTAAAAGGTATAAAAAAATTATGCAGTTTTAAATAAAACAAACAAACAAATCTCTACTCCGGGAAGAAAAAACACTTTCAGGTTTCAAAGCAAAAAGAAATACACTTCAATGCGCAGCATGAATGTGTATGACTGTGTTGATCAATGTACATTTGAACTCTAAATACGTCCTTGTCTGTCTTTTAGGGCTAGTTCGGATCTATTTTTTTTAAGCATTTATAAGTACGTTCACATAAATTGAAATAAAATGGGAAAAATGACAGAAAAAGAAGGTGAAATATATGATATTCTAATTTGGAAAGTTAAGGAAATGTAATGACAGAGAAAGAAGTCCTTCTTAAATTAGAATTTTGAAATTCAGTGAAATGACAAAAATACCCTTTATCTTTTTTTTTTAAAGAAAAAAAGCTCAGCCCCTCACCGGTGGCCGGCTACAGCCGCCGCCGGCCACCGGTGTGGTGGCTACCGATGGGGTTTTTTTGGTCACAGAATTTTTTGTGTGTGTCATTTTTCACTAAATACGTGTCATTTTCCAGTAAAGACGCATCATTTTCAAATAAATTATTATCATTTTTTAATTAATGCACATGCTATTTCTTGTTATATATCAAGAAAAATTACTTTGTTAATATCAAATTTAAGCTTGTCATTTCTCAATTAAGACTTTTCATCCTCAGATAAATTGTGTCACAGGCTGGAGTCACAGTAAAAAAAGTCAACTTATATTTTTGTTTGCATTATAAAGTTAACAAGTCTTTGATGGCCCAATGATCTTTTTTTTTGTTGGTCCAAATGACCAAGGGGTAGTGGGATCAAATTCCACCATCACCACTTTCTTGCAATATTCCCACATGGTCAAAAACAAATTTCTGTGACCAAAAAACCTCCATCAGCAGCCACCACAACGGCCACTGGCGGCAAGTTGCTAGCGGTGGCTGCCACCGATGAGGCGCTGAGCTTTTAAAAAAAAAAAAAAACAAAAGACATTTTTGTCATTTCACTGAATTTTAAAATTTTAATTTGGGAAAGACTTCCCTTTTTGTTATTACATTTTCTTAGCTTTCCAAATTGAAATATCATATATTCCACCTTCTTTATTTGTCCATGGACCGGACTAGAAGAAACACAGAGCTTAGAAATATTGGTTTCTCCGCTGACAAAAAACCAACACAAGTGATCATCACTTGTCTGGTTTCACGACAGCAACATGATGAACTCTTGAAAATGATACAGATATCTCAATGTTGGTCCTAAAGAAAGAATTTTATTTAGCTACAAATAATATCTAGGTGAGTTGGGTATCGAAAACCGATTGGGATCAAAACATGCTTCTAGGTTCAGAAAGCACTTACAGAAGTATTTATAAATTACCTATCAATAAGATCCTCATATCGACAACAGGATTCGAACTCATGACCTTACAAGTTATAAACTGACTATTTATCAATTGGAATAACTCTTGTTGGCTAAAAAAGAAAATTATATTTTGTAAGGCTACATAAAGTTATTGTCATTCTTTTACCCAAAAAAAAAAAAGTTATTGTCATTCTCCATGAATAGCCTCATAAGGTGACGGCGTCCAAAAAATGAAGTGCCATCAACCGGAGAAATACAGAGAATGAGATAGACTCATCAAAAAGATTCAGAACATTTGTGGCCTTGATTATGGAAATTTTAAATTCTAATGATCTTGCAACTTTAAGATAGTGAATTCATTTTCTCCAAATTTAATCAACTTCTTTTAATCAACTTTAACATTCATTGAGAAAAACATTAGTTTTTTGTTCTTCGATGTGGAAATGAAGATAATAAGTTACATTTTTGGCGCGTTAAGAAATAAACAATAACTCTCCTCTGTTTTATTTCCATTTAAAGACGTCTTCACTCTTCAAAAAGCATAATTATAATTAATGCCAAATACGAATTTATTGATCAGTTTGCCATAAAAGATCAATGAAGAAGATATACATTATAGACTCCAAAGTCTCTTAAATCTTATTTGTTATCACGTTTAAAATTATTTATAAGCACTTTTTTTTTTGATAAAACATCAGGGTATCCACCGGCGGACCCGGTGACTAATCTCTTCGCTGGCTTGTAGGCACCTCGATGGGTGAGACAGCTGGCCCGGGGTTTTAAAGTTTTTCCATACCCAAGGCAAGGATCGAACCCTCGACACTTGGTTAAGGGAGGATGAGCCCCCACCGCTCAACCACACCCCCCGGGTTATTTATAAGCACATTTTACATAAGTCAAAATAAACTTATTTTCATATATTTACCTCTTATTTTATAAATCACAATTAAAAAATTGCTTATAAAGTATTCAAACAGGTTGTTAGGTAATAGGGACAATTATAGGCTTTTATTATTTGACTTGATATAAAGATGCATGATTAGAGATGGGGGCTAGAGTGGGGATGATCTGATTTTTGTTTATTATTGTGAGGAATTTGAGATGTGATTCACAAATCATAAGTTTATATGTTAATTAACTATTCTATCATGACAATACATTTTATTACCTGTTTTTTGTTTTATCTTCCTCAATTACTGGTCTTGCTAAAACTTTTGTTCTTAGCTTTTTTTTTTTTTTTTTGACTAATTGGTTTTATATGTTAGTTATTAACCACTCACTTATCTTGGTTAAAAAAAAAAGCTAATGCCTCCTATGGTTAATATAAGAGTGAAATAATTAATTAAGGATATTAAAAAATTAGTTAAGTTGATTATTTATAATAAATGTGTGTTGACTTTTCTAAATTATTTTATTTAATTATGTGTATTAAAATTATCCTTTGGTAAGAATTCTTTACAAGTTTAGGAATATTTGAAGAAACTGTTATAAATTTGGAAGATAAAACGGATTAAAATATTATGAATTCAATATTCAACTAGCTTTTATATTAAGTGCTGAAGGTAGTATCTATTTATGTTACCACATTTTTCTTTAAATAAAAAATTAAATACTTTGTTGATTAAAATCTCCTCAAAACCTCCATTGACAAATATTAGCAGTCTAATTATGATCTACTTTCTCATAAAGGGTTTTGAAATAGGATAATTTCAACCCAAATGATTATAAATAATATTTTATGAAACTAACTCATAGTTTTAACAAATGCTCCTCTGGTCCATAATATAAGTAGCTTTTTAGAAGAAAATTTCGGTCTAAAATCTAAGAGGTTGACTACCCCTTGTTACAAGGAGAAGTGAGAATTTTAAATGCATGAGAGAGGAAATAATTTTCTAACCACATTCTTTCTTTTTTTTTTGGATACACCGGAAATATTCTAACCACATTCTTTAAAAAGAAGAAAATAGGTAACTTTTATTAATTTGAAACATGTTTAATGATTTAGTTAACAATTTTTTTATTTGTGAAAAAAACTTAACCAACATATTATATTATGAACTTTTGACCCAAAAAAACAAATTATATTATGAACAGGAGTAACTAATTAAACTGATTTTTTTTAACCTTTAATTATAAGATGGGACATAACAAAGATTGGAAAACTGAAATCAATCCAGAGTTGTGGGGATAAATATATGGAAGCAGGCTGGCTGCTTCTCGGAGTCTGAGAGTTTGCAAGGATAAGGGAGAAGCTGCAGCTACTGAGGCTTGCGTAACCGGTGCTGGATGAGGGATAAATATACGTGTCTCATCCTAAACCGTAAATCATTTATTAGAAGTTTTAGTTTTAAATATAAGTAGTATATTTAATGCTTATTTTTTAATTTTTTCCTTATTTAATTCTCATTAGAAAAAGAGAAAAAAGAAAAACAAAATGAGAATGACTTGTAAATATAGACAAAATTTTTTAATAAAGACAAAAATTAAAATTTTTATCAATTTAATACATTTCTTAAAATGTTAGAATGTGTAACAAGTAATGCACCAAGAAACAAGAGAAGGATGGGGGGTGAGTGGGGGAGGTTTTAGACTTTTAGTATTATCTTGTTAAATTTGAGTTGAGAGGATGGGAGGGAAGGAACATTTAATGATCAATTGTTTTGTTCAAGAGGGGGCGAGTACTAATAATCAATTTATTATTTTATTTTTACATATTTATTTATATTTTTATTTATGCATTATATAAATTAATTTATATCTTCTTTTTTTTTGCCTGAATTTACATCTAAATTCAAATTACATAATTTAATAAAGACTCAGTTATGTGTATCAATAAATTGGCACAGTCATTTTTTATTCTAATTAATAGAATAATATATTTTAAATAATCAAATAAGCAAATTTTATTGTTTAAAAATAAATCTTTGTTTTTTCGGTATAGTTTTGGAAAAATTAATATTTTAATTCTTCAAATTTTAACAACTAAATCCATTAACTATGAGTTAGTGTAACTCAATGTTTAAAATTTTAATTCGGTTAAAACTTAGTCTTTAATTTTTTTTAATTATATACTCCTCCGGTACTTAATATAAGACATAATTATTGAGTTGGTTTTGGTCTTAAATATAAGATCCATTTCTTATATTTATCAATTTTTTCTAAATTACCTCTATGGATACTCCCTTACGCATAATCAAGTAGAAGAGAGAGATGTAGTATTAAGAAATATGATTATGGTGTTTTAGAAAAAACGTGTCATATTTCTTATAATTAACTAACTTACCTAACTTCTTTAATCTAATCAAATTAGTTAAATGGGTCTACCAAAGGAATATATATATATATATATATATGTATCTCTCTCACTTTGAGTCATCATTTTATCATCCTACGTGGTAAAAGAGGCAGGTTATGTGGCTTCCAAGTTCCAAATAAGCTCCGCATCACTCATTCATCGGCCGGAGCACCTCTCCTGTTCGGCTGTTCCTTGTTGCGACGGAAAGCAGAAGAAGCAGAGCATGAAAAATTTCTCTCTCTCTCTCTCTCTCTCACAGAGTCTCATTCCCTCTCGACCAGTTCTACTTATACCAGCTTCATCTACTGAAAAAGTCACAGCCGCCGCTTCCTGCATCACCACCCCATCCTTCTCCTTTACAGCTAATGCCTCCATCTTTCTCATCATAACCATGGTGAAATGAAAGTAAAGACCAAAGCTGTAACCTTGTGGACGAATCCCAAAACGGTGCATATAGCTAGACCCAGCCATGTTATATTCCTACCTCCTCCTCTATCCTCTACATAGCACAGCATACCCAGCAAGTCTAACAGGAAAAGTAACATTCTGGGAGAACAATTCCTAAGCAATTTCTCATGCCCTGCTTCTGCATTCCGTCGCAACATAGGGAACAGGGGAGGGGCTGTGGGTGGTGAATGAGTGACGTGGAGCTTATTTGAAAGCCACATAACCAACCTCTTTTGCCACGTAGGATGATAAAATGATGACTCAAAGTGAGATATGGTCTATGATAAGGATTACTTTGTAAAATAGGGGGGAAAAAATTAAGAACTGAATTTTAACTGAGTTAAAAACCGAGCTACATCGAGTCATGGTCGAGGAACAAAGTTGTAATCGAGCTAAAACTTAAAGGATTAAAAAATTAATTTTTGGCAGAGTTTTTGTTCCAACTTTAATATATATTTTAATTATAGCATAATATAATTGTAAAAATTACACATAAAAAGGCCCGTCCATCACCCATGATTAATTTGAGTAAAGTCTAAATAAATTAAAAGAAAAGACAGGCCACTCATTAAAACAACAACACGACATATTACGAAAGAAACATAAAATTATAATATACTTTTTAATTATAATGATATATAATTTTTTCTTATAATAATATTATTTTTATTCAAAATTAATTTTATAATAATGGGTATCATCAATATATTATTAAAAACTCTACCACCAAGATTTAAAATAATATCACTATTCATAAACAATTTGATTAATCTGATTAAAATAATATAAATCTGGGGCTTCCATTCATATAACTTTATTTAATGCATGCATGTGACTTGGCCTGGTTTGGGACTTTTAAAACCATTATTAAAAGGGTGTTTGGATAGAATCAAACTCATAGTTTTAAAAGTACTTTTACGGTATACGAAGTAAATATGTAGAGGAGTTTATCTCGATTTGCAGAAAAGTACTTCTGAAAAGTACTTTTTATGGTACCCAAACATCCCCTAAAAACTCCTTCAAAATCATTCTTGACCATTATCAAAACCCTATAAACAATAAAAGATTTTATCTAAACTGCATGTGATGAAAATTATTTACTAAAATGTTACACTAAAAATTATTTGTGCCAAAAACAATTTTAATTTTACAAAGAAATCGTTTTTGTTAAGAACGATTTCGCTTTCACTTTAATCCCTTTTCCCATCATATCACTCTATTAGTCTGACAATTTTATTTTTTTTAATAAAAAAGTGAAACCGTTCATCTTAAAGAGCAATTTTACTTTTTCTCTCACTTTCCTAGTCCGACATCTCACAAGAATTATTTACAAATTAATTATTTAGCTCCTATATTAATGACAAAAGATAGTAATATTTTTGTATCATTTTTGCAAAATCAAATTGAATTACTATTAGAAAATTTCAGGCAATGTATAGTTAACAATGAACATTTTTTGTAAAAAAAAAAATTTTAAGATTAATTTAAGGTTAATACAATTTTTAGTTCACCAAATTTGCTTTCATTTTGATTTTGGTCACTTAAGTTTCAAATCATATGGTATAGGTTTTTATTAAATTATATAGACCAATATTTTAAATAGAAAAAAACTTGAGGGATCAAGACCTATAGTTTGAAACTGAAATTTATGATTCTCATGCTATTTATTGTAGATGCTAGATTGAAAAAGTGAGAAAAAAGTGAAATTATTATTTCACTTTTTTCATTAAAGAAATAAAATTGTCAAAGTGATAAAGTGATATGATGGGAAGAGAGATTAAATTGAAAGCAAAATAGTTCTTAGTAGGAATAATTTCTTTACAAAATTAAAATTGTTCTTAGTATGAACGGTTTTTAGTATACATTTTGATAAATAGTTTTCACTTTAGGTAAAATCTTTTACTGTTTATAGGGTTTTGGTAAAAATGCCCTCTTAGTAGTGTTGCTTAAATATTATTAAAATTGGTGCAAAATATCCATAAAGTAAGTTATGAAATGTCGTGTGTTGGTATATAAAGAAATTAGGTGACAAAAGAGAATAAAGTATTAGATAATCATAAACTTGAAGACAAGCGAGAATAAATGTGATGATATAGCACTGTGGTATTGTTCTTCTGATCTATTTCCATGAAGCCATTATATTATTATAAATTTTAATACATATGCTGAGGCTTTGTTTTTAAATCCATTATTTTTTTTATTTATACACTCAACTTGCTTTGCTATGCAGGATCATAATAACACCTTCTCCATGGAATGTAGAAGCAGTGGTAAATGAAGTCTTTTAATTACTTTTTGATAGAGCTGAAACTTGTATTTTAATACGTTTCTGTATAGATATTGCAGAGGGAAGTCTTTTTCTGATCGGGAAATCTTGCATAAGTTTTATTTTTGTCATTGAATGAGAGCAAAAAACAGTGCTCAAGCCATCTACTTTATGTTGTCGAGTTTCTTTCTTTCTTTAATGCAACTGTGTGTATTATCTTTACTGAATGTTATGAAACATTTTGACACTGGCAGATGTGAATAGTTTTGTTTCTTGGTCATTTTAAGAACCTTTGATATCAACTTTCATTACAAGTCGTTGACTATTTTAACTGAATTGAAATCTTTTTCTTAATGATACTGTTTTTTTCTTTTTAGGTACCAAACTAGGGCTGAGCAATGGGCGGGTTAGGCTAACCCGAAGGTTATCCCATAGCCCGCCCATTTATTCATAAATGGGCATGGGCTAACCCATAACCCGGTAGTAGCCCATTTAGCCCATATTAAATGGCTACAGGGCAGCCTCGTTTGGGCTGACCGGGTTACGGGGTAACCCATTTATTTTTTAAACTTTTTTTCAGTATAATTATTTTATAGATGTAACCTTATGAAGCTGTCAATAAATTTTGCATGCCAAATAGCAATCAAATATGAAATAACATCAACCATATTCAATCACACAACCTCACTTAGATTCACAAACAATTAAAGTCTGATAAAATCATAAAATAGTCACAATCATAAAGTCTCATAAACTTTGAAAGTTCCAACTTTTACCTAAAGGATAAAATAAAAACTTAAACAAGCATGAAGGTTTTGATAAATATGAATGAGAAACAATACCATCAATTAAATGAAGAATAAAAATATTTTAAAAACTTAAAACTTAAATGGGCGCGGGTATGGGCAGCCCAATACCTTGCCCATAGCCCCAACCCGTTTAAATGGGCTACCCCGTCCATTTAAGCCCGCCCGTTTATAATCTCTTATTTGGGCTAATTGGGCGGGCTTAAATGGGCAAAAAATTTTCATTGGGTCATGGGCGGGCTAGTGGGTAATGGGTTTGTTGCTCACCCTATACCAACATTGGCACCCTTCGCATATGAATGAAATGAAACCAAATTAAAGTGTTGAATCGGATGGCCATAAATCTTTTAGAAAGCAGGCGGCAATTCATATGTGAAGGAGGAAATTCTCAATCAATCCATGTTCTGCTATCGCTATCAACAAAAATCAAGTACAGTCACTTTCCCTGGATGGACATTTTGTGGGCCAAAACGAGGTTTTAAGCAGTTGATAAGCCCGATTGGTTATATAAGAGTGTTTGGGATAGTTTTTGGACATCCCACTTTAGCTTCTAATCGCTGATCAACCGTGTGTTTATTAAAAAGCTACAAGAGAAGAACTTTTTAACAGTGGTATCGTGCTTATACTGGACCGTTTGGAATTGACTGGAAAAAAAAAATACTGGACTGTTGCAAAATTATTTTCTTGTCAGATGTATTTTTAAAATTATTTTCTTGTCAGATGTATTTTTATTTTCACATTATATTTACAATATTTTTTATGATTTCTATGAAGTTTTAAAATTTAATTTACTCTTTCAATTTGACTTCTTATATTAAATTATTTAAATTTCACTATATTATGTAAAAGCATTTTTTTAACCATGTTTCATTATTTATTAAAACTCATATCTATTTTGGTAATTTTGTAACCAAACTTATTTTTACTCAATTATAATCCAAATAACTTTTTACCAATCTTATTTTTACAAACCAACTTTTCTTCCAATCCAAACATGATTCAACTTATCCAATTTAACTTTTACCTTACTCTACCTTTTTAATAAGTTACTTTTCCAATCGTTAATCCAAACGGACCCTTTGTCATGTTGGGATCCATTTACCGAAACCAGTTTTCACACATGATTCACATTACATTGCTCTATCGAGATTGAAAAGCATAAGTAGATTGAAGATTTGTGTGCCTAATAATAGAACTGATATTAAGATGACTTAAATATGATCATTTTTGGCAAATAATAGAGGATAGAATTTTATTTCCTTTTTTCTGTCAACAATGTTAGAATTTTTTTAGTTCGTTATTATGTGATATGGCATATTTATCCAAATACTACTATTTATGTATATGCTGCATTTTTTAGAAACTTGTTCGGGCTAAGTTTGAACCTCCATCCTGACACTTATTTTTTAAAATAAAAAAGTGGAACTCGCACAGCCAATATTATGATCTTATCTTTTCACATGCATTCAAAATTATAATTAAATACCCTGTTTCATTTACTTTTGCCACGTTTCCTACCTTTTGAATGTTTGGAGCGAATTACAATTAATTTTTTCCGCTCTTTGGTATCCACCCCTTCCATTTTTTTAGTGATAAATTTGTATCCAATATTATGATCTTTTTTTTTTTTAATGTACGTTCAAAATTCTGATATTTATATGGTATATTCAGTACTTTGATATTATTTTTTAGTTACATCTAATACCTTAATTTTTAAGGAGTTGAATGTAATAAAAATAAGATTAGGGTGCTATATGTACTTTTACCTTTTCCTTTATTTCACATCTCCTTTTAAATAAAAGTAATTTTTTTTACAAAATCTACTCAAATTGTTTTTATTGAGAATGAGATATAGAATAAAGGAAAGGGTAAATATGCATATAATATCCTAATCTTATTTTTGGTGCATCCAACATGTTAAAAATTAAGGTGTTGGATATAACTAAAAAATCGTATTAGGGTACTGAATACACCATATAAAAAAACATAATTTTAAATGTCGCTTTTATTCTGAAAAAAATGGAAAGGGTAGTAGTCGGGTAGATATGAAAGGATAGAAAATTAATTGTAATTTTGTCCAAGGTTCAAAAAGCCAAAAAGGTGGGAGGCGGAGCTGAAGCAAATGAAACCGGGTATTTAATTGTAATTTTCATCAAAATGAAAAAGGAGAAGCTTGAAGTCGTTCCCCTTGTTTACTTAAAGTTTAGGTGTCAGAGTAGAAGTCTTTGCAAAAAAACAGCATATCCATGTTACCGTTTATAGTATTTGGATAAAAATGTCTATGTTATACTCATCGGAAAACATCAAAGACACCCAAATTTGGAAGGAGCTGAAATGAGGGTCCAGGGAGGGAGGGACGGAAGGGTAGATTTTTGGCTACCGGTCAAAAATTTCTAACCAAACGCCTCCCCTAGCCTCCCCTCAAACCAATCAGGCCAAGTACCTCAGTGGCATGGAAGTAGCTTGGGCGCATGTCGAAGTCTGAGTTTGCGAGGACAAGGGAATGTCAGGTGTAGCTACCAAGCTTTGTGTAACCAGTGGTGGAGGGATAAATATATGGAAGTAGGGTGGGTGCTTCTCCAAGTCTGAGTTGCGAGGATAACGAAATGACAGGTGCCGCTACGAAGGTTTGCGTAACTGGTGCTGGAGGCTTTCTGGCTTCTTGGCTCGTTAAGCTTCTTCTGTCCAAGGGCTATTTTGTTCATGGCACCGTCAGAGAACCAGGTCTCTTTTTTTTCTCCTTTTCCTCTTCCAGTTTCTGCCCATTCTGATTGTCGTTTATCCTATTTTGGATTAGGTCGATTTCTTTTTTTTTTTTTTTTTTTTCCTTTGCATGATTGATGGCATTGTTTGGATGGACTGTTTTCTGTTGCATGTCTTGCCCGAATGCATAAGTTTATGCTTTTTTGTTCAATTAATCAAAAGATTGAAGTGTTTTTACTTACCCTTGCATCAATTTCTTGAACTCCTCATGTTTGATTAGGCAATAAGAAGTATGATCACTTACTTAAGTTCGATGGAGCTTCTGAGAACCTTAAGCTTTTCAAGGCTGAACTCTCAGATTACGAGTCTCTTTCTCGGGCCATTGCTGGTTGTAGAGCAGTTTTCCATGTTGCTTGTCCTGTGCCTGCTACAGCTTTATCCAATCCTGAGGCAAGTTTTCACTCTCTGGGTTACGATAAACTGAATTCCTACTACTACTATCGTTTTATAGAATATTTAGGACACTTTTTGCTGTGCAAGCTAGTTTCATCAGCTGAAATTGCTTGTTTTGTAGAACACGTATTTGAGATTTCAGTGTTGTTTGATGGAAATTGCTTCCCAGTTGCAAAGTGAAAACAACCTCCATATTTCATTTTCTTCAATATAGAACTTGTATGTGGAGTGACTCCAGCTAGCGATACCATGTGATTGAAGACACTTCTGTTTTGTCTCTTGAGTGAACTCATAATGACATTTAGGCTGTGTTTGTTTGTCAGTCAAACCAATTGAAGTCTTGGATGTTGGGTTTCGTTTGAGAGTTGCAGTATTGAGAGCAAGCCTCCTGTGATAATTGGCACTTAACTTTTCCTATATGTGTTTTGACGTTGTAATCAAAGTTTTCTACAGGTAGAAATGATTGAGCCTTCTGTGACGGGCACTATTAATGTCCTCAAAGCTTGTCTTGAAGCAAAAGTGGAACGGGTTGTCTATGTATCTTCTCAATTTGCTGTTTCCACCAACCCAAACTTTCCCAAGGATGCAGTGTTTGATGAGTCCTGTTGGTCTGATAAAGAGTACTGCAAAAAAACAGAGGTCTGAAGCTGTGGACTTCTATCACATATTAGCTTTTGGTTTGGATCTGTTATTGGCCCTTCATTTCGAAAGTAACATTGAGCCTGTTTGGCTCAGCGATTTGCAGGCTAGAAGTTACTTTTTTTTTTTTTTTAACAAGAAGTATGTTTGAAACTTTGCAGCGTTTGGATGAGCGTTGGATCATTTCGAAAGTAACATTGTCTTTAATGGGGCATAGCATACTATTTTACTTAAAATTTTTATTTGGTACCGGTGCTTGGCAATTCAGTTGCTCATATATCAAGAATATTTCCTTACTCTCGTCTCATTCATGATTTAGAACTGGTATAACCTATGCGAAGACCGAGGCGGAGTTGCAGGCCGTGGATTTTGCCAGAAACAATGGCTATCGCTGGTAACTATTTGTCCTGGTGTAGTGTTCGGGCCAATTTTGCAGGCATCCACAGTCAACACAAGTAGCTTGGCCCTCCTCGTTCATTTAAAGGTGCTAGTTAATGCTGATGCCTTGTTGTTTTATACCTTAGAAACAACTGTATTGGATGTCATCTTAAGACATGCAAGGTTTTATTTTCACAACAGAATGAATTTAAGTTCCGTTTGGCACGAACATTGAAAATAAAAGATAGGGATTGGGATTGCAATTGAAAAAATCATTAAAATAATATTTAACATGAGTAATTACTCGTTACATGGGATTAGACAAACCCATAGAGGTGAGATTGGGGAATACCATTTCTCCCCATGGTATTTCCCAATCCCACATACATGGGTTTGGTTAATCCCATATAACAAGCAATTTCTTATACTAAACACTATTTTAATATTTTCTCAATCCCAATCCTAATCTCTAATTTTCAATGCTTTCTACCAAACTGGACATTAGGGTTGGCAATTTATTCTTCGGCTTCTTTATTGCAATATTTGTGTAAAACTGAAGGTCTCGAGTCCGTGGAGAATAAACAAGTGTGGTTAGTTGATGTGCGTGATGTAGCTGATGCAACACTGATGATTTATGAGAAACCTGAGGCAGAGGGCAGATACTTATGCACTGCACATGGTATCATGCCAAATGAAGTGGCGGAGAAATTAAGGCGTATATATCCAAACTATGCCTACCCTAAAAGGTAAGGTTTCAGTTCCTGGGGTTTATGAAAACACAGGAAATATATGCTCTGGTTTCTGTTCAGTATTTGACAGATTCTGTGTCTGCTCATGTGCATTTCTATTTCACCTTGTTTAATTTTACAAGTTTTATTACTTCTGCAGCTTTGTTGAAGTGGGTGATCGCATAAAGTTGAGCTCAGAGAAATTGCAGAAGTTGGGTTGGAGATACAGGCCACTGGAAGAAACACTAGTTGATTCTGTTGAGAGCTTCAAGGCCGCAGGGCTTCTGGAAGCCAAATGACTTTGTTTCTCTCTGTCTCGGGTATGCTTGGAAGAAGCAATATGGAATGTGGGTGTATGTGTATATTCTAGCGTAAGGCAGTGGTTGTCATAATAAAGTCTTGCCTGCTTGATGGGAATGGATCAAGACGTGAGTAGTAGTCTAGGGTTTATTTGGGTTTAGCTCAAAATAAGTTCAAGTTGACCGAAAGTGACTTTCTAGTCCTTGTATATAATCTTTTTATGGTGAATAAAATTGCTTTTTTATCAAAAGAAAAGAAAAGAAAGAATGCATTTGTTTTAACCAATTTTGAAAAAGAAAAATATGTATTTTGATAAAATAGAAAGGAACAAATTAACAAAACGAAAAGAAAAGTTGAATGCTGCTTCTTTTTTTTTTATGCGCAATAAAAAAATAGCTCGATAGTTTATTTATGATTAGGTGCATGAAAATAAAAAGCACGGTGTATGATTATGGTGCCCCTACCATAAAAAAGAATCAAATAATTGGTTGAATCCATTTGTTTCAAATTTTAAAAATGTTACTCTATTTTTAGATTATCAAGAACACCATCAATACCGGCCTGTTGGCCCAGTGGTGTGGGTGTGTGCGTGGGTGAGTGTAATGCGGGTTCGATCCCGCCCTCCTGTAACTCAAAAAAAAAAAAAAAGAACACCATCAATAATCATGAATGATATGATGTTCCTTGCATCCTAAATATAAGAATTAATTAAGGTATGATTTTTGTCCTAAATGTAATAGTATTAATTTAACTCATTTTTCTCCTATTTAGTCTTTTTTTTCCCCAAACTAATTCATCTAATCCATAAATTTATATACTCCTATAGTCCTTAATATACAACCCAATTAATTAATTTGGGTAGATTGTGGATATTAGTTAAATTAGTTAATATGATATTTTTTTTAAGACACGGTAATTATCTTCCTTAATTTCTTTCCTTTTTCTCCTACTTAATTATTATTAAGGTACTTGATTATTGTTAAGAAAATATCAATAGAGTTAATTTAGAAAAAAAAATTGATAAACATGTGAAATAGGTTTTACATATAAGATTAACATTCACTCTCAAATTAGGTCATATATTAGGGATTGAAAGAATATAATGTAATGTTATATAGGAATATTTTGGAAAAATCAAATCACCTTTGTCAAAATTAAGAAAATTATTTAAATTTCTTAATTTATTTAAATTAATTAAATAACTATTATATTATATTAAAAATTGAATAAGTTTGAACCAAATATAAATTTTTTTTTAAATGAAACAAACAAATCAGTACTAAGGATGGTAAAAAGCTTTCCAAGCAAAAAAAAAAAACACTTTAGGGTCTGTTTGAATTGAAAATAGAAAAGATAGCTTTTTTCAATTTGATTTTTAAAAAAATTAGGTTGGATAAAAGATAGATTAGATAATGTGATTTATATTTGAATCGACTTTTACAAAAGTTGGTTTGTAAAATAGAAAAGTTGTTAGGATTATAATTGGATAAGTAAGTTTGACTCGTAAGAATAACTAAAATGGATATAGCTTTTATTAAATAATAAAAAATAATTCAAAATATGAAGTTAAAAAAATATAATAATTTTAAATTATTTTAATAGGAAGCAGTTATATTTAATGAATAAAATATATTTAAATTACAAAATGTAGTAATGTAAAAAATTTTTAGGCAAGTAATGTTACATAATCATTGAATGATGTACTTTTACACAATTTATGTAGATATAAAATGAAAAATAATATTATAAATATTATAAAAATTTTGTTAAAAATTATTTTTATTTAAAAGAGTATTAAAATAAATAACTAAAAATCAATTGAAAAGCATAAAATATGTAATGAGAAGTATGAGAATGATATAAATATAGAGATAACAATGTCTTTTGATTTTGAAAATTTTTTACATAAACATAAGCCATAAAAATTACTTATAATAAAAAATGACGGCAAACATGATACTCCTCCGGTCCTAATATAGGACCCAATTGTTGAGTTGGTTTTGGTTCTAAATATAAGACCAATTTATCATATTTATCAATTTTCTCTAAAGTACCCTTATGGATACTCCCTCAACCATAATCAAGTAGAAAATGGAGTTGAGGTATTAAGAAAGATGATAGGTATTTTAGGAAAAACATGTCACATTTTTTATAATTAATTAACTTACTTAACTTCCTTAATTTAATCAAATTAGTTAAATGGATCTTATATTAAGGATCGGAGGAGTATTACTCAATTCCACTTTTGCTCCCTCAAACTTACTTTTGCCCTCCCTAGTAGCTTAACCAAACAGTCCCTCCCTCTCCTCCCTTGGCTCCCGGGAAATAAGCAATCCGCTGTTCGTTCCTCCTCGACTACCAAACAGCTCCGCCGCCGGGAAACCCCACGTTTCTATCTCCCTCGCTGAAGTTTCCGTCATCCAAAGTGAATGGCATAGAGCAAAGCTGAGAAATTCTCAAAGATGAAAACCTTTGATTCGACAACACCCTCGTCGTCGCGAACCGGCGATTCCCGACCCCACAGCTCGAACTCTAATTCATCTCCATTGCCACCATCAGTGTTCAGATTATGGAGGCCAGCTGCGCAGCGAAATCTCAGGAACCAATGGTCCAAATTATCGTCTTTTAGGAACCAATGGTTGTCTCTTTCTTCTGCTGGAAGATCTCACGCAACTTCTCTTGTCAATTCTCTTCTCTCTCAAAGGTAATCCGTAAGTAAGTAAGTTCAATTCTTCTCATTTTGGTAACTCAGTTTCGCATCAGAAACTAGAAAAATGAGACTCTGCCGCTGAGAATTATGAAATCTTGTGTACTGTATAATGTATGTTCGGGACTTGTTTCGGTTATGACTTTCATGACTCACACTTAAAACCGTTTTGAAAGGGCGGGAGGGAGGGGTTTTATTCACTGCAAGTTTTATCCTTTAGAAAGGACAAAAAGTGTTCCTGCTGTGATCACATTCCTCGATTCTGCTAGTTTTTATTTTGACAGAGTAAAATGATCAGAGGTTTTTGTCTCCAGGTTTCCACCTTTAATTGGTATCTACAAATAACGGTTTTTTCTAATAAAAAAAGTTAATTCTCTGATTGTTTAAATATATGATTCGTCTAAGGTGCTTGTAGTTATGCTCTTGTTTCATAATTGATGCAGGTACATGCCTAATATGGACTTGGGTGTTTTGAGCGATTGGCCTGATATAAGAAAAAGAGCTTGTTTCAAACTATCAAAGCAGCAGGTGGTGCTTATTTATATCGCGTTGGTAAATCTTGCTGGAGCAATTTGAACTTACATTAAATTATATTGGAGGCAGTTGCAACCGACACCATTCAAAACTATCTTTTGATTTTTAGGATATGTTTTTTAAATATAATGTCAGAATTAATAATACACATCTTACAACAATTGATTATTATTTGTCTTTGGTGAATTCTTCCAGCATGATATATTATTGTTCAGTGTAATTTATAACTTCTGTCATATTTTTATTATTTACTGCTGCACTGTTTGTGTCTGTTTCAGGAACTTTTGAGGTGCCAGCTATTGTCTACGTATAAGGACATGGTACATTTGCTATCCTTTTGTAACTGATAGCATTATGAGCTTGCAAAATAATGTAATGAACAACCATTGTACATGTTTTATTGTGCTTGATGGTACTGGATAGTTTGTTATGGCAATCATGCGCCAGATGTTACTGAATTGATTTATTGTGCATGTTTTATTTTTCATCCAATTTCAGGTGGCTGTAGTTAGTGACATTATCAATACTACCAGATCAATGAGATGTTTCTTTAAAGGAGCAAATAATAGTCCACTACTACAGTTTTCTAGTTTTTCTGAAGACAAGAGTGATTCTGGAGATGGTGGTGGCGTCCCTGTATTTTCATTTTTATCTATTGCCTCTCATGGTATGACTTTCTGATCCCCTTTGAAGAGAGGGAGAGAGCGAGTTTCTCAAATTATATGATTTCTTTAAGCAAATTATCAATTCTCAATGTTCTATGCAATTATGCATTGTCAGGCTATCAATTCTGAGGTCAAGTTTCCGTTGACAGAGTTATAGAATCTTGAAACTTCTGTGAATGGTAAAGGGAAATATATTGGATTCATCAATAACTGCGTGAGAACTGTTGAAATTGTGATTAGGAGCTCTTATTACTCATAAATGATGGGTGCTAAATATGAGAAATTAGAGTCTAATGATAAAATATGTTTGTTGGGCTTACAAATCAACATCATATTGTCCTTATTTGTACCCAACAAGATGTGGAGGAAAATATAGTACAATATATTATATGAGACATTTGATTTGCGCAATATACTAACTATAAAAGTTACGACTCTTGAAATTTCTCAGAGAAATTGGCTCAGGAGCTTGTTCAAATGTTTAAATGGGAGCTGTGTGTGAAGGTGAACTCAGCAACTTGTCTTGCGAGATATATATATATATATATATATATATTTTGCCCCATTTCATTTATGTTTTCTAACTGTCTGCCTTGCTTTTGTGTTATTATGGAACTTATTTTAAATGGGCAGCGGTTGCTTATTATTGAGTTCTTGTCCATTGGTTATGACATCTCACAAGGAAACCAACTAAATTGGTCAAATGAGCTCTATGCTGGTGAATTCGACCACTTGCAGAACTGCAATCTTTACTGTGAGGAGACCTGTGGGCCAGTCCCTCCAAGACTGAGGGATGGGAAAGCTAACATGGAAGCTCTAAAATTTGACAACCAACCTAAACCTGAGGTTTTACAGGTAGTTAGATATTATATAAATCGATAACAAGTAATATCTTTCGTAAGACATGATTATTGTGGTATGCTACATGGAGCTTCTTGCAATAGACAGGCCCGAATCTAGTTTGAATCAATTAGACAAGGCTAGGGATTTAGATTCTGGTTTGCATTTTATAGCCATGTGCTTTAATCCTATGAGCTCTAAGCCCCACCTCTCAAGTGAAGTAGGAGAGAAGGTGTTCCCTATATTGTAATTTGAATAAAACAGCCATTTCATTTTTCATCCTTATTATCTAGAGTACTACCCCCAATCCTTAATATAATAATCAGTTGACTAATTTAAGCAGATTAAAAAAATGAATTAAGTTAGTTATTTGTAATAAATATGTGTTGGCTTTCTTAAACTACTTTTGCTAATTATGTGTATTAGCTGGGATTATTGTTTCATAAAATCTTTAACATGTGTAGCTATTACAAAGGTTATCTTAAAAAAAATAGATAAATATAAGAAACAAAATGAATTGGTATCTTATATTTAAAACCAAATTGAATGTTAAATTAGTTTTTACCTTAAGAATAGGAGGTAGTAATAAAAATTAGTAAGCATCCAAACTAAAGTTTAAAACTACTCTTTTTGGTCCTAAATACAAGAGCTAATAGATAGGTTAGCTTTGGGTTCAAATATAAGATACTAGTTCATTTTATTTTCTAAATTTATTATTCTTTTCTTGAATTCACCCTCATGATTATGCATATTAAGAAGTTATCCAACAGGAGCACTTTCTAATGCAAATGACTGAAAAAGTGTTTCAGAAAACTAACACATATTGTTAATAAATAATCAACTTAACTAATTTTTTTAATATATACAAATTAATTATTTAGCTTCTATATTTTGGATCAAAGATAGTAACATGTAGTCTTTATACGAGTTTTTGCAGATTTATTTAACGACATGGCTTGCAGAAGTGAACATAGACACTAACAGGTATGAAGGCAGAAAATGCATGGCATGATTGTATATGAATAATGCTGATCAATGTACGTTTGAACTCTAAATGCATCCTTGTCTGCCTCCTTTAGGGTGGACGAAATATTTGCTGTTGTTGGGGAGGAAATGCATGTTAGCATAATCTGAACGGCAAAGTCTCCAGTACAGCCATTAGAAGCACATTTGGTCAGCCAAACACAACATTTAGCCATCCCGAGACTGGACTACAATAGGAAGGTAGAGCTGAGTTGACTTAGACATACTACCTTCGGTTCTTAAATACTACCTCCGGTTCTAATTATAAGAGCTAGTTAACTAGTTTGAGAAAATTAAAGAAAGAAGTTAAGTTAGTTATTTGTAATAAATATGTATTGTTTTTCTTAAAATATTCTTACTAATCAAGTTTATTAGCTAAAACTACCATTATTAGAAGGATTACCTTGAAAAAAATGCATAAATATGAGAGACAAAGTGGATGAGAATCTTATATTTAGGACCAACATAAAAGTCAAACAAAGTCTTATATTAAGGACCAGAAGTGGTATAAGACCAGTTAACTAATTTAGGAAGATCAAAGAAGTTACTAAATTAATTTAAAATATTCATATTTATTACTTTTATCCAAATTAATTTTCTTGAATTATAAATTGATATAATATCTAATCATACACATAAATATTTTAGAAAAATCATATAACATATGTTATAATTGACTAATGTAATAACTTTCTCACTCTTTTTAAGTGAGTTAATTATATTTTATATTAAAGAGCTGGGGTAGTATTGGTTTTTCGGTGCAATATAACAGAAAACCAAAACAAATGATCATAACTTGTCTGAGCTTCGCGACAGCACCATGATGCTGATGAAAGGAGGTTACAAGTTGGCTGTGAACTCTAGAAAGTGATATCTTAATGTTGGTCCTAAAGAAAGAAAACTATATCTTGTGAAACTGTATAAAATTATTGTCATTTTTCATAAATTGTCTTACAAGATGACGCGTCCAAAAAATCAAGCGCCATCCACTGGAAGAATAAGAGGATTAGATAGATTCATCAAGAAGATTCAGAACATTTGGCGCCTTGATAATGAAATTTTAAGTTCTCATGATCTAGCAACTACTTATACTGCATTCTTCCGGTTCTTAATATAAGATATAATTAATTAATTTGAACAAATTAATGATGTTAGTTAAATTAGTTAATATGATTTTTTTAAAAAACATCCTAAGTATATTTTTTTAATTTCGTTGCTTTCTCTCATATTTGATTGTTGTTAAGAAAATATCAATAAGATTAGTTTAGAAAAGAAAACGATAAAGACGTGAAATAAGTTTTACATATAAACCTGATATTAACTTTTTAATTAAGTCTTACATTAATAATCGGAAGAGTATAATATCACTTTGAAATTCTTTTGCAAGTGAACTAGCCTAAAGTGAAAATTTATTGAGGTCAAATGTTAAAAATAACCTTTATATGAGTAAATGTAATATGACCATCATATATTAATTTGCCAAAATTTGAATACGTACCTGTGCTAATTGAAGAACTGTTACATGCCAATTTTTAAAGGTATCTTGAATTGTACAAATAAATTGCGACATGTAATAACCAGAAATTGGCCTGTATCAAAAAGGTTTTTGACATCCTTTTAAAAGTCCCAATTCTTTTTTTTCTGTATAAAAAATTAATTTTCTTTTCTCTTTAGGAGATGGATTTGAATCCTCTTTAGAATACTCTCTCATTTTCTACCCAAAATCTCTTCTCGACCCTTGAATAAAAAAGTTAATGGTTTAGATGTTAAATCGTATAAAATATTATTATAATATCATTTAAATATCAATAAACAAATTTAAACAATTAAATTTAATCTCGATAATTTATACTTGTAGTACAAAAAATTAATTTATAAAATATTATAATTATAATAATAGTCATATAAAATGTTGTATCTAAACCATCCGTTATTGAAATATGAATTAGTTTGCATTTACAATGTCAAATCACTTTTAATTACCTCACCAAAGAAAAGTGGTTGATTCATTAAGCCTGTTTAAATAATTAAAAAAAAAATACAGTTTTGATCCTATTCAAATATGGCACCCCTCTAAATGACTTGCATTATGAACTAAAAATTTCTTCTAGAATAAAATTGTAAAGTAATACTCCTCCCACACTTAATATAAGACCTATTTAACTAATTTGATTAAATTAAAGAAGTTAAGTAAGCTAGTTAATTGTAAAAAATATAACATGTTTTTTTCTAAAATATCATAATCATCTTCCTTAATATCTTCCTTCTCTTTCCTACTTGATTATAGTTGATGGAGTATCAATAGGGGTTAATTTAGGAAAAATTGATAAATATGAGAAATATATATTATGTTTAGGATCAAAATCAATTCAATAATTAAGTCTTAAATTAAAGATACAAAAAGTAATCAATAACTCTAAATAATTTACACCACTCTATTTTTAAAATAACTCACGTGTACTCCCAGTCTGCAAATCAAAAAATGTACTAAATTGATTTTTTTTTTGTCGCATTTGCCCTTACTAAAGAAAGGGTATTAAAAATATGTTTTATATTTTTTTACATATTTACTTTATCTCTGTGTATTTATTAAGTCAACAAGAATAAAATTAGAAAAAACTCTTTAATTATCCTACAAATAACTTATACTACCTCCGGTCCTTAACATAAGAGTTAATTGACTAATTTAAATTGATTAGAAGAGTTAATTGACCAATATGTCAATATATGTGATAACTAAAATTATTATGTGATGAAACTTGTAATATTTGCAATTACTACAAGGATTACCTTAAGAAAAATGAATAAATATAATAGACAAAATATGTTGTAGTTTTATATTTAGAACCAAATTAAAAATTAAACTAGCTCTTATATTAAGGACCAGAAGCAGTATTTAAAAACAATTTTTTTTCCCTATAAGTAACTTATAAATAAAAACAAAGTGATATTATGAACCAATAATTTCTTCTAAAAGGTGCCCAAGGTATCAATAATTTCAAGCTGTATTGAGTTTTAGCAGTTCTTTTTTTGGGATAAAGCTTTGGGTTTAGAAACTACAAACTAGCACATCCTTTCTTGGCCACGCCTCTTGACCATCCTATCTTGTAACTCAGCAATCAATTTTCCAATGGGAATACCGAAAGTTATACGAATTTTGCTACAGAATACATGCAGTCAACTTCGCAAGATTGAGAAGAAATAATATCACTGAAGCATATCAGGAAGAGGTGATGACTGCCCAAGAAGAGATGAAGAGGCAATCAATAAAGCATATCAATATCAAACAAAAACCAAATGAGCTCCAAACTCAGAAGGAAAAAGATTTCTTTCATGAGGCATCACTTGGGGGAGACATTCTCTATTTATAACAATCTCGAAGAAAACTTTGATCTTCTCCAACTTCATTAACACAAGAAACAGAAAAACACTGTTTTCCACCGGTCATTACCACTTAATTACAATTGAAAATATAAAGAGGTCTTCACAAAGCATAAACATAATAAATGCAAAATACGAATTTATTGATCAGTTTGCCATGGATAAATGAAGACATATTTTACATATCAGGGAAGCCCTTCAGAGTCTATTAATTACTAACAAACACGGCATCCATGCCGCAAGAAGAGTTTTGTCTGGCTCTCACTAGCACGAAAACTGGGGGGAGCCATTATTTTTCTCAATGAAGAGCTTGAACATACCATCCAAGGAATAATATCAGCACTCACTTTATTACAGTGCTTCAAATTTATGTCTCTCAGTCTTGTGCATTTTTCCACCACGTACCTCACTCCATTTGATGTCACATTAAAGCAATTCTGCAACTCCAAGTGTGTTAGCCCACAACAAGTCTTTGAAACTATTGAAAGGGCTTCGTCATCAATCCTTGATTGCGACAAGTTCATCACCTCCAGTTTGGGTAATTCAAATCCTATCTCAAATCCAGTCACCGCTGCACAGCCAGCCAAGCTTAGATGAGTAATCTTAAGGCAGTCCCTTAAAGCTTCAAATACACCTTTGGTGATATTCCAACAAGTGTTTATGTCGAGAAGCTCTAAACTGGGACACACTGAAACAAACCCTTTGACATCTTCGTCCTTTAATTTAAAGTTACCGCCCAAATAGAGAGTCTTTACTCGAGAGTCGAAAACAAAATCCTTCAAACTATCGTCTTTTAGGCCTTCTGTCCCAAGAGCCGTCCTCTCCATTCTTATCTCACTAAGCAAAGGGCAGTTTCTTGTGAGAGCTAGAAATGTTGAATTGGTCAGCTTCGAAGAAAAACTGAGGTCTATGAAGGTCACATTACGAAGAAACAAAGATAATTCTCTCATATCTTGATCTGTGAGTTTAGCATTCTGAAGATCCAAGTATTGAACTGATTGACATTTTGCCAACAAGCAAGCTATTCCAGCATATGTATAGCCGGAACATTTACTGAGGATCAATTTACTCAATGGAAGATCGGCATCTGCCATTGAACAGAGCAACTCATCCGATACAGAGACATGTACAAATTCAAAAACGGTCAAACTTTTCAAAATCCTCAGTGAATCAATAAAATCTGAAATAATGGGTAGGCATAGATCCTTGATATTACTGAGGGAGATAGAAATGAGATACGGTCTCTTGAGGATTGCGGAAGCAACGCCCACTTGAGATAAGAAGCTGCAACCTTCAAGTGCGACTTCTCTCAGAAACTCACAGTTCGCGAACAGAGAATGAAGAGAGACATCTGTGATGAAGAAATTACCAATTTCGACTCTGCGTAGATTTTTCAGCCTCATAGTCATCGCCGTGAACCCAGAATCAGATACGGCAAATTTGTTATCAAATTCGGGGAAGCCAATGTCGAGCTCTTCAAGAAGCGGGAAGGAATCAGCTATGACGACAAGATCGCTATCCTGAAGGTCGCGAATATTGGAACAGATCAAAACCCTGATATTATCTCTCATCTTGGAACCCAATTTTCGCAGTCCGTCCACAGGAAGGGATTTCTGATTGGAGATGTCGAGGGAATCGATTGCCAGTCGAGATTTTGAAATTAGAGCAAGCACGGAATTGAGATCGCCAGTGAAGTTACTGAGATCGATGAACTTGAGAGCGGGAAATCTGACAAAGAACCGAGGAAGGAACGGAGTTGTTGAGTGGTAGAGGGTGAGAGAGGATTGAAGGCGCCTGGTGATAGAGTAGAATCCCTTGCAAACCAAAGATACAGAGTCGTAGTCACGGCGGTGCTTGAGTGATCGGAGGATCAATTCCCAGCATTCACAGGGCAGATCTGCCCACTCAAATGACATCTTTGGAAAGCAAGAGAATCAATCTCAGGGAAGTTCAATTCCGAAGTTGAAGACAGAAGAGGGAGAGAATTTCTGCATCAACATCCCTCAAATCTTTAAATTGCCCTTGTAGGGGCATTTACGTCTTTATACATGTCGTTATTTATTCCTTTTTTTTTTTTTGGCCAACTTTATTTATCTCCGCTTCCTTCCTACGATACCAACTGAATTCAAATTTAAATTACAATAGAGAGAAATCTTGTTATCATGGGTTTTATGCTGCCGCTCCCCCTCAACTTTAACTAGCTACTCTTTTTGGCCCCCTTCCCCTCAAAGAAAAAGTCAAAAAACTATCCCTTGCTCACTTTTTATAAGAAAAAATTATTACCCTCTTCTTATTTTTAAATATAGCAATATTTCTAAGGTTTTTTTTTTAAGAAAATTTTGTAGCTGGTTTTTCATTTTACCTTTATTAAAAAATTATTTTGATATTTAATTTTTTTATTTTTTATTTCTCAAATTATTATTTCTTAGATAATAAGTGTTCTGAAGATTATATTTTGATATAATCTCTCTCCATTACATATTATTTTTTATGATTTTTTTATTATAATAAATTTCTTATACTTATTCCAAAAATAACGATATTTTAGAGAAAAATTTTAATTTTTACAAATTTAATGTTTTTAACTAATTTTAATTAACTTTGTGATTTAGTTTAAAATTGCTTATAAAAATAGATGGAGGGAGTAATAACTAATAAAGTGAAATTTGATATTTTAAAAAATAAAGATACCTAAATTCAAAGGTTTTATGCTAAAAAAAACTTAGATCAAATTTTTTATATCTATTATGTTAAATTTCCTAATTGTAAATGACCATGTGTCTTTTGAATTTATAATCAAATGCTGTTAAATGTGAATATTTTAAAATTATGACATATGTAGAAACTTGAGATTATGAATATAAAATACTTAATATAAGTATTATTCTTTCGGTTTGGTTTATTTGTGAGACAAATAATTAAGGCAATTTGAAATTTAAACTTTAAATACACAGACAAGGGCGCCTTCCATTGAAACGTCTATTGATAGTATGTTTTGTTTAAAATTTTAATCTAAATGGCGTATAATTAAATTTATTTGAAAATTAGTCACTGATACTTCAAATCCAAACCTAATTTTTAAAATAATTATAACTGTTTATTTTTTTTACATAATTAAAATTATTACTTCTTAAAATGACGTAACTTTTTATTTCAAGATAATCCCTCCCTAATATTCATTTGTTAAGAACCAGATTTTTGGGGATTAATTAGTAATTTGGCTTCATGGTCTCGTCTGTTTTTCTGAAAAATAAAAAAAGGGGAAAAACTAAAAATTTTTTGGGGTGAAATGTCAGTTTCTTCAAGGAGAAGCATCAGATGGCGGGGGTAAGAATACTAGTGGTGGTGACGGTGCCTCTTGCGAAGGTTCTGGAAGGATAAACTCTGGCGAGGGCGGAGAGGATGCAAACGGGAACGGCTCTTGTGGGTCTCCGGGCAGCACAGGATTTACCGGCGGCGGAAGGAAAACATCCGGTGTCTCTGGCGCAGTTAAAACTGGTGGCGTGAACGGGAAAGTTGGTGGTTCTTCTGGAATTTGCGGAATCATCGGAGGTGGCAAGGTAATATCTGGCGTCTCTGGGACAGGAAAGGCTGGTGGGGTGAACGTAAACGACGGTGGTTCCTGGGGATCATCTGGGAGTTGTGGAGTTGCCGGAGGTTGCAGGGAAATGGCCGGCGTCTGTGGAAGTGGAAAGACTGGCGGCGTGGAAGGAACTGGATCATCAGGACCTACCGGCGGTGTTTGTGGTAAAGGAAACTCCGGTGTCGGGACCACGCCAGTATCCGGCGTTGTTGGGTTTGATATAAGAGGGGGCGGAAATAACAGTGGACCTTCAGGTGGTTGTTGCGGAAGCTGCGGCGTTCCCGGCGGCGTCGAGAACATCGGGACTAGTGGCGGTGCCGGTACGGATCCATCTGGGGGAAAATTCAATGCAGGTGGTGGAGGATGAGTGTCTCCGTCAGGAGGTGATACCCATGGTAATGTTGGTGTTGGTAGGACACCTGTCGACGGAGGAGTAAGAACAAGCGGTGGTGGAATTACCAAGGGTGGAAGAACAGCCGGTGGAGGGGACGGGGACGGGGACGGTGGTGGTGGTGATGGAACCAACGGCGGAAGTGGGGGCAATGGCGGTAGTGGAATCACCGGCGGGGGTGAAACAGATGGTTGACACGGTGGCGGACATGAAGGCGGCGGCGGTGATGGAGACGGACAAGGTGGAGGCGGTGGCGGTGATGGAGACGGACACGGTGGAGGCGGTGGCGGTGATGGAGACGGACACGGTGGAGGCGGTGGCGGTGATGGAGACGGACACGGTGGAGGCGGCGGCGGTAGCTTAGGTGGACAGGGACAAGCTGGTGGGGGTGAGGGACTGGGTAAAGGTCGGGGCGGGGATAGTGGTGGTGGGCACTTGGCCGAAGGTGGCGGTAATGAAACCGGCGGAGGAATCACCGGTGTTGGTGGTAGTGGTGGAGAAACTTGAATTACCGGTGACGGAGGAGGAGAAGTTCTTGGTGAATAGGAAGGGGTTTGTGGCGGAGGAGAAGCCAGTAATGGAGGAGAATGATAGGTTGGGATCTGATCAAAGGGATTATCCATTGAAGGATATGTAGGAAAAGGCCAGTGACCACATTTGTCGAACAGAAACAGGTAAAACTGATCACACTTACTTTCTCTCGTTCTTTTTCCTCCTCTGCTTCTTCTTTTAGTGTTACTGTCATGCCTGATTCTGCTTCTAACCCCTCTCAATTCTTCATCTTCTTTGCCTTTCTGTCTGGTTTCTGCTAGAGACTGGCTAGTCAAAAAGAGGGACACTAGTAGTGTCAGAATCACAACACTGTTTGCTCTCATTTCTCCACTGCATGTTTATTCATGGTTCTGTTTGATTATATATACCCACGCACACACTATAATGTAAAGCTTTTATGATGTGTATGAATGTGAGTAAAAGGGATTAAATGTGGTGGGTAGATATAGAGGAGGAGTGAATAGTGAGAGAGAAATGAGAAGATGAGAAAGAAAGGGAAGGGCAAGTATAAGAGTGGGATTGGTATGTGGAAGGATGAAGCAACCTATTCCATTGACACACAAACACACAGTGGAAGGAAGGGGAAGGTGGGGAGGGTGTGCCTAGTTGTATGTGCCAATTTCACTGTTGCAGATTTGAATATGAATAGTCTTACTGGTAGTTTAATGCTAGTAAAGATTGGAGGCACACGCATCAGGCTCTGCCTTATTTCGTGTCAATCCTTTAGGTCTTGTGTGTTTGCATGTTTACCAAGTTGAAAATTGACTGAATTGTTCGGCTTTTAATTTTTTGGCCCAACATGATGTGTTTGAGGAATCGCTTTTTCTGGCAGAAGCAACTAAGATTATGGTTTATGTCAAAACTGGTTTTGGCAAAAGGTACTTTACTAATGTGATTCTAAACGTGATAAAAAGTTGCAGAGAAACAGGGGAAGAAGAGATGGTTAATCTCTATACGTATGGAGTTTTGTACCAGTTGGGAGTTGGAATGGACCTACCTGTTTCTTCTGATCTCTTCTGTAACTGTTGTAATCCTATTATGATTAAATATTTTTATGGGACCCTCTTTCTTTTTTCAGCCCCAAAAACTCCAAGGCGGACAGCATAATGTGAGTTGTCTTTTTTCTTCATTCAGGGGGATGCATTGTGAGTAAATAATTATTGAGGCGTTTAGAGCATAGGATGTTGCATTACAACAAATCGGATTGGTCTGGCGGATGAGCTAATTTCTCATAACGTGACGAACTAAAGTTTGAATTCCTATCAAGAGAAGTATCTATACTTAGTGTCTAACAATGTCCTAAACATGATTGTTTCTAAGAGAAGGATACAGCCAAAAAAATGGATTAGTCTTTGTCGTATGAACAGCAGTTATGCACTATGCAGTGTAACAAGAGAGACAAACATACATGGTCCTCTTTGTTTTAACTTCTGTATTCCTAATAACAACATTCTAGTGTAAGCATATTATTATTATTTTTAATAATTTTATTCCAATATCATGTTTGGTTCCCCGTAATTATATGAATGGTCTTTTTCCTGGTAATCATCATTTCTTGAAATGAGGAATCCAAATTAATGATCTTAGTACATGTCAATTCTTATTCTCAATTTTCTTAAGAAAATAAGGAAAATTCAGAAGAGAAGGATAATCAATTCTTTTTTGAACAGGCTTTATTTGTAACAATTGGGGTTTGTGGCTAGGCATGGCACGATGAGTAAACAAGGTTGTAAATAATGCCATTATGTTTTTGTGGTTGCCTTGAGTGGGGAAACAATTTAAAAACCAAGGCATTTAAAAATTTAAATCCAAATTTATTTCATGCGCATGGCTTTCAGGTCCAATGTTAACTGGCCCGAGTTTTCATGATGATGGCCATAGAATATTGCTCATTTTCCAAAAACAGAGAGGAAGAGAATGAAAATGACAATTAGTAGAAGCAGTACAAGTTATGGATAGCTGAGGTGGCAGTTTGGCAAAATCGCACTTGAATAATTTAACACTTCTATCTAATTGCTTGTTATATTACTTGATATGCCACCAAATAGGATAAGGTATTAAGACTTATTAATGATATCTCAATTTCAGGAAATTTATTATTAGCTATTTTTATGTGGGGTCCCCTAGTAATTGTCTGTCTTTTTTTCTTTCCATATAAAATATAATTAAATATAAAAATTATACGAGAATTTTTTTTCTAAGTATAGATAGTATCTTATTGTAGATAATTTTATTTAAAACACTATTAAGTATTAAATGTGAGTATTTCTCTAAGCAAGAATTTAAACTTTGGTTTGCCATGTGATGAGAAATTAATTATTCTGCTAGACCCAACCCTATTGGTAATCCATGAGAAGTTGTGAGTAACGTCGGTGATGCGTGTTGTAAATGAGCAATTTTCTTTATTAGATTCAATCCCATTGCTTGGTATGGGGTCATTCTGATTGCGTGTATTTTATTTTGTTTTCCTTCTTCACGCTCTTTTTTTTAGTCAATTTGTCATATGGGAAACATGTCTTCAAATGTCATTTTTAATCCAATTATGGAACAAAAAATTTTCATGTGATCTCTTTCAAAGTGAAACAAATTGGTAAATAGTCTTCTTTACTATATACATATTAACCCAAATTAGTATTGCGATGGATTAATAAAAACAAGCAAGAGGCTTTACATAATCCTTTGGATCATACATAATTATATAATTATCAACAAAAAGATTGGATCAAAGGAAGTTGGTGACTAAATTTATAATGAACAATCGCGATAACTAAAATAGTCATAAGGTAGCGAAATTCCTTTTTAGGCACCACAAAAAGCGTGATTATATATGAATATGCACCCTAGCAATAACAAATTAAAAAGAGTGAACATTGTAAATAAGTTTAATATTTACTGTCAGTTTTGTTGTATCAGTCTTTCGATTTTAGAAACATTTTAACTTTTATTTTAAAGAATTTAAATTTAAAATTAAATTATAAACACTGTGAGAGCGAATGAATCTTGTAGATCGTTGTAAAGTTGTTGAGATTTGAACATACCAAATCATATGGAGGGACCTTGAGTTAGAGGACTGGTCTATTCTCAATACACACACACACATATATATATGTGTGTGTGTATGCATGTATATGTATATGAGAGTAAAAAAAAAGGGACCCGGCCTGTTCAACTGAAAAACTGGTGAACTGGTTAGTGGTCCAATTTGGTTCATGGATTAAATCAGGGACCGGTTCGAATTGGTCAAATAGGTGTGAACCGGTCATAATGATTATTTTGCTATTTGTCATATTTTTTCTCATTCAGTTCCTAATATCTCAATTATTATATATTTAAATGGATTTTAATGATAAGTTTGACATCAATAACTATTAATTTTAGTTATTTAGGAATCATAAAGATCAAAATTCTCAATATTGTTATATTTTATTATTGTTACAATTAAACTATTATTATATTTCTTTGTATTTTGTTATTAGTGATTATTAGCATTGTTATATTTTGTTATTTTCAATCAACTTATATTATTCTAATGTCACCGCTTTGATCCTAGGTTGACCCCGATCTGATCCATTGACCCTTGAACCACTATCTCAATCAATTTAGTGTCGGTCCGGTTTTTTGTTCCTTGATGTATATATATATCTAATTAATACTATCATTATCAATATCAATAATCATTGTCATTGTGGATATCACTTGTCATGATTATGTTAGAAAAATCTATAATAAATTGTATTATTTACCTTTTTTATGTGGTATTATAGCTTAATAATAGCCGCTTCGCGGAATGTGTATGGGCTAGTTGAATGATCAATTATATGTAAGCTAAAATTTTCAATATACATTTGATCCTAGGATGAGAGAGAAATATTTTAATTATATATTAGCAAAGGTTTATAAGTATAAATTAAATTAATTTTTTAATTAATTATAAGAATTTATTACAAAATCTTAAATAATAAAAACTCAATTGAATAAAGTAAGTAACAAGGGGTATTAGCCAAAAACTTCGTACGAGTAAAAAGGAAAAATAGAATTTTTCAAGAAAATGACAAAAAAATATTAGTTAAATTTTAAAATGATAAATAGGTGATTTTAGGATATCAAAATTTTCATAAAAATATACAGCATCACCTGTTTATCATTTTTAAAATTCATCAAGTATTTTACAGTCATTTTTCATCTTCTTTTGTCAACGAAAAATAGAAATATTCTAAAACAAGAACATCCTATCATAAAAAAAATTAGGAAAAAGACCTACTAAAAATTATATTTGTTAAAAGGGATGATAAAAATTGTAATTATTTAAAAACACCAAATACTAAAATATAAATTTAAAAGCATTAAATTACCCTTAGCTATATAGGAGAAAATATAGGAAGTTTAATTAGGGGCAATCTCATATTTTTAAATTTATATTTTTGTATTTGATCTTTTTAAATAATAATAATTTTTATGATCATCTTCAATAACTATCACTCCATCCAGGTTCTTCTCTCTAATTCTCCCTGAAAGGATATTCCTCCGGTCCTTAATATAAGACCCAATTGTTGAGTTAGTTTTGATTCTATATAAAACTCATTTCTCATATTTATTAATTTTCTTTAAATTACCCCTATGGATACTCTTTCAATCATAATCAAATAGAAGAGAAAGATGGGGTATTAAAAAAGATAATTATGGTATTTTAGGAAAAACATGTCACATTTCTTATAATTAACTAACTTACTTAACTTCTTTAATTTAATCAAATTAGTTAAATGAGTCTTATATTAAGGACCAGAGGAGTATGAAATTTATGGCAAGTCATGCTCATGAACCATGACATAATGGAACTCATGAGAACCTATCTATGGTCTAAAAAAGACAAGAACACAATATATGAAAAAACATAATTATTTTTCTTTTTTGTTTTTTAAAATTATTCTTATATTTTTTCCTCTCACACTTTATGACATTTCACGAACTGTTGATTTGAAAGAGCTAAATAAAGATAAAGCTCGAACTTTAACATTTGTCGTGTAACATGCATGTCCCACATGCACGGCAGGTTCCCCACCCGGTCTCTCTCTCTCCCCACTCCACATCTCACAGACTCATGTGTCCCCATAACTTTTGAACGCTTACCTTTGCATAACCGCCACATGATTTCTTCATTTCTACTTTCATTCCAATATTGCCCTTCTCTCTCTCTCTCTCTCACTCATAAACAAACAAACCTACTCATTTCAATCATCCAATTTGGTAGTAGATGGACTCAAAAGCGCTTTCTTGGTTTCCTTGAAAGATCCTTTGTCCATTTCTTCTTCACAGCTTAGTACTGCCAAAATTGAGATTCAAAATGAAACCCCAATAAATGTTTCTCTTCTCAAGCGTTTGAACTCTCATTCTTATACTTCTCCTCTGTGTCATTCTTCCTTAATCACCCAACTAAAGCAACATGAGTAATTTTATTGCTATATTCCTGCTCATTTGGGTATCAGGCTTTTCTCCTTCAGTTTCTCGTTTTTTTGCAAATGCTGAAGCTGAATCTCCAGGTACTGCCATACATCTTCAGGCACTATCTACTTGTTTTCTTAATGTTAAGCTTTTAAGTTTTCTGTTGGCTTTATGCGTTGATGATTTACCATCAGTTCGAAACTTAAAAAGCTCAAAGTTATTCCCACCAAAATCCCTGGTCTTCACCTTCTTTTTGGGGCCATAAATCAGTGAGAAATTCGGTTGAGGTACACTATTAACTTGCTGTATAGAAGATAACTTCTATCTGGTTTCTGAAAAGAAGTTGTGTTGCAGGTCAACAAACAGAAAAGAGGTTAAGCCGCAATTTACCATTTGAGGAAGTAAAATAACTATGTTTTCTTTCTAAGCATTACCATTTTCAGCCATAGATCTGATGATGAAAGTTTATTTTCTCTTTTTGCTTAATTATTAGAATTAGACAATAGAAAGCTGCTCACTTTCAGAGGCTCTCCTTCCCGCCTGTTGATATTATTGTCAAGTAATTTCTCGAAGCTGATGATACAATTCAATTATGTGGTTCACCTGAATCACTCTCTCCCCCTTATAATCATGTGTCATTGCCATTTTTATTGAAGTTTTGACCGTATTTAATAATCTATGTGTGCTTCTTGATCATGATATATATGTGGTTTTATCTTTCTTGTTGAACCAGGTATTGCGGACGTTAGAGTAGGGCACCACCAGAATTTGGACAAGAGAATTCTAATAGCACTTATTGTTTGTTCTGCTCTTCTTGTCTCAATCTTCCTATTTTTAACATATATCTGGTGTCATCGACGCAAAATTTTCAAAGTTCCCAGTTCTAAAAGCCCTGAGACCATCGGTATCTATATCTTTTTGCATGAAAAACTCTTTCTTTCTATCTGTAGAACATGAGTGCAGATAATTTTGCTTTTCCGCCGCTCATTTACATGTTTATTGAATTTGCAGAAGCTGCAAATGGGGTGTCACTTAGCCCTGTTGATGTTAAATTTAGTTACTCAAAAATGGCAGAAAAGAAGAGTGCAATTGCTATATTTGACTTTCAGTTGTTAGAGGTTGCAACAAACAGCTTTGCCAAAAGTAATATTCTGAGTGAGAGTGGATCTAGGCTAGTGTACAGAGCTTGCTTTGATGAGCATCTCAAGGCAGCTGTGAAGAAAGCAGATAGCAGTGCTGATAGAGAATTTGAGGTAAGGGTCCTTTTATTATTTATATTACAATCTGTTTTTCCTGAAATATGATTTTGCTCTTTACCGAGTTTGCCTCCAATTATTGGATAAATTTGCAGAATGAAGTGAATTGGTTAAGCAAGATTCGGCATCAGAATATCATTAAACTTCTTGGTTACTGTATTCATGGTGAATCAAGGTTTCTTGTATATGAAATGATGGAGAATGGATCTTTGGAAACTCAATTACATGGTATCAATTCTCATTTATTTCATAAGAGGAAGTAGTATAATACTATATATAGGGTTCATAAGCATCATATGTTTCATTTGTGTTCACAACTGTAGGACCTGATCGTGGATCATCTTTAAATTGGTACCTCCGGTTAAAGATTGCCATTCATGTTGCCAGGTAAGTCTGGGAATCTTACTGTGACAGTATCTGATGTTGAATCCTTTGTTTTGATTACATAGGCTGATCTAACAATCTCTGGTTCTGTTAGGGCATTAGAACATCTTCATGAGCACTCTAATCCTCCCGTGGTTCATAGAGACCTAAAATCTTCTAATGTTCTCCTGGATTCTCACTTTAATGCCAAGGTCAGATCCAAAATCATTTGTTATTGCATGTCTTTGTAACCTAACTGTTTACTTAATGCTCGTTTTTGCTGAATTTTGATTGATTCAGCTATCAATTTTGGGCTTGCTGTAAGTTCTGGAATGCAAGACAAGAACATACAGATGTCAGGAACTCTGGGTTATGTAGCACCTGAGTACATATCACATGGTACATACGAAGTATTTGTCATCATCAGAACAAATAGCTTACTCCTTCCTTAACTATTTTCTTTAAATCAAGTAGATCTTCTCCTTCTTTGGAATTTACTTCATGTACTTCACTGCTCCTCCTGTTTGTTATCTTCATTTTCCCATTTAGAAATATTTTTGTGAAGTTTCTACAGATATGAAGTATTTAGAAATATTATAAGAGGTCTTTTTTTAAGTATGACTTCGAAGACGGACACGGTGTCTTGTGTTGTAAATTCAGTATAATTTTCTAGCATACTAATTTCATAGTCATTTGTTGATGTGTTAAATCTATCAAGTTAATCATAAGCACAATATTATCATGAAAGTGGTCTTCATTTAATCTTGATACTTCTAAATGCCGAGTGGTGCATAAAGTCAGATTTATTTAGGGACGAAAGCTTTTTTTCTTTTTCTTTTGGGAAAATTATCTTCATCTTGAGAAAAGAAAGGAAAGGATGCCTTCCATTATTTGAGACTAATTTTCAATGCATCATCATGCTTCTGTCAACAATTCTGAGAACCCAAGAAACTGTTAATTTATGCCGTTGTCAGGGGCAAATGAAAATCTTATATTTTCAGGTAAGCTAACTGATAAGAGTGATGTATATGCTTTTGGGGTTGTCCTTCTAGAGCTTCTAACGGGAAGAAAAGCCGTGGACAAGATGTCCTCAGACCAATACCAATCCATTGTCACATGGGTATGTTAATTTCACACTATTAAGGGTGTAATATATCCTCAACTTAGCTGAAAATTCTTCAGTTCATCGGGGCTTGGTGATTTATTATAAGCAAAAAACCTATGACTTGCATGCAGGCCATGCCTCAGATAACTGACAGATCAAAGATTCCAAGTATTATAGATCCTGTAATCAGAAACACCATGGATTTGAAGCATTTATATCAGGTTCATTGATTAGAAGCACCATAATCACAAGTTTTCTTTCATAAGTACTAATGATTGCAAGTTCTATAACTAGTATCAACATTCTGCAGGTTGCTGCAGTGGCTGTACTTTGTGTACAAACAGAACCAAGTTATCGGCCGCTAATAACTGATGTCCTGCACTCTCTCATCCCTTTGGTACCCACGGAGCTGGGAGGATCACTCAGAGTTTCAGAATCAGTTTGCTCCGAGAATTTGCATTGATTTTGGACGTGTTTAAAACTCTGATATTGCTGCAAAGTTTCATGTTTTTGTGGTGACAGGGCATGTCATGATAGTTTGCAAATCCTAGTGAAGCTTCAGATCGCATACTATTTTAGGACACTGTCAGATGAGTTATTGGTTATCTAGTCATTGTTGTTGCATAGCAATCACAGCCCAAGCTGAAAGAATCAGTCTTTGGTTTTCTTCTCTCCCAGACATTTATAAATTGTAAGTGAAATATATGGTTCTCATATAGTAAGTTTAAAATACCCCCCCGGTCTCTGTTGTAAGGTGCTTTTTAGAAAGATTTGATGGTCTTGTAATTAATACTTATTTTTCAATTTTGTTTCTGTAATTAATATTTAAATATAGCTTTTTGTACTTTTCTCTCATTCAAAACCTTGTAAATAGGCATAAAGTTAAAAAATTTTATTAACTTAAGACAGATTTAATGATTTAACTATCATTTGTTGATTCGTATGAATTAGTTCAAAATGCCTAATAATAAAAACCAGATAGTGTATCAAATGTGCTTTGGGAACAAGGGAGAAATGCATTCTTCCTCATGAAATTAAAGTTTAATTCTAGTTATTGTGTATCAATCTTAAGTGTTACAAAATGCTTTGACTTCAAATAAATTCTAAGACCAACATTTTTGTAAAATCAAATGTAGGTCTTATATATTGCAGTATAACGAACCGGTTGTATCATTCACAACTTATGAAATGTGTAGTTTGTTAGAGTTAGTATATATTATATTTGACGTATTGGTTGTTTAGCTTTACAAGTCAAGGTTCCGTCAAAAGCAAACAAAACAAAACCTTACAAGTCAATGTTCAATATAACTAGATAAATTCTGCCAATCTGCGGATGCTCTTAATCGCATAGTTTTCAACTTTGTTATCTGCTAGCTGCCAAATTTCCATGAACCTTAACGATCCATCCAGTGCTCCAAATGGAATTACAAAGAGAGACTTGATTTTCTTTTTTTTTTCCTTTTTTTTGGTTTTGGAAGAAGAGATTTCATTAATGATATTTGAAAGTTAAATCCGATGATGAAACGAGAAATTTGTCTCTAATACACAAGGAAAACAGCAAGAAAGTTCTATAATACTGAAACTATAATCTGACAATTTTTTTTTTCAAAGCATCAATGGATTTCCTTGAGATTCACTATCAGGGCTGATGATTTCCAGACAGAGATTCGGATATTTCTAAATTAGCTTTGGCTTCCACGGACAGGAGACACAAGACGCACCCAGTTCATCCATGTATGGAGGAGGGGGAAAGCTGTCTGAAACTTCTCTGACAAGAACAAATGGATTTTTTTTTAATTGAAAAAATAGAATTAGAAGACAAATTGATGAAAGAGCATCCTCTAGACAAGAGACAACTGCGTGATACAATTTATTTCGCCCCATTGATAAAAAGAGTATATGCATTGATGTTATCTATGAATGAAACAAGCAACAGCCAAGAGTTTCATGCATTATTGAATTCTCTATACTTATATGCTCCTCAGGTCTTCTCTTGCCATCATGGGATGATATCATTATTCTCCTTACATTGGGTTGAATTGATTGCATACACTACTTATTCCCTCATCCCACTTTTGCCTAAAATACGGAAAAACCATGTCAATTTCTAGCTGGATATGTACCAATAGTTCAAAAACCATCTTCCTTCGGATTGTTCATCCTGGTGGTCATGCTGAGTTCCATGATAGGCCTGTGCTTGCAGCAGAGATTATGTGTCGTAACCCAAGAAGCTGTGTTGCATATCCGCATGGGTTTCAACAGCCGTGGGCGATTGTTGCGCCAGACACCATGCTCATGCCTGGGCAGAAGTTCTATGTAGTGCCATTAAGCACCATGAGAAAGCTTCAAAGGCTTTCTCCAAAGCGTTATCCTTCTCCATTTCACGAAATTAGGAACGTCCAACTCAGCAACGAGGAAGATGGTGGTATGATCTCTACTTCTCGTATCTCCAGGAATAAAATTCCCAAGCAACTACATGGCAGCAACAAAAATGCAACAAACAGAAGAGAGAGATTACGAATCAGAAAGAGTAATTGTTTTTATGTTGATAATTGCTTTCCTTGCTTGTTTACTGGAGTCACAATTAAAGAAAAACCTGATTATTTGCCGAAAGAAACTGGATTTTGCGACAATGCACTAACCAGGAAGAGGACACAAGATTTGACGGGAAATAGCATAGGAGGCTCTCCTAGGCGATTATCGTCTTCTTTACTTTGGCAACCCAGTCTAGAGAGCATCACTGAAGAATGAAATATTGGTGGTTGTGGAAGTTTTGGATCATGATAATATTCAGTGACTATTATCCCCTCTGTTTGTTTTTCCTAACATGACCTTGATGCTTTAAGAACCACAATGCTGCTTCAGCTGCATGGTCTGCTGCTGTTTTCTTTTTCGGATGAGGGGAACCAAAGCACTCTACAACGGTTTTCAGTCCTGCTTCTATCTCAATAGTAACCTGGAACGTGAATCTGCAAAAATCATCAATTACTCCCCAAGATTGGCAAAAGTAAAATTTAATACCGCACATCACCTACTTCAGTTGAGAGAGAGAAAGAGGCAGCAAAATGAATCATGAGTACCCAATCATTCAATATCATAGAGATCACTCCTTTTGTTCTTTCTTAAACATGAAACCCTTCCTTAACTGTTTCACAATAAATTCAAAACAGCAAAGGGTTCAGGTACAACTACCTGTCAGACCTTTTCATCTGCATGGTCCTACAATTCATGAGAATTTCTACACCTAACCCTTACTTGTTTATAGTTAGGCCGTCTTTGATAGCATAAGTGGCATGGAATAGTATTGTATAAGCTATTCATCATATAAGCATTTTATACCATCATATATTAATCGCATCAATCTGTAATATTTGGGCATGTCTTTGACCATAGGATGAAAATAATATATAGATGTATAATACTACACTCATGTTATAACATGGTAGCAATGATAATGATGGTGGCAACAGGAACATAGAGATAGAGGTGTTAATAGAAGGCAATGGCAGCAAAAGTGGTGGTTGTGATGGTGAAGGTAATGAAGGTGGCAATAGTGGGTAACAGTAACAACAATGGATAAAGTGCTGGTAGGGTGAAGATATTAGCAGTCATGATGGTTATGGCGATAGCTGGAGTAATGCTTGTGGTAACAATGGCAGCAATGACAACACCGAGGTATATCTGATGAAGTTGGTAAGGTGATAGCATCAGTGGTGATGGTGCCACTAGCGGGGTGCTGGTGGAGGAAGTAATAGCGATAATGATGGGTGGTATGACAATATATTAGCAAATAAGGATAGTAAAAAAAGATTTCTTAAAAGAATTATACATGATTCCGTTTCATTTCATGGCTTATCTCTCACCTGTTGTATAGAAAGTGTAATAGGGCAACGACCAAATAAAAAAGTCCTAATTGTATAAACTTCCACAATTCTTCATGCATGCCAACTACCAAAGGAATATAAACATGGATTATATTTGCTTATACCATCATCCCATCCTATGCACAATGCACTAAACAGGGCATGAGTTGATTACAAATGTACATCTGAGAATTCATCCAATAAACTGGAACTTAATTAGTATGCCTCTGTGTTGTATAGCTCCAGTTAAAGTAAACTTTGAAAAGCACTCTTTCTCATAAATATACCCAACTTGCTCTCTCTACGAAGTATGGTTTTCTACAAAATGTTACTTTCTTGATGTCGGTCTATTTGTTTCATTGACAACTGACATTAAAAGGGGCCAACACAAAATGTGGCTTGTATTGATTCCCAGTACTTCCATTATTAGAAGGGATCAGTTGTTTATAATGGAATACAAAACAACTGCGCTGTAAAAATAAAACACTGCATTGTAGATTATTTACAGTTAAGTTAATTTAAACAATAAAATATCAAGAAGAAGCAGTGGGGCATACTTCTTTTGATGACTGGGGCCTTCCTCTTTGCAGCACTCAAATACAGGGGGCTTCCAATGGTTTGCAGCACAGATCTCATACAGAGTTGACCTAGCGGATCCTTGCTTCATACCTAAATCCAGAGTAGGAGTGTTTTATTATGCTCGACTGGCATAATTAATAATAATAATAATTAATAATAATAATAATAATAATAATAATAATATTCTATTACTATTACTATTACTATGTGAACGGATAACTACAAGGAGGAATTATTGACAAAAGAAAATTCGGAAAAAGCAAAAGTCAAAGGAACTAATCTCCTCTCCCCCACCACAAAAAAGCCAAAAAGGAAAGAAAACTAAGAAAAAGGTACTCCTGTCTAACCAGTCTGGCCTTGCGAAAGACGAAGAATTCGGGGAGAATAAAAACCATTATGGTAAAGAACTGGTGGGCATATAGTTATAAAGATTGGGCAATATCAGGACCATGCTTTATTATAGCAGAATTTCAAGGATATCTTTGACTTTCTTCCGCCAGAGGAAATACTCGAGGTTATCAACAAATATAAATAAATAGAAGTCCGAAGGAGGACGATGGATGTATACACCAAGAACAAGAACAAATAGAAAAAATAACTCAAATGAAATGAAATCCACGAGAGCCAGTTATGTACCGTTTTCTGCGGAGTCTGAATCAGGGGTGGTGTTCCCGCGGGTCTCACTTGTTTTGCCAGATGAAATAGAGTCAGAATTTGATTTTCTGAGTGCTTCTTCATATTTAAACGATTTCAGCCCCCGATTAAATTTAGGTTTCCCAAATTTAGGACCAGCACTGGTGCTAGATTTGCTCGACTTAAGCTGGAAAACCAAAATATCTTCAACATATAAAAGCATGGAAATTTCTACATGCCCGCGATTGGGGCTAGAGCAAAAATGACATTCAGGAAAAGAAAATTAAAATATTGGATAAGGGAACCAGAGGATTACGTTGAAGGAGGAGTTAGCGATTCTGGATGGCTCTATAGGGGGAAGGTGTTTGAGATTAATAACAGAATCTCCCGGGTGCGAGTAATTCTTCTCCATCTTCGATTCGTCGACGCCTTGTCGGTGCCTTTTAGATCTGGAAAACAGCTGTTTCTCGCTCGAATGCTCAACGAACAAAGCTTGAGAGAGGAAACGAACGAATTTATTAGAAGCTAAGGCGGTTGTCTATGGCAGTTTAGTTGGTTGAACTGTAAATAACATCACAAGGCAACACATGATTAACGCTTCGGCAAAACGCACAAGTCATCATCAATATCCAATCCAATTTTCATATGTTATAAATAAAATAACTAATTTGGCCCCAAAAAAAAAAATTATAATGAGGTCCTAAATAAAGAAAACAATTAAAAAACAAATTCCAGAAATTATCATTTTCACTGTAAAATTTATCATTATAGGCTGCTTAGGTTGTTATTGAAATTTTTTAGTAATTATTTTTCTTCTATAAAACTTGATTATAATTCTCCTCAAAAAAAGTAAATAAAATAACTAATTTAATTAATCCTCTCCTCCTCGTTAGGGTTAGGGAAGGACCTGACCGCTTTGGTATGAAATTGCTTGCTCCACTGCCAAAATTTAATTAATTTATGTGGAGTAGCGGACAATGAACCGGATAAAGCAATGATTTATAGTTCAATGGTTGAACCATGGATGAATCGTCAATTGGTTTTAATTAAAAGGGAAATCTCAAAAAATTACTTTTTAAACTTTAAAATTTTGAATCAATTTTGTTTATTATATTTATTAGTAATTAATTTGAAAAGAAAATGATAATAAATTTTTTATAATAGTTATATAAAAATTTTAGGTTAAATTAGGTTAAAGTATATAAATTTTTCCTGAACTTTGTATTATATACAAATAATTTTCTTAAATTTTGAAATTTTATAATAAGTCTTACTGAATCCCTGAATGGCATATACACACGTGCACACAAATTACTATTCCCATTTGACTAATTAATTAGGAAATGGAATCTGTAATAAATGCAAAAGTGAGAACCTCTTAGGTGTCAATAAGTGTGATAGGAAAAAAAACATATTATCGGATGCTAATTATATGTAACAAATTCTCATTTACATATAATGGATCCTTACTTGTACATGACGGATCTTCACTTGTATATAACTAATTGTATATGATGTATGCTCATTTGTATATAATTTATTGCACATGATAAATGCTCACTTGCATATGGTGGAACCCAACTTACATATAGGTTTATTGTGTAATACGAATGCCAGTTACGTGTAACGGATGGTCATTTGTATATGACGGATACTTATTTACATATGATGAATCTTTACTTGTATATGGGTTTATTGCATAATATAGCTGTTCATTTGCATATGACAGCTGTTCATTTGCATATGACAAGTCCCCACTTGCATATGACAGGTTCCTATTTGTATATGAGTTTATTGAATAACACAAATACTAATTTGCATATGACAAATGTCCATTTGCATATGATAAATACCTACTTGCATATGACAGATCCTTATTTGCATATAGGTTCTTATTGCATGTTAATACTTAATACGAATGCTAATTGCATATGACGAATCCTCACTTGCATATAACGGATCTCTACTTGTATATGGGTTCTTATGTTATTGTGTAATACAGATTCTAACTACATATGTAAGTGAGGATCTGTCATATGCAAATGAGGATTCGTCAAATGCAATTAGCGTTTAAACTATAATTTTTGGTTCTTTAAATTTGTTCTTATTTTGGTTTTGATCTTTCAAGTTTTAAATCGTAGGTTTTGGTTCCTCAAATTTCTTTTCATTTAAGATATTTGTTTCTATAATTCAATAAAAACTTATATCATTTGCCCATTAAGAGACTAAAACCTATTGTTTGAAACTTGAGATATCAAAACCAAAATAAAGGTAAATTTAAAGCATCAAAGTTTATATTAACCCTAAATTTAATATGAAAACACCTTAAATGTAGCTTTATCCTCAAACATGCAAATATAATAATATGGGCAGGTTTTAGATGTAAAATGACAAGTATTAAATGAAGAGTTCCAAGCTCTCCAAATCTCCCCTCCAACAAGTTATTGCAAATGTTTAAGAATTTAAGGAGTTTATTTGCATATAATTTATGGTTGACCAAAAAAATTTTAAAGTTAATAAAAAAATAAAATATAAGGAATCTTTTTGTTGCTTTCTCATTACGGTGTGTCACGATGGAGATTAAAAGAAAAACCCATTGCCCAGCATTCCCTCTTCCGCCTCCCTCAGTCCTTGTAAAATTTTAAATTTTTGTGTCAAAATTATATGCATGAAAAAAAAAATAGATGAATGAAAAACAGAAACAAATGAACATGCACATTGCTAACTAATAAAGTAAATGAATAACCAATTATTTAATATTGATATATTTAATTGAATTGAATTATTTGAATAAATAGAGGTAATAATAGTATAACATTATTAATACTAATTTCTGTTAATACTTTAATTGTAGCTTTATATGGAACAAAAAGAAAAAGTAGCTGAATGAATGTGAATGATATCCCATGTGGGATACTACTTCATGTTGTTATGTGATTAAAAAACTTGATATAAGGAATTTAACCTAAACATGTGCTAATAATATCCAAAATTTAGGTTTAATTATATTTTATATACATTTTTATTTATCAAATATGTCTAATAAAGTGTTTTTCTAGTATTTACAAATTTCTCTCAATCAAACACTAACTCTTTTTATTTTATAAATATAATTCTAATTTTAATGTTTTTCTTAAGGTTATAAAATTACTAGTTAATATATATATTATACAAAACTCATTTTACATTTAAACATGATTTTCAGCTGCTTGGTCTGCTACTGTTTTCTCTTTGAATAAGAGGACTCAAAGCATTCCACAATGGTTTTCAATCCTGCTTCTGCCTCAATAATAACCTTGAAGGTGAATATGTGGAAATCATCAATTAGTCTCCGAGAATAACATAATACTTCTCCGTCTTTAATATAGGACCTAATTGTTTAATTAATTTTGATCCTCAATATAAGATCTATTTCTCATATTTATCATTTGTTCCTAAATTATCCTTATGATATTCCCTCAAGCATAATTAAGTAAAAAATGGAGAGAAGATATTAAGGAAGATAATTATAGTGTTTTAGAAAAAAATATCATGTTTCTTATAATTAACTAACTTACCTAACTTTTTTAATTTAATTAAATTAGTTAAATAGATTTTATATTAAAGTTCGGAAGAGTATAATTTAATACTTCAGTTGAGAGAGAAAGAGAGGCAGAGAACTTAATCATGAATGCCCCAATCATTAAATATTATAAAGATAACTTTCTGAAAAAAAAAAAAAAACTTTCACACAAGCTAAAACAAAATTTTCACACAAGCTAAAACAAAATTTCCATGCGCCGTAAAATCAACAAGATAATCCAAACACTCTCATAACCATTTCACAACAAATTCAAAAACACTGCACTCTAATTTTTACTGTGTAAAATATCTACCCGAAGAAGTGGGACATGCCCCGGGGTATGATTAGGGCCTTCCTTTTTGCAGCACTCAAGTACAGGAGGCTTCCAATGATTTGCAGCACAAATGTCATACAGATTTGACCTTGAAGATCCTTGCTTCATGCCTAAATCTGTATGAAGGAATGATTGAACCAAAACAAAACAAAAAAAAAACAAACAAACAAAAGGACAAAAGCATAAGTCAAAAGAACTAGTCTCCTCTGCCCCAGCCCAAAAAAAGTCAAACTCAAAAGAAAACTAAGAAAAAGGTAAAAGCTTTTTGTTTATTACTATATGGTCTTTGGGCAATATCAGGTCCCTGCTTTTATTACGGCAGAATTTCAAGGATATCTTGAACTTTCTTCCCCCAGAAGAAATACTCGGGGAAATCAATAAAAATAAATAAATAAATAAAAGTCTGAAGGAGGAAGATAGGTGCATACACAAAGGGAAAAAAATAAATAAAAAGACAATAACTCAAATGAAATGATATCCTGGAGAGCAAATTCTATACCATTTTTCTCCTGTCTGAAACAGAAGTTGTTTTCCCATGGGTCTTACTTGTTTTTGCATTTTCTGCAGAGTCTGAAAAAGAGCCAGTGACTCTGGATGGATCTAAAGGGGGAGTCTTTGAGATTAATGACAGAATTTTCCCAGGGCAAGTAAAACAGTAATTAAACTGAAGCAATAAAATTTTGCTATGGAAATATATATACTAGTACTATATATTGATGAGAGAGAAACATAATATTTACATTGATATCCATTGATTAGGTAGCCCCGAGGAGGCAGGAAATTGAGATGTATAATTTTTATGGTCATAATATACAGTGAAAATTATAATTATGCTTGAAATCGGATCATTTTTGGTTGTGGGAGGTCTTCTTCAACAAAGCCGAGCGAAGCTTTTTCACAAGTTCCTTCACTGTTGTTTTGTGTTCCTCAACCTTCAAACACCACCAAAACAATCCCATATCAAATTGAGCTTACATGCATATATATATATAGATCCTAACTAAAATTCTACAACAGCTTCACCTTTTCCTAACTAGTATTTCCCATTCACAATAGGTCTATTTAGATTTGCAGTAAAAAAAAACTTATTTCTAATCTGACTTTTAGAAATTAAATTGAGTAATGTGATCTATGTTTAGATTAACTTTTATAAAAGTTGGTTTATAAAGTAAAAAAATTATTTAGATTGTGACTGAATAAGTAAATTTAGTTTGTAAAGTGACCAAAATAAGTATAACTTTTATTAAATAATAAAAAATATTAAAAACATGGATTTACAGAAAATAATGATTTTAAATTATTATAATATGGAGAAGTTATATTTAATGAATAAAATATATTTAAATTATAAATTATAGTAATATCAAAATTTTCGAACCAAACAATATTACATAATTAATTGGATGATATACTTTGCATAATTTACATAAATATAAAATAAAATTAATATTAAAATTAAAAATATTATAAAAACTGTTAAAAATTATTTTTACTCAAGAAAATATTAAAAGAATATATAGAGAGAGAAGCATAAGAATAACATTAAAATAAAGGCAAAAACGTTTTTTAATTCCAAAAGGCTATTTTTGCATAGGTCATAAATAAATTTTAAGTGCTTTTACAATTATGTTTAAAAAACAGCTTTTAACCCATAAGTTAGATTGGGCAACAACTCTAACTGATCATATTTATAAGTTATTTGTTATCCCTTCAAACGCTATACCAAATAGGCACAATATAACTCACTTTACTTATATTTAGACACATGATTTAAAATAAACAATTCCTAAACTTGAAAACAAAAAACACCATTTTGAAAAAATGCTCCTTTTTTTCAAATGAAAAAAAACAAACAAACAAGGTCAGTGACCCAAATGAAAAATGTTTGAAAAGAAAATTCTTCAGGATGCTATTAGAAAAATGCTAAGTTCCTGGGTGTCACCAGAAATATATTTTAAACTGATGGATGCGGAAAAAAAATATTTTAGCATATCAAGAATTACCAAAAAAATACTTCGGAATACTGAATCATACCCATTGATATACCTGACCAATTATGCTCAATGTATAAAAGGGATAGTGGGTATAGATGAATGTGTACATACCTCGGCTATAATGGTAATGTCAAGAGCAGAATTTCCAAAGGTTAAGACGCTAGTGCTGGTTATGGAGAAATGGAGACTCCTGAGATACGCCAATATATTAAGGAGAACACATTTTTGCTTCTCACAGTGGATTCTGATGAGAACTTGGTTGTGTAAAACTCTTGCTTCAACTTCAGGCAGTGCTTCGTTCATTCTGAAGCAATCATCAAAACTCACTGTTTCCGAAGATATTGTGTCTTGATGATGATCTTCTGATGATGAGTTGAGGAGGGATGATTTCTTCAGGCCTGACATTGATAATAATAACTCGCCACTTATCTTCTTGTTCTCTTCCTCTAACTCTCTTACTCGTTCTTTAAGTTTCTTCATGTGATTGATAGCTTCGCTTAGTACGGAGGACTTGTCAATCTGTTAATGCATGCATAAAAAAAGCCCTAAAGCTTTGTTTGGATCATGAGGAAAAAAATTGGACGAAAACACATGGAAATTAGAAAAATGACTAATTTTATAATGATGATAATACTTTTTATTATAAACATATCATTTCCATGCCTCTTTTTTCTCCCGCTCCGACCCTACACTCCTCTTTCCTTGTTATTTAATTTTTGCTTGCTATCCCAACAGGCCCCTCCTACTTTCTTTGCCACTCCTTCCGGTTCTAAATATAAAAACTAATAGAAAGGTCCATTTTGATTCTAAGTATAAGATCACAATTTATTTTGTCTTTTAAATTTACAATTTTTTTTCTAAACTCTCCTTATTGATTGTATATATTAAGAGGTTTCATCAAAAGAGTAATTTCTAATGCCAATGGTTAAAAGGAGTAGTTTTAGATAACCAACACATATATTTATAAATAACTAATTTTCTTAATCTTTAAAAATTAGTTATCCAGCTCCCATAAAGGATCGGAGGGAGCAGTTTTCTCTTCTCTCTCCATCCAATCATAGTATTAAACCTCAAACAATGATATCTGAAGGGCTACAGAATACTGAGCCCAATAAAACTGCTGAACAAAATGCGTGTGTAGAGAGAGGGAGAGAGAGAGAGAGATGTTAAAATGAGGGACATATTGAGAAGTGAATGAATTATCTGACCTTCTTCAAACCAGGGATTGTGGCTGAGAGTGCAATAAACTTCTCAGTGAGTTCTTGTCTCCTTTTTCTCTCAGACATAATGTGATTCAATGAATCAGATGAACTTCTACTCTTCCTTGTCCTTTGATTGGCCTTTGACTCACTGTTGTTATTGTTTTCTGGAGTCCGTTTCAGCGAAGCACGCGTGTTTCCAGGTATTAACGTTGAGTTATCAAAAGATAGAATGTAAGTTGACTGAGTAGATGATGATGAGGTTGCCGGTTTGTCAGAGAAACTAGCAAGTCCAGAGATGATCGGGCTCGGACTGTTACGCTTGGATTGGCAGGCGCCGGAGTCATTCAAGGATAAGCTACTGGCTGCGGCGGCACCGCCCACATCTGTGGTGGTGAATGTGTTGGTTTCGATGAGGGGAGAGTGAGTAGTGTCAGTCATGGAAGGGAAAGAAGGTTGGTGAAGGATCTGCCTGAGGAAATCTTCCTCATAAATTGAGCTATTCATGCTGAGTTCATTGAAAAAATCATTCTTATCCATATCCTAAAAGCAAAATCAAAGCACTAAAATTAGATTTCCAGGAAATATCATAAATAAAGGAGTATATGGAGGTATGGAACGAACATAGATCAAGATACCCTGAAAATAAAAGTTTGAATGAATGATTACCAGATCGGAGAACCAGTTCTGCCACGTCTTCTCCATTAAAATTGGAAAGATTGTATTTAGTGGCCTGACAAAAGAGAAAGAAGTCGTTTTTTAAACTGAAAATCAATTTTAAAAATAGCAGCAAACAAAATTTGAAGGAAAACTTTTATTTAAAAGAAAATTGAAAGTTGATTGTATGTGAAAAAAAATATTAAGCATCTCACGGTAGTTTTTTTTTTTTTTTTAAAAAGAACTATCCTAAACCATTTGGATAAAACTATTGTAGCCTTATTTTAATTACCTTCACCAATCACACGAGAAAAAAAATCAATGAATAGAAGAAACAAAAAAAAAATATTTACAAGAACTAGCACCCATGCATTCCTTCATTCGAATTTCCCAAATGTTTTAAAATAATTTGGAAAAAGAAATTTAATTGTTATGCCTATGGTGACTTTCTCCCCAAGTATGGTGACTCATTGTCACATGTAGCAACTTCTTTTTTTTTTGGGTGATAATTTTTAGGCCTTGGCCTTCTAACGCGAATTAAGTATCCAAGCAATTGACTAATCTAAACTCAAAAAGACAGAACACGTTGTTTAATAAGTTAGCTCCTCTACCTACGAGTGCAACTTGATTGATTTTATATACATGCAAAGATTCATGGATTTCACATTGTGTGGTGGTATAATTTAATGGTACATTAAAAACGTTTATTTTTAGTTTTATAAGATCAAATGAAGGTTAAATCATTAGAATAAAAAATTATGCAAGCGCACATTTATCTATATATTCCCTCCAATTTTATCTATAAGCTTTATTTTTGAAAAGGAGTCTAGTCCAATTTATAACTTCATTTTTAACTTTATCTGAACATTTAATAATTTTTTTTCAATTTTACCCTCAGATGGTTGTATTTAGTATTTTATTTTTTCCAATAACTATAAATAACATTAATTAGAAAGGTGACTAGCTTGATTTCCCTCCAATTATTTTAATAGTTCATTCTACTCTCTCTCTCTCCCCATATACTATCTCACATATTTTCTTTCATCATTTATTTATTTATTGTTTCTCTCAATTACTCTCATAATAAATAAAGACGTATTTGGGGAGAAAATACATTTCTATCTATTTATTATTTTTAACTAATTTTAACTCTTTGTTTATTAAACACGATTTGATTATTTAAAACTTATATATAAGAGCAAAAGGAGTATTAAATAACTAAATTTGTATTTATGTTATTATTTATATTTTTTATCATGTCCTTTTTAAAAAAAAACAAGTGAAAATGGTGAGTAATGGGATGTTGGAACCCAAATTCAAAAAAAATACTCCTTCGATCCTTAATATAGGACTCAATTGTTGAGTTGGTTTTTGTCCTAAATATAAAACTCATTTCTCATATTTATCAGTTTTCTCTAAATTACCCCTATGGATACTCCCTCAACTATAATCAAGTAGAAGAGGAAGAGGGGTATTAAGAAAGATGATTATGGTATTTTAAGAAAAATATGTCACATTTCTTATAATTAACTAACTTACCTAACTTCCTTAATTTAATCAAATTAATTAAATGAGTTTTATATTAAGAACAGGAGGAGTACAAATTAATTAACATGTATGTGAAATTTTGGCAAAAGTAATAATGTGAAAATAGCTTTAACTTCAACGATGCAAAATCAATTTTATTCTTCTAGCATCTTTTCAAAAAAATTTCATTAACAAGCGAACAGCTGAAACACATGATTATTTCTCGTACTGGAATTTATCATTGAAAACTACTCAGCTGTCATGAAATGCTTTAATAATTATTTTCTTTATTTAGGACATTATAGCAATTCTCCTAAAGTAATAATGTGAAATTAGCTTTAAATTGGAAGACTCGAAATCAATTTTTCCATACATGTTAATTAAAGATTTGAACCTATGCCAAATATGTTACAGAAAACCATTACACTAAACATCACTTTTAACTAAGTTGATCAACCAAGCCCAAAAACTTGAACTCCTTGTGAAGCTCTGTCTATCAACCATAAATTGATTCAAACTTCATTTCTCTACAAAAGAAAACCCTCAGGAATAAGGGCGAACGCTTGGTGAGCACGGAGAGACTATGGCAGAATGTCACACTATAATCCCCATAACACGAACTAAGATCAGGAAATTAACAATAATCACACATCCACAAACACGTTCCTTCGTTACAAATCTTGCATTCATAAAGTTTAAATCGAACATAGTGGGAAGATATTACGTGATACGTACCGTTGGAAATTCCCAAACCAACAGGCACTACTATCACAGCTCCTTGCGTTTCTTCCCCTTGAGGCTCTCCAGATTTTCTGAATCGCTGTTTTGATTTCAAAACCACTCTCCCTCTCTCAACTCAACCACTGTCTCGCTCCAAATCTACTTCTTCTGGCATCTCTTTATAGCCCAAAGCTTTTGAGTATCGAGTAGCAAGGATGAGAAATTAGAGAGGATAAATGGTCCAGCAGCTCGATTTCATATTTGTGATTGATGGTCCTGCCACTATATAGTTGAATGTGATGCAATCCTGCATGGCTTAAGCTGGAGGCTGATGGCGACGAGAGAGAGTGTGTCGTCTCTTCCATTTGCAGTGTCCAGCCATGAAGCCTTTTTGGGCCCTGGCATTCTATGGCTTAGCTACGAACATGGAAGAGGAAAGGATTAGGGGTTTCTCTCAGCTATGATCATGGAAGAGGAAAGAATTAGAATTGACGAAATATGTAGGATTTTAGGAGGAGCATGTGCGAGTGGGCTCACTTACTCTACCCGGGAACTCGGGCAGTACGGAGCTACGGATGAAGATAACCACAACAAGTGCCTTCTGGGAGTAGATCGTCTCGGAGGCGGGTTTCTCAACGTCTCTCGAAATCTTCATACCTTGTCCGTCCATTCCATCGTGAGCGTCCATAAAGTAACACGTCATGACATATTTAAAATGGCATCTAAACCGTTCATCCAGTTATAATCCTCGTCGTCCATTCATTTCCAGAATCCTTGCAGCCTTCACAAAAACACTTGCTCAGTCTGCTGTGAATTTCCAACCCCATCAATGGCGCAAACAGGGAGCTCCATAGTTACCGACGATTGGGCACTATGAGAGAATCACCATAGTTCTGTTGAAACCAACTTATTTTGTCAGATATCCATCTTAAAACTCTTCCTCCATATCTTTATCCTTCTTTCCATCCCTTTTGAATTGCACTTCTTCCACTATATCTCCCTGTGTTTTTTTTACCTTCCCGTTCTTCTTTCCATTTGTCTACTTATTAGAATTCCTGTAATTGCTCAAGGATATTTTAATCTTAACATGCCACTGTTTTTAAAGTGACCTGGCTTACTTTTAGTATTGTTCTATTCCAGCAAGTCTGCGAATCTAGAGAAGCTAAAATGAGGCAACCCATTCTGAATTAGCGTGGTATTTTATTTGACTACATTGTGAACAATTTGGAAATCTGTTTTAATGCAGCCTTATAACTATATTTCTCTTAATAATTTGAGTTTTGGAGAAGGGATGTTTATTTTTATAAACTATTTTTCTTTATTGCGTCTAGATTGAATTGCTTGTAATTAGGCAAATGCTAGTTCAATTTCTTTATTCGTTCGCTAGCAAAGACCTATACTACAACAACTAGTAAACAGCGAAGACATGTGACAATGGAGATTTGTCATGTTGTCTATGAAAATAAAAAGCTATTATCTCTCATTTAAAAGAAAATCAGCTCGTTTTACTTTACCTTGTCTCTCAGGAATAAAAATGGATAGCCACTAAAGTATTCTTGCGAATTGGAGAAGCAGTCAGTTGAAAGAAGGAGTAGTGTTCATGAATTTGTAGATGGAACAATAGAACAAGGAAGAATTTTGAAGCTGATGGAGGGAGCCCGCACAATTGCACTAGTAAATTGTTGGAGTTTTCCGGCCACTGAACCCCTAAAGCAATAGAAAAAGTGCGTTCAGGATTTATTGAAAATGGAGGGTGATTATTTATTTTTAAAATCTTGATGATGTGGTGTATTGTTAACTCTTGTATCATATAGATGGATAGGATTAAGAGCTACTGAGAGATTTTGAGAAAAGGGACAATGAGAGGATCCGTTCCTGTGCCTTGTTAAGCAGCAATGATCATAATACTAATTTAGGGTACTCCAACGGCCAGACCAGATCAGATCTAGTCTTGGGTGTGTATGGTTGATCAAAATAACACTTTTTAAAAGTGTTTTCATGCACTTTGAGGTAAATTTTTCTCACTTTGTGTGTCATGAAATCACTTTCAAAATAATGATTTGATTTTTACCCAAAGACCCATTTAAATTAGACTTTAATGTTTGTCCAAGAAAATTCTTATGATAAATAATTATACTATATTTAGTACTAAATAAATATAGCTTCGATTCTTAATATGAGAGTTAATTTGATATTCAATTTACTCCTAAAATAAGATTCCAGTCTATTTTGTCTCTCATATTTATTTATTTATTAAAAAAAACCCTTGTAATAGTTGTACATATTAAATATTCTATCAAATTCAAATGATAATTCTAACTACTACATATGATTAGTAAAGAAATTTTAAAAAAGATAACACATATTTATTAATAATAACTAACTTCGCAAACTTGCTTAATCTACTCAAATTAGTTAAACTCACTGTTATATTAAAAATGGAGGTAATATATAAAAGCAAATATAACTTGTTTATAGTTGGGGAAAAAACTTGTTCGTAAAAAGCTTATACAAGTGAATTATTTTGTTCTAGTACATGTGAAATTGAATTTTTTTGGCCTAAATTGTTAATAATGTCTGAAATAGTAAAATACTCTTCCGGTCCTGAATATAAGACCTATTTTATAATATAAATTATATTATAAAATAGGTCTTATATTTAGGATCAGGGTAGTATTGCTTAAATTAGATATGCATAGGAGTTACGTCTTTTTTTTTTTTTTAATATTCCATCTTGAATATAGGAAATTTTTTTAGAAAAAGTAGTTTTAATCCGAAGTAGAGAAAATCAAGATGCATTAATAATATTATTGTAATATACTCTTTATAAAATTCATACTTAAGGATAGTGATAAGTTAACACCACTATATACCTATTAAACTACGCACTCATTAGTATACAATATTCACATTAACGTAATGCAAATCTAAAGTTTTAACTTTTGAGCTTTAACTATTTAATAGTCAAAGAAGAAAAACAAAAATTGGCATGTTTAAACAAGAATAACTCATCTGAAAAATGCATTGTGATGATGGAGAAATTTAATGAGGAATCACTTTTTTTTATGCGGATTCTAATAAACAAATGCGATAATTAATTAGGTCGCTAAAATTTTATTGAAAAATTGTGTCCTTTTAAAGTTTTAATTGAATAATAAAGCCCCATTAGAATTACATAAAGGCTTGTTTGAAATGATGGTAGGAGCTTTCAAAAATAATTTGTTAATCTTGTTTTACGAAATACTAAACATATAAAGAGATTTTTGTTTCAATTTACATGAAAATGTTTATTTGCATTTAAAAGAGAGAGATCCAATCGAGATCCAAACAAGTCCCAAGTTACTGCTAGTAACACCTTAACTTTTTACCAAATAACCAATCAAATAGAAGCAAATAGAATCACATTTGATGGTCAAAAGTTTGAAAACTTTAGCTTTGAAAAATTTTGTTCTTGGATTATTATTCATAGCAACCATAATTTGGTAAAACTTTAAAAATTCATAATTAATTCTAAAAAAATTGAAATTGAGTGATTTCAAATTCTATTAGAAGCTCTTTGGATTATCTTTCGACAACAAATAAGCACTAGTCAATTTGCCTTTAGATTCGGGCCTAGTTTAATGGCCAAATGTTATGGCTCATTTGCTTATTTTCTAATTTTTTTAGTATTTTTGTTTAACTTTTGAATGACATAATTTCTTGTACAAATATCCGTTTGAGGTGTGCTGCCACTTATTTTAAGGAAAAAAAATAAGATCTCTTTACCTGTAAAATTTCATGACCTAACTCACTCAAATGGTCAGAAACCCTTTGGTCATTGTTTAGGCTCAAAATGTTGGCTTTTATCCTCTAATTGCTCTATTTCTTCATGCTTAAGCTTTAACTTCACATACCATTCATTCAGCCAAAAGTTGGATAAAATAACATACTTTGGCATATAATTGGATCATATTATGACATAGTATCATCCAAAAGAATATTTACAAACATCCACATAATCCAAGAAAGGATCAAAACCATATACATTTCATAATATCAATTATTTCTTCAAGCATTGATCACTCCTTGCCTTTTACTTTGGATGTAGCAGCCCCTAAGGAATTGTTGGAATATGAGGGGTAAGATTCATGAGAATCTAAGTAGCATAGCATTATATTCAAAATGTCAATCAAGCAAGGTATCACATGCTATATGTTTCTAACTATCACATACTTTAACTTTGATGCACATGCCATGGAAAGGAACAATATACTTTCTCATTCAACATACTCAACATTACATAAGCCAAGATATTTCATGCATGAAGTTAAACATAACATCACATAATAATCTCATCCACATCATGGCATAGCAAATAACATATACATAGCAATAAACACAATGCAAGGTAACATTAAAAATAAATGCTAGCTACCTCTTTTAATGCTTATTCTCTTGCCTTCAATCTGCTCCCCTTAGCAAATCTTCTTCTCTTTTGATGCCAAACCTGTTGCTAACACAATAGGGCATCACACATTATCATTCCATTCATCATAATAACCCTTAATCCCTTTTTAGTTGATTTTTTAGTTATTATTTCTAGTTTTGATTTTTTAATTCTCTTGGGCCAGTTTTACATTATTTTTCATTTAAAATCCAAATATCAACTTAGATTTATGAAAATCCAATTCTTCACTAATGATCTTCATTTGGCTGAAACATAGGGGAATTATTTTCAAAATTTTCATATTCAATTTTAATGCTTTCAAACTTCTTTTGGTGTTTTTCTACATCACTTCTTCATTTAAACACATTGAAACATCAAATTGAATTGAATCCAATCCTAACCCCTATTTCTTTTCTTGACCGAATTGATACACAAATTCAAGGGATTGTATTTTCTTTCCAAAATCCAATCATAACCAATCAATTCCTACACTTTTTAAGTGTTTAATCTATGTTTCAATTCCTTAGCCTCTTCCACATTTTTGAAAATTTTGGCAACATTTCCCCATAGAAAAATGGCCATCCAAACCACATAAAAATGCCATTAAAAAAAACCTCATCAAAGCACAAAAAAGATAAAAGCTTATCTTGACAAATCCTCAAGCTGGTGTGCCCTTTCTCTCTTTAGCTTTTCTCTCTCTAAATTCAAATGCAACAATGTTTCTCCTATGGTTGCTCTCTTTGCCAAAATTCATGCGTGGGAGGGGGTATTTATAGGCTTTTCATTAACTCTTTGCCCTTAATTTTTACCAAAATTATAAGGGTTAGGTGGTTTAATCTTAGCCTTTGAAAATTCTTCCAAAAATAATAAAAAATAAATTAAAAATAGGTGGATAGATCTTGTGCTTCTTGAATATGATCTTGCCACATGTCCATATGATGTCATGGTGATGATGTAGCTTGCTTATGTCATACCAAGATTAATTAGTTAACTTCCTTAATCACCATAATTAACCACCTTCTATAAACTATTTTTATTTTATGTTCCATTAAATGTCTTCCCTCCAAAATGGGCCAATTTAGGCGTGACACATAGCTCATTTGGGCAAAAAATTTTTGTAGAAAATTTCATTTCCTCGAATATCCTATCGTTACACTGAGTACCGATGCAATACCGCATGAATTTTTCCTATATCCTGTCCAATTCACTATCTCAGAAAATTCATCTCAGTGCACCGTCAGCTTTCTCTCAGTGTAGGGAAGTTTGATTGTTTTTTGCAGAATTTAATTCGCTCTAAAATTCTCTAAATTCTATTTCTAGGGAAATCGGCATTCTGCCGGTGATAATTTTTGCTTTAAATATTATTAAAACTAACCTTCTCATCATTTGAAGTCAAGAACAATTTTATAAATTATGATAATCCTTCAAGAAAATTTTTTTAAAAATTATTGAGGCCTTTAGATATTTTAAATAATTAATTTTGGTTACTATTAGTCAATGTAACAAAAAATTTCTGAAAATATAGAAAATTCTATATTAATTTATTTTCCTTTCTATAATTTCTCTAAGGCCTCAAATACTGTTCCTTGACTCTCAATTCTATTTTACATAATTTTTTAGAAATTTTTTGGAATTTATAACTTGACTTTTCAATCAGATCTTTTTTTAATTGATATTTCAAAAACATCAGTCTTCACACTGTCTAGGTTTTAGTTCAAAATTTATGAGATCTATGTCCCCTTTATACTAACCGGCTCTTGATCTATTTTGTTTTCCTCATTTTCAGGATTAAACTCTACAGGATGTTACAGTTAGGCTTGAAGAACCTATTTTGGATACTGGATAATCTTTATCTTTGTTTTTTTTTTGTGATTTTTGTGCTTTGTTTTGTCGCGGGGCTTTTTCCGGAACCAGGCTTTATCATCTTAATAATTATGATCTTCCCTATCATCTTAATATTATGATCTTCTTTGAAAAAGGGGCCAAAAGAAAGAAGAACAAAGGAAACAAAAGAAGTTTATTGACTTATTAATGTACTGTATAAAATCTCACATAAACAGTACAAATGTACAATAAATCAAAGAACAAAAGCGGATCGCTAACTACTGTGTCAAAATTAACCGAGTCTCTTTAATGCCAAACCTTGGATTGCTGTCTGCGCAATCTCAAAGATTTGCAAGACCAAAGCCTATAAAAAGGCCAATTCAGAAGAAGATCATTCAAGAAGGGACTACCTTATTGCAATGAGACATTAATCATACTAATTATCTCTTAATCTCCTCTAAATCTATCATCTAGTAAAACCCACTTTGCTTCTCTCAATTCTCAAACTGTGTAGTGTTGCTGAATCGTATCTATGTCAAGCCCCTTAAGTTTCACCACCGATTCCACATGACCCTTCAACGTGTGAAGCTCCCTCAACCTGTAATCACACAATAGGTTAAGTTACTCAGTGACTTTGACAGATTCTGAGACTAAATTAATAACACACATTTTGATTATTGAAGTGTTTGAACTTTGAAGGCAGAAGATCGGTTACCTTGCAACTTCAGCGCGTTTCTTGGCTTGTTCTGCGAGTTCAGACAATTCGCCATAAGAGTTCATTTCATTGAGGATTTGCTCGGTTTGAGGAGGATTGAGCCCATGGAGGGTACGTTGAGCTGTGGCCCATTGAGCTTCTCGTTCTCCTCTTCCGTAATCCTTCTTCGTTGTGAAAGCAGTCTGCATCAATTACAGAGTACCCAGAAAATTTTCATGACGAAGAATCTAGGATTTATTGGTTTTGTTCGATTTTGTTTTGGTAAGTACTCACCCTGTTCTCGGTAATATGATTCCATGCTTTCCCACTCAATGCATATCGAATTATGAACTTTAAAAAATCCAAAGGAATGTAGAAGATAATGCTGTAAATCCATATCACTCCTGCCCAGCCCCATCCAACTCCTTCTATATCTGCAAATTCCCAGTTTGCATACACCGCTATTAGAGTGGCTACCTATCAATTCATCAAGAAAAATATTAGTAATTAGTCTGGGAATTGTTAAACAAGGGAGGATTAACCAAAAAAAAAAATGTTTTAAGACATAAAATTGTTATTGTATGCACACTTACCAATTGTGCTATGAGAAAGGCTCCCATCAGATACAAACCAGGACGTTCAACATAAGACCAGCTTCTTGACCGAGTAACGAAGATGAGAGCCTGACTCACAATACTCACTTGAAGATAAACAGCTGAAGTTAATGCTCTGTCATTTTCTCTTATTGATTTAACGCCGAATTTTTCCTGCAAAAGTTTTGGATCTTGTTTAGTTATGCTTATGTGTGAAATAAGCTATGAGAGAGGGCCAAGACATTTTGTTGTATGGGATCTCTTAAACTAATAGTGTAATCTATGTGTCACATTCTGGTGCTGATTTTAATTATTTGTTTTTTGTACTTACTGAGAAGAAATCTGAAGCATGAGCAGCCCAGAAGAAGACAACAGTCATTACAGCCAGGTATGATCCAAGTACTATTCCAGTGGCGAAAATCTCGTTGAGTTTCCATGAATCTGGAGAAGGTGATGGCTTGACTCTATCCTTAGAAATGGTCATGATGGTCCCGTCATTTAGTATGGCAATGATAAGAACCATAAAAGGTGAGAAATCAAATTTCCAGATAAGAGCAAGCAAGAGAAAGCCCAGCACGATTCGAATTGTTATAGAAACTGCATAGATGGTGTAGTTCTTCATTCTTTGGAAAATAGCTCGGCTTGTCAACACTGCACTGATGATCACACTTAAACCAGGTTCTGTCAAAACTATATCAGATGCATTTCGAGCTGCATCAGTTGCATCAGCCACTGCAATTCCAATATCTGCTTTCTTCAATGCAGGAGCATCATTCACACCATCTCCAGTCATTCCACATATGTGTTTCCTATCTTGTAATCGCTTCACTATCTCATATTTGTGCTCTGCACTTGACAGTAGTTAGTAATCGACAAAAACTTTTAATTTCATATTAAAATGTAGAGGTTGATCTTAGTCAATCTTGTCTCCTAATTTTTATCAATCATTTGTATGTTACAAGTAATTATGCTCGTGTTATGTATATTTACCAGGAAAGACGCCGGCAAAGCCATCGGCCTTCTCAATAAGCTCATCAATTGGAAGAGCAGCAATAGACTCATCCTTGTGCTCACCAAGAAGGGAGGAAGAAGGATACATGTTGCTTCCCATGCCAAGCCTACGACCAGTCTCCTTCCCGATAGCTAGTTGATCACCAGTGATCATCTTCACATTCACTCCAAGATGGAGAGCACGTTTGATAGTCTCTGCACTATCATGCCTTGGAGGATCAAAAAGGGGTAAGAGACCCACAAACTGCCATGGTGATCCTGCACTCTCCTTGGTCTTTTCTGGCACTTCCTATAAGTTGATGAGCAAAACGTCATCAAATAACTGAACCATAGCTTTGATAAACAGCACAAAAGAACCATCACTTACTTGTCTTGCAACAGCAAGAGAACGCAGACCACGTTCAGCAAACTTATCAATAATGGAATGAACTTTTCTCTTTACATCTTCTTTGACTTTACATAGTTCTACAATCTGGTAAGAATTTCAATAAAGGTAATGTAATGAAACAAGATACAATATCATCAATTTTCTACACTAAAAGATGTGTATCTATTTACCTGTTCTGGTGCTCCTTTGCTTACTCTGTGCCATTTGCCTGCAGAGTCAATGTATGTTATGGCCGTACGCTTGTCCACTGGGTTAAAGGGAAGGAAATGCACCTCTGTGATGCCATCTCTGGCCTGCACAAAGTAACAGGTAGATTTTAATTATTGCAATTGGAAGTATCTTCGATAATCTAAATAGCATCCTTTGGTTGAAGCATACCTCCTTTGGGTCTCCCAACATCCCAACAATACAAGCATCAATAGCATCTTGATTTTCCACCCTTGAGGCTCTAGCTCCAAGCAATACTAAAGTGTCCTTGTCAACATCTTTTACAAAAACCTGCACGTGGGCAAAACATTTATGAATAACAATTCAAAATGTTGCTTTATTCTTTGTAACATATGCTTAATGATTGATTGATTACCTCAATCAAGCTCTTGTCAACTGTGAGCTTGTTGAGTGTTAAGGTGCCAGTCTTGTCACTGCACAGAACATCCATCCCAGCCAGCTCCTCAATGGCTGTCATCCTCTTAGTGATGGCACCTTGCTGTGACAACCTATGAGACCCAATAGCCATTGTTACTGATAAGACTGTGGGCATGGCAATCGGAATCCCTCCGATAAGAAGCACCAAGAGGTTGTCAATTCCATTCCTGTATTTACGATGTTGAATCGGGTACATCACAATTATCTCTACAATCATCCCAATTGCTATCGTACAAATGCAGAAGTTACCAATGGCCGTCAACACCTAACCACAAAAGTTTCAGCAATCCAAATTCATCAACACAATCTGCAAGGGCAATGACAATGTTATGGAGAGCTCAAGCACCAAAGAAAGAGAAGTCATACCTTTTGGAAGTGTCCTACTTGGTTAGTGCTATCAACCAAGTGAGCAGCTTTACCAAAGAAGGTGTGTACCCCAGTGGCAATCACAACAGCCTCGACCTCTCCTTGTTTCACAGTCGACCCTGAGAAGACTTCATCAGATGGGTTCTTCGTAACCGGCAAAGACTCACCAGTAAGTGCAGACTGATCAATCTTTAAAGGGTCTCCTTCCAAGAGACGAGCATCTGCGGGGATAATGTCTCCTAATTTGATGCTGATTATATCTCCAGGTACCAACACAGATGCATCCTGCTCAGTCCACTTTCCATCCCTTAAAACCTGCCCCAAATGTTTTTAAGAACAGAGATTCAAAAACATGTCTGATGTATAAGGCGAGAGCAATGATCTGTGTGTTTTTAGACAATAATATTACCTTAGTTTTCAATGCAAGGCTTGCCATGAGTGCTGCAGCAGCATTACCTGCATTGTTCTCTTCAATGAAACTAATAGTTGATGATGAGCAATGCCACAATTCCCACAAAGTCTTGCCAATCTGGTGGTTGGCCCTGCACGTTTCAAAACCAATAAATTAATCAGAATGTCCACACACTCACACATACGAATATATATATAAAGAGTTGTTACCCCTCCATTGGCCAAAGCGATGCCATGATAGCAGCTAATTCCATGACCCAGGAGAGAGCCACATCCCACAAAGTCTTGCCAATCTGGTGGTTGGCCCTGCACGTTTCAAAACCAATAAATTAATCAGAATGTCCACACACTCACACATACGAATATATATATAAAGAGTTGTTATTACCCCTCCATTGGCCAAAGCGATGGCCATGATAGCAGCTAATTCCATGACCCAGGAGAGAGGATTCCACATAAAGCCCAAGAATTTAAGAAGCTTGCTTTCCTGTTGGGTTTGAACGGGTGTGTTATTAGCTACACTTGTTCTTAACTTGTGTCTTTAGAATACTAAGCACCAAAAAAATAAAAAAAAGAATTGATGAGTTATATATTGCCTTCTTCTCTTCTAGCTTGTTGGGCCCAAAAACTGCGATTCTCTTTTCCCCTTCTTCACTTGTCAAACCCTCTTTTGTACAGTTCAATTCTCTGAACACTTCATCTATCGGTATCCGCTCCTGTTCATACAGTCAACCATTATTCATGAATTACAAATCCGACAAAGAAGCAACATCAAAGACAGAAAGACAATAATCTCATGTTCTTGTTCTATGAAACAGATCTTTCTACAATTTAATGCAATTGAGGAAAAAGGGAGGAAGAAGAAGAATAAAAAGAATAATGGAGAGGGGACATACTAGGTCGACATTCTCCTTCTTGATCGCGTCGAGGCTGCCCCCCGCCATTATTAGAGGTTACAAAGTTTCTATCTTTTCGTGTCTGTGTGTGTGTTATGTACGTTCAACTAACACCGGAGGATTATTGTAACTACTAAGTGATTAGCATGATATGTTTCTTTCTGTAATTTGCTTTTCTACGAAGCTTAGGTTTTGTCCTTCATGATGTGTGTGTGTATATATGTGTGATGTGTGTGTGTGATTGGCTTGTGTCTAAAATCACTCATTCCCACTCATTCTTGTTCACTATGCCTCACTTTGTGCCTTTCTATAATTAACAAGTCAATTTCTTCTTCTTTCTTTAAATGGGAATTTCAAACATTTTTTTATTCTTTGTTTGCCAAGAAGCTTACTTGTGATTATCTTTCTTTTGACCCCGGTCTTGCGGCCAAACCTCTTTCTTTCTCTTTTCTATCATCACCCCTCTTTCTTTTTCATTTTTAATTTCAAATTATTACAATATACATTATTCTTACAATATAGATTAAGCATTAACATTTTTTAAATTTTAAGAAAAAGAATTTTAAATTTAAAAAAGGTTATACTTTTCTTAAATTTTTATTATTAATTGGTTCAAACTTCAAGGTATTCAATATTTTGTTAAAGTGGTTCCGTTTTGGTTTTAAGGATGTGTTTTTTTTTTTTGGTCGGCGTGTTAGTTTGTAATGTGCTGGAACACCCAAGCGCGCACACGTTTTTTTCCATGATTTGACTAAAGTTCGTTGCGCTAATGAAGATGTGATTCGGCAAATGGTTTAAGATGCAAAATATAGATTATATCGAAGAGAATTGAAACTTTGGTTTGATTTTTGAGTATTTGTTACTCCTCTAATTTTTAATATAAGATCTAATTATTAAATTAATTTTAGTTCTAAATATAATATCTATTTCTTATATTTATTATTTTTTTCCTAAATTACCCACAAGGATATTCCCTCAACTATAATCAAGTAAGTAAGAGAAGGGGGATATTAAGAAAGAAGATTATGGTATTTTAAAAAAACATGTCATATTTTTTATAGTTAACTAAATTACCTAACTTTTTTAATCTAATCAAATTAGTTAAATAGGTCGTATATTAAAAACTAAAGGAGTATTATGTTAGCATGTGATTTGACGAAAAGGGATTTGTTTTATCTCAGCCTTTATCTATATATTGAATAAAGCTAATAGATTTATGAGAAGTTTCATTATTCAAAAGTTGTGGGCAGCTTATCGCCATCCAGCTAGTTTCTTTTTGGGGGGAAAAAAACAGAGAGAAAAAAATAAAAGAAATAAAGGGCTCAAGATTGGATGATATAAACACATATCATAGGATCCACTCCTTATTTTCCCTTTTTTGGCCTGAATAGGATTCACTCTTAGTTTCTAACAATTAAAGACAATGTTGAAATTCTTTTGATTTGAATTTTTTACGAAAATTATATAAAAATTAACCATGCAGAGAGAGTCGGATGCTTTAATTGATGCTGAGGTGGCCAATTGCATGGGACCCAACCCAAATCATGCATAATTAAAGAGTGTTTGATTTCCCAAAATGCCTTTTAAAAGTATTTAGAGTTAGAGTCATAATTTATATAGAATACGATGTAAATATGTTAAAAAAAATTGTCTCCATTTACGTACTTATTTACCATCACTTATATAAGAACTTATAAGTATGTTTCACATAAGTTGAGACAAAATTTCTTTCACATATTTATTTCATTCTATAAATTAAATCATAATTAAAAAACTGCTTATAAGTTATTTTAAACATGGGGAAGAGCAACCCATCAAAGCTAATGAACACGAGGGGTCCTTGCTTGCCTCCTTTGATGTGAGGCATAGCTTTGTAACGAATATAAGCCTTTGATATAATCATATCTCAAAAACTATCTGTTAGAGTTAGCTAGAGAACCCAAAATCTTATAAGATCATTTTTTTCAAGATAACCTTCTTAATGTGAGACTCATGACAACCTCTTAATTATAACCTTCCCAGAAGCAACTCCAAAAGGGGAAAACAAGATACCAACTTTCCAAGGTTATTCTTGACATCTTCAAGAATCTTCAATTCAACGTTCCATTGTTGGAAGCCTCAGCTAATTAATTAATATGCCTTATTATGCTAAATATCTCAAGGAGCTGGTTTTCAGGAAAAAGAGACTTGAGAAGTTTGCTATAGTTGCCCTCACAATAAAAGCTACAACCTAAATTGAAGGATCCAAGTTGTTATATTCCTTGCACTACAGGCTCTATTGTTATAAATGTGGGTATATAGATGTAAAAATAAGTCATGTCATCAATAATAATAATATAAGAAAAGCAGGTAAGCTTTATATAGACGTAAAAATAAGAAAATAGAAACCATAATAATCATGTTTTAGCAAAACATTCAAGTATAAATGTGGGTATTTTCACAGTATAAATTAGACATGTCATCAATAATAATATAATAATAACCTAAGCTATTTAGCTTAGGTATCGAGTTGTGTTTTTGTTGTTTTATATAGGATAATTTGTAATGATCATTTAATTTTTTTTTTTTTAAACTTTTCAAAATCCACCATGCGGTAGTGATTCAATCAATAATCAGTGCGCGTGCGTTTGTGTGTATGCATATATATATTCAAGTAGAATTTCTCCTCCTATATATATTTCTCAACTTTTTGGAGTCTAGACAACTTTTTTTTTTATTACATCCAGGTATCTACTACCGATAACAGTGATTAATTCCCTCGCATCATAGATTGTTTAAATGGATTTCAGTACTGGCTATAAGATTCTCTCCATATACACTACCAAAAATTGAACCCACGACTAGATGCTTAAGAAATACAGCTAAGTGCCAACCTTGTGGTTTAGGCAAGTACTCCTCCGGTCCTTAATATAAGACCCATTTAACTAATTTGATTATATTAAGGAAGTTAGGTAAATTAGTTAATTATAATAAATGTGACACGTTTTTCCTAAAATACCATAATCATCTTCCTTAATACCCCCTCTCTCTTCTACTTGATTATGGTTGAGGGAGTATCTATAGGGGTAATTTAGAGAAAATTAATAAATATGATAAATGGGTCTTATATTTAAGACCAAAACCAACTCAACAATTAGGTCCTATATTAAGGACCGAGGAGTATTTATTTTCACTACTTTTGAGCAAGCTAAGGTGTGTTTCATGATCATGGTGTCACTAGGGATTTCAAGTTTGTGCTCGTGGGAGGACACAATCAATTACCAAAATAGATTCATAATAATGAGGGCATGAGATTTTACTAGTAAATTTTCTGTGCCACAACCACCTTATCCATTCGTTTAAAATCCAAAAGCAAAGTGTGCAAGTGTGTGTTAGTAGCAGTAGTAGAATAAAATGATTAAGCCTACATGCAAAAGTTGATCAAATTGTTAATTCTTAACGAGTTGGCTCATAATTTATAAAATTGTAAACTCAAATCCCACTGCTGATATGAATGACTTGTTAGTGGGCTATCTGTAAATAACTTTATGAGCGTTTTTTGAATTTGAAGGCATGTCCTAACTCTACTGAGTCCCTGGGACCCAACTTATTTAAACTTTATATATGTATATAAAATAAATGATTAAGCATGAAATTGTATGATATTATAACAGCCGCAGTTTTCACCACACCAACACACTTCACATGCAAAAAGGACCCACTTATATATCTTGCTCTTTCACACACACAGACGCACATCCACGAAGCATAGTGTCGACGCTGGATTCTATGAATAAACTTGAGTAAAGTTTCATGCAAAACTCTGAGTTCACATTGCTATACTTGTGTGTGTGTGTGTGTGTGTGTGTGTACAAGAGACAGAATTTATATATAATACAAAGTAAGTACGTAATCGCTTATATATTTTGCGTAGAATTTGACAAAATAGAAAGGACTGAACTTTAGACGATCGGGATTGTTCGTTTTCCCTGCTTTATGTGTTTTTATGTACCTGGAAACATGCACTTGTGTGTGTGTGTGTGATTGCCAGCTACAATGTTTGACACTTATTTTATTTATCTCTCTCTCTTTCTCTGTGAGACTCAGACAATGACACATTGGGATCGATGATTGGCATGCCAAGGAACATATGGGCCCTCTGGGTATGAAACCAAACAACATATAATCATCTTTATTTCTAGCATGCACGACCAACCCTATCTACACCATTAAAGTTCACAACCAAAGCACAAAACTCTCTCTCTCTCTCTCTCTATATATATATATGCACTAAGTTTGCATGAAAATTAAGAAAAAAAAACCTAGTATAGGGTGATGAGGGTTAATAATGTAGATGACAAGAAAGGATATATAGGAAGTCCACAAAGGAAGCTGTGTTTAAATTTTGTGCGATGGTGAGAATGAAAGTGTGCGTATGTGTGTAAGGGAAAATGAAAGAGTGATGGGCGAGGTCAAAAGTTTTGCTTTTGCAGCAAATCGACAAAAGGATCGAAGCTGGGCTAATACTTCAAAAAAGAGATGATGCAAATTAAAAGATGGTGTCTGGTCCCTTATCTACTTCCAAAAGCAACTCACACATGACAACAAGAATGTTTACCTGCTCAACATCTAATGCAAGTCATCAACAACTCATATATATATATATATATATATATATTGCAAACTTGATTTGTCATTTCTGGATACGTATGTTTGTGTGTTTGTCTCTCCTTCATTTTCTTTACCGTTGAATGAAGCGCCTACTACTGCCGAAAGGGTGACTTTATGATGATAATGTGCTAGCCGGGGTAGTGAAATTAATAAAACAATACTACCTCCGGTGTAAAATATAAGAGTTGATTGGAAATTCAATTTAGTTATAAATGTAAGACTCCAATTTATTTTGTTTTTTTTTTTTTTGGCAAAATAGTCCCATGATGATTGTACATGTTAAAGGATTTTCATTTTAACACATATTATGATTAATAAAGATATTTTAGGAAAGACAACACACATTTATTATAAATAAGTAAACTAATTTTTTTAATATTCACAAATTTGTTGTCTAACTCTTATAATAAGAACTAGAGATGGTACTAGATATGTTTTCTTGTATATGACATGAAAAAACTAAATAATGAGTCATACTAATTCAATCCTAAATATAAGAGCTAGTAGAATAATTTGTTTTGATTCTAAATGCAAGAGCTTAATTTACTTTGTGTTTTTAAATTTGTTCTCAAAATAATCCCTATTAATTGCAAGTTAATTTTCATCAAGGGATGGTTGCAAACGACTAATGGGGGTAATAAATGAAACTATAGCATACATTTTTTTAATAAATAATTAAATTAACTATTTTTTTAATTTATACTCTCTCAGGTCCTAAATATAAAACCCATTTTATAGTGTAATTTACACTATAGAGGAGTACAAATTAGTTATTTAGCCTCTATATTTAGGACAAAAAGAGTGTTGTTTATATATAATTTATGAGTAATATGAATCACTATAAACCTTGTACTACCTCATGTTCTTAATATATAAGAGTTAATAACTAATTTGTAGATATGAAAAAATTAGTTGAGTTAATTATTTGTAATAAATATATATCAATTTTCTTATAACATACTTTCTAATCATGTGCATTATAACTACCATTTGATGGGAACTCCCTTTCTATATGCAACTAGCAGGAATATTTTAGAAAAGCAATTATAAATTCAAGAAATAAAATAAATTAAGGTCTTATATTTAGAAAGAGTGGTAGTATTTGAGAATATTGATAATTGATTGATTCATCTTTACTTGGCACGAGGATCCATGATAGAAAACATACTTGGTTGGACCTGGGAAGATATATTAAAAATTGTGTATCATATTCATACACACACATCTATAGTTTTTGGTAAAGGTTCGTGAGTGGCATTATTGTAAACAAAAATTTAGTTAAGAGTCTTCTAAAAAATGTGCTTGTCCATTGTTGATGTCCACTTTTGAATTCTTTGTAACAAATTAAATGTACCTATATGATTAATCTCATCTCTTTCCCTGTACTGGTCTTTAGTTTAACTACTTGTCATTATATGTACATAATCCAAAGCTTCTTTTATCACATAAAGACAATAAATATTATATATAAAGAAATCAAAGGCAAGGAGATATCTATCTTTAATGGAGACAGAGGGTCCCCGCATTATTATTGATCCTGGACTTTTGTAGATTTTTAGGCAACTGATCACAATTTACCCAGAGAAACAAAATTAGAGGGTGGAAATTATAGCTATTATGATGCTCAATTAATCTTATATTTATATGTGTTTGGATGGGAGGAAAAGTGGGAGAAAAATAAGATGAGTAAATACTATGAAAGAAAACTTTAAAAATAGTAAAACTTTCCTATTTTAGCAAGTCTTACTTCTAATATTTTTACTCTCTGATTTTCAACATAGAGTAAATTATTATATTTAACCTTAACACGTCAATGTGCCCACTATAACTATGCTATGATGACTAAAATTCTATGAGTTGTATTTGTAAGGGGAAAAAAGACTAACCTACACTTTACACATACTCTCTCCCCTTTTGGTATTATTTATAAGATATTTCTAACATGTTTTTATGTAACCAAAAAAAATCTTAAATTTTATTAACTTTATTTTAAAATTAATTTATTTCCCACCTTCACTACTATTTAATATGAAGAAATAAATAAGAACTAAGAAGTCCAAGAACAATAAACTAGGAATAAAATTGTAAATTCATGAAATAAACTTAATGAGGTGTTAAAGGAAAAAAGAAAATACCCTTTCCTTATTCTACAAATAGTACTGTAGAAGCATCTATATATATATATATATATATATATTAGGTGTATGGAAATTTTCAAAAATTATAAAGATGTAATTATAATTAAATTGATGTGAACTGTGTATATGGAGTTCAGCATTTTGTGAGGATGTTTGTTGGGCCATAATGCAGGTTTTAATATTGATAAGAAACACAGAGGAGTTAATTATTTTTGTAAATATTATTACATGGTAGGATTAGTATTAGTATCACAAAGCTCAAATGAGCCACAATGAAGTAGCTCTTCAATCATCTGCTCAATGTGATCATCTTCGAGAACTTGCAGCTGATGAAACTGCCGTTCCTCATCCTCCTCCTCCTCTTCATCCTCCCGTTTAAAATTCTCCGGCGACGACACGGCATTGGTGGCGGAGGAAGGATATTGAGTGAGAGAGGTCTGTGTATGCCGTTGCTGCTTGTTGATTTGAAGGGAAAGAGAGGCCATCTGGCACATTTGCAGAAGCTTGGCTGTGAGAGATGGAGAGAGAAAGCTAGAGGAGGAAGAAGGAGGAGGAGGAGAGAGATTGGTTATGGCCTGAGGCCCACACATGAGCCTGGCAGCTTCATCATAAGCTCTGGCTGCATCTTCTGCCGTTTCGAATGTTCCCAGCCATATTCTCCTCTTCCTGCATCATTTGGTATCATATTAAGACTTGAGATCGAAAAGTAAAATCGAGAGAGAGAGAGAGAGAGAGAGAGAGTACAAGATGGGGTGACGAATCTCAGAGACCCAGGAGCCCCAATGCCTCTGCCGCACTCCGCGATACCGTTGTTGCGGCCTCCCCATATCCTTACTTCCGGCGAAACGTTTCGGAACTCTGAAGAAAGGTGCTTGACTTGAGAGAGAGAGAGAGAGAGAGAGAGAGGAGGTGGCTGGAGAGAGCAAGAGAAGCTGAATTGGAAATTTATAGATCCTCCAATCCAGAGATGGGGTCCACACCACGCGCATATTCAATACTCACCATTTAATTTCCTTATGTGATCATCCTCATTCATATTGATTAGCCGCATAATCTCATTTTTATTATATATGCTAATCCATGTTACAAAATATAATCCTCTCTTTTTTTTTCTCTTTTGATATAAGTTAGAGTATCCTCAAATTACTTTCGACTTGAGACTAATTTTTATCGAACTGAGAGCATTAAAGTTAAGGTTAAAAATTGTTATCCTCTCTTTATATTGCATAAGTCTAACTAAACTCTTGCATCAACCATTTGTATTAGAATTACACGTAATTCATTTTCAAGTAATCAAATCAATATTTCTCTAATCTTATTTATACGAGAAAGAGAGAAGAGTTTTTTTTTTTGCTTTTATTTATAAGTTGTTTTTATATAATTAAATTTTTAACATGAATATACTATTCTATCTTTCATTTGTTAGTGTAAATTGTTATTTTACTGAAAACATATGTATTAAATACGGGTAAAATAAAAAATCTGTTAAATTTTTAATTTTGACATAATTAGTGAGTAAAGTTTTTTTTTTCTCTATAAAACATGATGAAAACGATTTATAAATAAGACTAAAAAAATGCATATAGCTAGTTAACAGGAAAAAGTATTTGTGTAAATTATTACTCATTTCATGTAAAAGTAAAGTAAATCCTCCGCCCATTCCATTGAAAATGGAATGGCGTCACGTTTATTAGGCAGAATCAAATTAATCAGACCAAAATCAATGGCAACGGCTTTTTAGCGACAATCAAGCCTTATTTTATTTTCCATCATATGACTTTTTTTCATTTATATTTTTTACAATTATTTTAGATTATTTTACATTCATATTTCATGGAATATATTACATGTCTTTATTTACATTTTGAAAAACCACGTCTTTATTTTATTTATAGATATTTTTACCTTTTTGTCTAAACTATTTTTTTCTTTTACAGTATGACGAAATTACACTCGTGTTATGCTCTCACAACTTGAAACTTTTGGGTTTGCCACTGTTCCGCATATTCTACTACAGCAAATAAAAAGGGCTCCTTTTTGTACAAAAAAAAAAAAGAGAATACAAAGGGCTTCTAAGATTCATTTTTAGCAACATTATGTGAAATGGGTGGCCAAAAAAAAGGGTGAAAAGCTATAAAATTTGATAATTGTACACTAAACATATATTTTTGCAGATTCTCAATCCTATTGATCCATAATGAACAGTAACGTTGCAGCAAACCGTGTAATGGGTTATGGAAATAATTAGGTATTACTCATTAATAATTAGAATTTTCTCATGGGGAACTTAATTAATTATCATTTCAACCAATTTTACTTAAATTAAAAAAGAGGGGAAAAAACAAACAAAAACAAAAACAACAACTAAGACTCACTTTTTACTGTATGAACTCAAGCAAAGGTGAGGGTCACTTTTTTGTTTACCAAAATCATCTTCAAAAGCCGAATTCAAGTTCAAATTCTCTTCTAGGAAAATTTGATCTTTATTCTAATTAATTATCTATTTCTTATTCATTATTTTCAAAGTTCAGAATATGTAACTCACATGTGTGTCCTTCATATAATGATTATTACCTATATATATATTATAAAAATATACAAAAGCTTTCTTATTCATGATAAAAGTACAAACTTTAACAGCAATTTTAAGGGTATATATAGGAGTTGACAGCTAAAATATGAAAAAGTCTTTAATTCAAACTTTTCAAAGTTAAGAAGGTTTTAGCTATCATTTCTGCCAGCTATTGCTGAATTGACAAAGATTATCTAAAGACTCAATCTTTGATAGTCTAGGGGTTATATAAATACTATTTTGAACTCTACCATGTTGAAGCCATGAATTTGTCAAGCAAGAGTTGTGATCAAAATCACCCATTTAGAGATATCATAGATGATGGTAGATTATTGTTTCATACAAACTAAAAAGGCCTTGATTAATCATGTCACTAGGGAGCACATGTTATTGGTTAAGTTCTCTGATAATATGTTGAGAAATTTTTGCATCTTTGATTACCTTTTACCTATTAGGTAAGAGGTGAATTTCCTTTTTTCCTACATGAAGATATCCTTTAATTTAAGATAATTTTATTCAAGATATTATCAGACACTATATATAAATACTTCGCTCAGCCATAATATTTTAAACTTGCTTTACTTTTTATTTTTTAATTGTTAATGAAATACAATTTTCATTAAAAAAGGGAGTTAGGAAGGTTATACTTAACTAACTAAAAGTTTAGAAGATTTTGTATATTTTAATTTAATTAATGCATACAAACCCTCAAGCTTTTCATATTTGGAATATCCCTAATGCACGTGTAAGTTGTTCGGCTGTTATTTTTGACGTTAATATCCCTACTGTAAGAAGGAGATACATGAAATAAATATCAGTCTCAGAATTCATTTGCATAAAAAGAGATACATCAAATAAATGTTTATCTCTGATCCTCTTCCGTTTCAAAAATACCCTTCATTAATTAAGTGAGTTAATTATGAATTAATGTTAAATAAAGGCATTTTTGAAAGTTTGCACTCCATTATATTTGGTTATTATCATAATTAAACACCTAATAACAATTTTACATAAATTAATGAATTGTTAGTTAAACTAGAGGAGTTTGGCTAGTTAGTTATCTAAAAGGTTTATTTACAATTATTTAGAGATATTAGGTGAAAAAATTAATGCACTAAAACATATTATATTATGAAATATTATAAGGTTTCGATTGTATCTCATAAGATTCATTGATCTTCCCATTTTACACCAAAAACGTCTTGTAAATTGAAACTGAGAGAGTGTATATAGTCTGTCTCTAAAAAAAGAAATAAACACATAAATAGATCTGTACATTACCCAAAAAAAAGGGAATTAATGGATTCCATCACCTAATTTAGTTATAGTAGAATTTTTGCGTCACTAAATTAGTGACAAATTTATATTATCACTAAATTCTATTATTAATATATCGCTAATTTTATGGTAAAAGAATTAATGACGAAACACTAATTCCATCAAAACACATTTAGTGCCTAAAATTTTGTTACTAATTAGTGACAAAATTCAAAATTTCATCATTAACCAATTAGTAAGGGTGGAATTAGCAATGAAAAAATTTTGTCCTTAATCAAGTTTAGCGACGGATATTCCATCATTAATTTATTACTTCTTAGGTCCTTAATATAATACCTATTTAATTAATTTGATTACATTAAGTAAGTTAGATAGGTTAATTTATTATAAAAAATATGACATATTTTTTTTAAAACATCATAATTATTTTCTTTAATATCTTTTCTCCCTCTCTTGATTGAAAGGAGTATCAATAGGGATAATTTAAGAAAAACTAATAAACAGAAAAAATAGGTCTTATATTTATGACTAAGATCAACCCAATAATTATGTCCTATATTAAGGATTAGAGGACTATTTGTTTTTTGTAGTGTTATATAATACGTAGAAGCCCATATATGGTGGTGTTGTAATTAAAATTAAACTTAAAATGATCTTTCAAGCTCGTGACACACAGGGAAGCAGAACTTGCATTCAAGACAACAAGTATAATCGATATACAGTGATTATATGTAATCATATCAGTTTACGTTAATCAAACGATTAACAGCTCTAATCATGTTTTTCCAAAGTCAGCCTCTTTGGCACAAATTATTGACAACCCAATAGACATGCATTCACATCTTTACATACACACATATATATACACATCGATAATGACACATAAAGGCACAGAATCTTCACATTGTCTTGATCACATAAATATATATATATATATATATATATCTCGCAGATTCTCTTGAACACAACACATCCCAAACATGTCAACATTAGACTCAAAGATCTCATTTAAGTGTGGTGGGTGGCATATCACCATTAGGGCAACTAGCTGTTAACAATAGTAAGGTGCATATGGACATTCGTTAACACAACTTGAATACTACATCCAGTTTTTAAATAAGAGCTCACTAGATATTTGATTTAATCATAAATACAAGATATCAATTTACTTTGCCTCTTAAACTTATATATAATGTTTTCTCTAAAATATTTCTATTGGTTGTAATAGGTTTCATCAAGGGATAATTTCAAAGCATATGATTAGATAGAGTAGTTTAAAAAAGTCAAATGTATTTGTTATAATTAATCAATTTAACTAATTTTTTTAATCTCTTCAAATTATTTATTTAGCTTTTATATTAAGGAGGTCTTATGTATGCATATTTCGTGTGGTTACATATTATGAAGTTGGATGATTTTTCATTTTTTTCCTACATGTTGAACAACTATGCCAATATTAGGTTGGTTTTGCATGTGAAAAGCCAATTCATATTTCCTTAATAAACATTCCTTCTGTTAATAATTAGCACTCCACATGTGGATCAAATTAATTTGAATTGGTTGACAACATTATAGTACGGATTTGGATTCTCTTCAAACTTAACAATTTTTTGAAGAAAGTGAGAATGTACTATGCGACGACGACAACTATGCATCTTTGAACAAATTGATTGCAAACAATAATAATGACTGAGAATTTTTTGAAGAAAATGAGAATGTACTATGCGACAACGACAACTATGCATCTTTGAACAAATTGATTGCAAACAATAATAATGACTGAGAAATATTTATTTAGTTTTGACTTAGAAATATTTATTTACTTTTGCATTAATGTTTATTGTCATTGTTGCTTACCGTATCATTTTTAATATACAATTTTAAATAATTCAATTTCAGGTTAATACGGCTTTAATAAATTGAGTTATTGTTTTTTGTCAAAAAAAAAAAAAGATTGAATTATTGTTTTGATGGAGAATTACTATAAGGTTCCATGTAAGGGATTTAATCATTTAAAAGTCTGATAATAACTAAGGAGCTTGCAATAACATGTTAAAATGCAAGAAATAACAATAGATTTATGCTTATCAGGATTTTTTGATAATTAAATCACTTCTTTGAAACCTCATAATAATTTTTTTTCCACAACCATTAGATAGGTGATAATACTGATTAAATTGGATTTCATTTGGATATGACTCCAATTTTAACTCAATTGTTAGCGGAGTTGTCCATATAAATAATTCATCATTCAAAAAAGAAAATGAACCGATTAACACTAAATTAATTATTTGATTTACTACTAAATTATGATTTGATTTAGGATTCGGACTAATCTTTTTTTATGACTTAGAGAGATCAATTGTAACTCCATATGATTCCCTCCTCCCCTCTTGTTTCCTTTACTTGTGAATTTTGAACAATCACAATGAATTCAAGTATCGTCATATGTAAAATAATTTTTTCAGAAAACGATACTAAGTCTCAAAAAGATCAATTTAAAAATTATTACGTTTTGATCTTTTTTAAAAAAAATTAAATAATTCAAATAATTACAAATATGAAAAATCTCATTGCAAATCAAACATTCAAATCATATACGTCACTTTCAAACAATTTATAACTCAGAATTGAAATTAAATTTGCAACTATTTAAGTTGATATTTAAAAACCTTTTTTTTAAATCTGTTTAGCATCTAACTGTTATTCAAATGTTTCTTTTCCCTATCCTATAATGATTTCAAATTAAAGTTTCAAGTTTCCTACTTCTGACTGATTTATATAAAACCTAGGCATTTCTGTTCTATCATTTCGATTTATATATATAGTTTCATATAATATTACCTACCTCCAATCCTTAATATAAAAGCTGCTTAAGGTTAGATTTGATCCTAAATATAATATCTCAATTCACTTTGTCTTATAAATTTATAATTCTTTTCTCAAAACATTCTTATTGACAGTACATATTAAGGAGGTTCCCATCATAAAATAATTCCAATACTCATGATTAAATGTGATAATTTGGGAAAGCTAAGAGACATTTATTATAAAGAACTAATTTAATTGATTTTGATAATATTTCCAAATTCGTTATAAACTCTTATAATAAGATTCGGACATAGTATAAGGGTTAAGAAACATTTTTAATGGTTAAAGTTTTCTTTTCATGAAAAGGGCAATATTGTGTCTTAAAAACACTTCCAAAATCACATCGAGCAAAAAAAATTAAAAAAAAATCCGACTCCCACAGCTCCTCAATGAATACTTTAATTGTAGGGCAAAATTACTTTTAACCCAATATATAACGATTCCTTGGAAAAATAACAAGGAATTTATTGAATTCATTATAAATCGAACATTATGCTATGTTTGGATGGAGAGAAAATGAGGGAAGAAACAAAATTAGAAAGAAAAATGAGAAGAGAAATGGTTTTTTTCCTTGTTTGGATGAGGGAAGAAAAATAAGAAGAAAAAAAAGTTAGGAAAAAATGAGGTGGGTCTTATAGCCTATTTTCCTCCCAACTTTTCTCTCCATATACAGAGAGAAAACAAGAATAAAACATATTTTTCCTCTCTGCCCTTATATTTTTTTTTTAGCAAAATAATACCTTTTTATTTTTTTATTTTTTCACTTTATTTATTATTATCAAGTCTTTCTTCTATGTTTGCTTGATTGAAAAATAAAATAACTAAAATTACAAAAATCTTTATAAAATAAATTGAAAGGAAAAATAAGTAGATATGTTGTTTTGGTTTTTTTAGCATTACATTACATAGAATGTTATTTTTTTCTTTTGTTACAAAATTATTTGATATTAAAATATAATAACATGATAATATATCTTTATCAAATAATTTGATTTTAAGTTATATGATTATGTTAATGTAAATATGGTTTTTTATTATTATATTTAATTTGATTTTAATCAAGATATATTTTGATATAACAGAAAGAATATCTTAGTCATTCATATATTTACTTATTTTCTTTCCTTTCTGTTTTCTCTTGTCCATCCAAACATGAAAGGTGATAATATTTTTTCTGTAATTTTCTCTTCTCTCCGTGTTCTATCATCTTTTTTTTTTCCTCTCAACTTTTCTTCCCATCCAAACAGAGGGTTAATGTTGATCCCTTTCGGGTCTTAACAAACGTGACGGAAGGATTTTATTTTATTTTATTTAATATATACGACAGACTCCAAAGTGGAGCTATGCTAATTCCAGCATTCAGATACTGAGGCAAGACAAATACCGAAGACTACGCTTGATTTTACAATTCCAATTATCATTTTAAAATAAATAAATAAAGTTGAAGCAGCAATCATTTTCATAAGTACGAAATTTATAGTTCTTATACTAATCATCACGTAATTGAGCTAGTAGTTGTACTAACTTGATCTACTGGGTATGCAGCTGTGTCAAATGCTCGTTTGGAAAGCTTTGTTGCCCTTTTTGTATTTCCGATTTGATCCGAATTAGTTTAAGAGTAATGGTTGAATTAACTTATTTTAAATGATTTTGCTTTATATAAAGCAAACAAATAAATAAGTGAGAATAATTGGTTTCCCAAATAAGCTCCAAATATGATACTACTTTCGGTTTTTAATATAATAGTTAAATAACTAATTTATTGATATTGAGAAAATTAATTAAGTTGGTTATTTATCACAAATATCTTTTTGTCTTCTTAAATTATCATCATTAATCCTGTGTATTAAATTATTGAAAATATTTTTTTGGTGGGAACCCCTTATAAGAATATTTTGAGAAAATATGAAAAACAAAATAGATTAAAATGTTATATTTAGAATTAAATTTGGCGTGACAATAAATGTTCCTTTCTTCACTGATACTCAACCATCATTTTCACAAAACAGATCAAAAGGAGAGTCCTAATAAATAATATTAGGAGGTATAGTAGGCCATGTATGTGCTATCATCTTGTGGGTCATAAGGATGACTCCAGTCTCAAGAAGCTTTGGCGCAATGAGACTAAAGAAGTGCTTGGGAATTGTTTAGATAAAAATCAAATGATAATTTTAAAAGTGATTTTATGATATACGAAATAAATATCTGAAATAAGTTTTGTTTCGATATACATAAAATTACTTTTATGGTCAACCAAACACTCCCTTTAGTAGAAGGAACCATACAATTACGAGAGATACCTTATCCTACTCAAAACATAAGATAAACTTTGTTAGATGGGTTTGGTTTTTTCTATAAGATGCATTTTAGTTTTGTCCAAGTATCTAATGAGTTTTTTTCAATATTACCCTTTATATATTCTCTTTTCTCTTTAATTCATTTATTGTATTTTTTTACTTGTTCTCTTTATTGATAAGGGCATTTAAAAAAAGCATACCTTACATACATATTGTTTAAACTGATTTTAACTTATTTCTTATAAACGTAAATCCGTTGAATTTATCTTATATTTTGAAGTAGGGGGGTATTATTATTATTTGACAAACCAGTCACAATCAGACGCCCATGTGTTTCACACGCATACCTCATCCTCTTCTTTCTCTCAAACCATGTGGCCCCAAGGCTCTGATCCTCTGCAATTTTTCACCTCAGTGAAACTCTGGGAAACAGAATGAGAATGGTAAATACGAAGTTCCACTTCTCTGTAATGGAATGGGACCCATTGCCTTCACTCTGCTTCGCCCACAAAAAAGAATTCAGCTCTTCATTGCTAGCTAACTAGATTACTGATAACTGAAGCAGCAGTAACCGTTACAAGCATGCCAGATCCATACGGCTTTGATAAATGTTTTGGTAGATTCAAGTCTACCCCCAAATAAAAACAAAAAAGAAAAAGAACAAAATTGGCAATGTATACAAACGCATGTTGATCCCATTTTTTTGTTGAAACTTGAATCCCATGTGGGAATGCTTAAGTGTTTCATTTCCCATTATTTGTCTTTTTTTGAATCAGATTTGTGGATGAATATGTTCGTTAGAGTCACATGGGGTCAGAATATTTGTACTCTGTCCAAAAAAGAAAAGACAGTACAAATACAAACCATGTGAGAGTAGAGAAATTTTATATTGGGATGAAAGAAACGTATGTGAATTGAAAAGATAAGCTCGATTTGGATATTCAGTATGTCTAATAAAGAGGGAAGCCACCAGCATGTCTACTTCATAAACCAAAAATTCATCAATCGTCCATTCACAAGAATAGCTGACAAAATAGGCATCATTCTGTACATGCCCTTCAAATCATTAAATCCATGAATCATCACGTAGCTAAACTGGACAGACCTAAGAAATTAACCAAAACTGGGACCCAAAGTGTGAGTTACATTCGTTCTTTTTTTTTTTTTTTTTTTGAGTTCATTCTACGTTCTTTCGATGACCAAACACAAAGTAAAAAGGATTAGAGGAAGGGAAATCTAGCTTTTGCACTAAAACAAATCATCCAAAAGTTGATCCCACTTTCAAAGCCTTCTAACATGGAGCTTCATTTCCTACCCGCATTTCCAGCTCGTGGCTTAGCTTTAACTTCGGCATCCTGTTCACAAAGTTTCAAAGCAGTTAAGGTTGCTTGAATTATTTGAATACATTAAACAGAGAGTATCAATACAGGAAGCTACTAATCAATCTCTTGTTTGTATAAGTATCATGATAAAATAACGAGGTAAGAAGAAAGCAGCATCGCTTAACTCATTTCCCCCCTTTAAGGCTTTAAATATGCTCTGTTAGACAAAGAGGAAAATAGAATAATTTTGAGAAATTCAATGAAAAGGTAGGTGATCAATCCTTTTTCTTTTCCAAAAACAAATGCCAACGAGCAAAAAACAGTCAGCATTGTCCTTTCTGTTCTGTTTCATTCTTTAATTACTAACATTTAATCTTTTCATCTTGCTGTGATTCACCCAGATGAGTATTAAGATAACGTAATAATTTTCATAGGTGACTGTGTGCACAAGTGTACCTGCGGTAAGTGCAAGTAAATCTGCGTCTTTGCTGCTGCTGGATTGTGATTTTCTGCACCCTTGCTCCAATCATAACATACCTACAGCCATGCATAAGATTTCGAAAGTAATCAGGAATGAAATGGAAAGGACAAATCCCGTAAAACAACAGGCACATTAGCAGTGAGTTTTGAGAGGGGGGCTCGTGGAGAGCAAAAGCTGCAATTATTTTGCCTTGCTGGATTGAGAAACAATGGCAATCCTCATTATATAAGCATGATATGTTAGCCCAAACATCTAACCTGAGTAGCAAGAGGAGATTTAAGCAGCTCAAATCACATCTTCTATTTTCTCTCACATTAAACTCGAATTCTAATTTCTAAAAGATATAATAATCAACCAAATAATTGAATATTTAAATTTATCAATCTTGCATTTTCAATTTTCAATTATTGTAACTTTTTACTCTACAGACATCATTACTTTCAACAGAATGAAAAATCTGTTGGCAGAAATATGTGTGTCTTGTGTGTGAGAATTTTTATACTGTGAACACGCAATTTACAAATCCAAATACATTCAAGGTAATTAAATATGTAAGTACCTAAGCTAGGAAACAACATATTATCTTACTCTCACCTAGTCTCCTCCAAGCATTTAAATAATACAAGGAGAGAAACGCATGTGCATTCAGAAAATAGAACCACACACAAATTTGCAGCAGTCAAAAACTTGAAAACACACCCATAATACTTAAATATATCTAGAAAATATAAACCCAGAATGCATAAATTTTCACAGTAATATTTAATGCCACACGTAATAAATAAATTACAGCAGATTAGATACTCGAACACTTGATAGGTGCTACACATGCATTTTTAGACGTGCATGCACAAGAATGGCTACGCTTCAAAATAACCAAAATAAGTAAACATAGGTCTCTACAATTGGCTAAAACATTGAAATAATACATACCGCATAAGCAAATATGGAACCATCATTATTAAATGCACTGCATGGTATGGGCAGACTACACCTTTGCATGGCCTGCAAACACAGTAACGTATTACAAGCAAAATAACAGCAGTAAGAACGTACCAAATACTCCAGTAATATAACTAGATAGGTTGATAGAGGACTGTCCAATATCCTCAAGATAGTGAGACATGATCAACACTGAAGAAATGTGAACACCAAAGTAAACAAAAACATATAAATTCCATTATAAAATGATTCAATCTTCAACTGCACCCTGTAAGGGTTGGATTCTAAGCTTAGCTACACCATAATATTAGCAAGAAAAGGAAAATAACTACAATAATATCTTTAAAGTGGTTGCACATATTTGTTCAGAGTTGTGACGCAAAAACAGGACGACCCTGACTATTAAATGCATCTACAAAATCTTGTACTCAAAAGTCAGATAAAAAAAAAAAATCATATGGATATAACCAATGTGTCATTTGGAACTCTATAGAGCTCAATTTCAGCAAGAAAGTGGCATGAGAAGGACGATCTTAGACTTAAGGAGAGAAACCTTGAGTCTCTGTTTACTGTCCTTGTCCCAAAAATTAAAAGCGCCATCAGATCCAGCAGTCGCGAAAGTGTGATGTACCTGCACACAGATATTAAATAAGTTTTTTTCAGCTGAATAAGATATAAGTTACTAATCATCAAATTAACATCATTAATGGCGAAAATTATCATAGTATTACTGGATGGAAATTCAAAGAGTTGACTGAGTATATCTCATTATTCTCTCTGTGGCATTTGAAAGTAAAGTTCTTGTTGTGTTGTGCTTCATCCAGGTGATGTACTCCAACCCTTCCCTCTATTGAGCCAACCTACAGAGAAAGAGTAAGTCAATACCCATTCATGCCAACATGAAATCATGGAAGAACTAGAAGTTATGTTTTCAGCAAATGGAGATTTAACCGGTACCAACATTAATACCAGGAAAACAACAAAGCATATAACTACAACGCAAAAAAGGATAATGTTGAAATTGAAGGGCCAGCCAGGGTTTGTAATGTTTAATGTCAGACACAAATTTAAATGCGGCAAAGAAAGGCATGGGAATAAAATTCAAACCAAGCTCTCCATTAAATTGAATCTCCTCGTCTCAATAGATCTGGCCCTTACACTTTCATCTAACGAATCAATTCAAAATCCTCTGGGAAAATGTTGCAGTTATTATCCAGATGTCTAAATGCCAAATGGAAACAAAGACTGAAATTCTGCAGCACAGTTTGCTCTATCTGAAAGTAAATACAAATCAACACATACCAAAAAACCTTGCTGATCCGGAAAAGCAGCAACACATCTTGTCTGATACCTCAAAGGTGATTGGATTCTTTTGTACTCAGTCTGCAGAAATTTGAACATTGATTTGAAAGCAAACATTATATTGATATTTATCAAGTTAGTTGATGTTCAGATAATAGGAATCACTGCCCAATAATTACTTCTTCTGGAAACTACAGAAAACCAGAATCAATAGAGAAGGTAAAATACAACTAGATTTTATTTTTTATCAAAAACAAAAACAAACAATAAACCACATATATGTTATTTCACTAAATTTACATAAAGACAAAGGTTCCTAGCAAATATATAATCAACCTTAATGAAAACAACCGTGGCTACAGTAAATGAGGACCTGATCAGTTTAGACACATTGACAATTTAGTCGGATCTTAAGTATTGACAGAGGAATATAACATCATTCAACGCACATTTCTCATAATTATAAAAATTATGCAACAGTTAATATTACTCAAACTAGATGTGGGTCCCATGCATTGCAAATATTGTTCTTGACCGATAAATAGTGTGGCATCCTATAGATTATATGTATTGACACTGATTGGATACTCAAAGAAATTCTTAGTTGAAAATTTCACCTCCTGAATATAAACATATTTTATGCTGCAAGTCAACATCAAAGCTTTTCACTTAAAACCAACAAAAATACTACAAAATACTATCATAGAAAGCATAGAATATTACCTGAGGATTCTGCAAATTGAATACCACCAGATTTCTGTCTGCAGTTCCCACAACCATAAGCGGATATTTTACAGTCATTGCATAGCAGCGATCAGGAAGTTGTTGAGTATGCACAGGATTTGACTGCCTAGAATCCCAATACCTAAAAGAAGGCAAGGAATGCACAATGTGATTAGACAGCCAGAAGCATTTAGGGCAGTTAACACCATAGAAGATGCATTCTTTCTAAACAAAAATCCTAAAATTTGCCATGAGAGACCAAAGGCATAAATACACTATCCTAAAGTAACAAGGAAGTTCATGATCAGACTCGCATGAAATCATAAGAGAGAAAAACAAAAGGAAACGGCCCAACTGTAAGCCACCGCTCATCAATTTCAGATGAAATAATGCAGATGCAGAATAATGTTTGCAAAGAATACAATGTAGATGCAGATCCATGTATCATGCTGTCTAAGTGTCTATTAATTCCTGTAAACACAATACCCTATATCAGAATGGGGGCCTTCATTCCCAAAGGTAAATGGAAATGAGTGGCCCAACCGGATGTAGTTTCTACGATGCTGACACAGCCATAATAATCCAATGTGTTATGTTTTCCTGTGCAATACTTGCAGGTTATAGCCCTTGCATTATGGCATTACGTAATTGTTGTTATACTATTAAATCAGCTTTCTAAGATAATCCTAAGATGCATTGGGTCTAAAATCATATACATATGAAAATCGCAAATATAATCCATCACAATTCATAATCAGAATTTCGACTAACCAGCAATGGTAAAGCTGACAAACATATAAATAGAACTTTTTAATAACGTAAATAAAGAGGGGGAAAAATAAATTACAGACTTCAGGGTCTTGTCCCAACTTCCTGTGGCTAAAAGATTCATCTCTGGGATCCAGGCGATCTCTTTAATAGGACCATCATGCATGGCAACAGGCACTGGTTGCCCACCAGACAAAAGAGGCCACATTTTGACCTGCTTGTCGCATCCTCCAGAAAAAACAGTCGTTCCATCGTCCTTCCATGCAGAGCATAAAACCTTCAATAGGAAGGAAGCAAGTATTATGTCAAAAGAAATCTGGCCAGTGCAGGTCCAGGCGTAAACAACAATTTATGTATTCATTCAGGTAGATTACCGGTTGATCATGAGCTATTGACGCCTTGGGTGTACTGCTTACTGCAGTTCCATTCTTCACTATCTCCCAACATCGTACCTACAAGATAGTTAATGCATGAATAGGCATAAAGAGTGAAAGATGATGAAACAGAACATATTCTAGGAGAATGGCAGGAGCTCCCATCTTATATTAGTCATTCATCCTTCCTTCACACTTCTAATCAACTCATGAATACAATGCAAATCATGGAAACAAAGTCAGACACGGCAAACCTGGTTATCCCATGATGTAGACACAAGGAAATTGGCCTTGGGACTGAAAACAAGACTTGAAACAGAATCACCAGGTGGCTGCGTCACCTGAAAATTGCATTTTTCATATAAATCATCACTGTTGTAGAATAATAAATATTACCTCCCTTCTTTATTATAAGAACTTGTTTAACTTTCAATTTGATCCGAAATATAATACACTAATCTGTTTTGCCTTTCATATTTATTCATTTTCTTCAAAGTAATCCTTCCAGTAGTTGCAATAGTTATGCATGTTAAAGGTTTCATCAAATCATAATTATAACTAATATGCATAATTAATTAACAAGGTATTTTAAGAAATACAACACCTATTTATAACAAATAACTAACTTAATTAATTTTTTTAATCTTTTTAAATTATTCAACTAGCTCTTGTATTATATTAAGAACAGGAGGAGGCAGTACTTAATAAATCACCCAAAAAAAAAAAATTCACAGTAAGACAATCACAGAATGCCTCTCTCATGCAGGATAAGCCTAGACCCCAGAATCAACAATTCAATAATCTCGGCTGCAATTCCTTCTTAAATACTCTCGACCAATACAAGCAGCGGTTAAATATATCTAGTTTAGTTTAAAAAATAAGAACCGAAGAAGCAGACTAGTGGAGCTTTGAAATTTGAATACACTTCATGGCACCTCAGAAACACGAGAAACTGACTCCGTAAGTTCAGGAGGTTTGATCAACGTACCTCGAAAGATTTGTTCGGATTAGTGTTTGGGGCCCCGAAAGTCGTCATTTTGAAAAGATGGGACCAGAGTGAACACGGACGAGAAACCTAAACGGAGAATGTGAGAGAGAAAGAAATAGCAAGGGGAGAGAAGTAAGCTGAATCACAGTGGTGCGAAAAGGGATGGAGGGAAAACAGCAAAGGAATGTGGGTGGTTTTATAGGGGAGGGGCACGGCTGCGATTGCGCAACGCTAAGCCGCGTAGCGTGGATAGTACGGAGCGGTGGGCGGAGGGATTGGGGTTGGGTTTGAATTCGGAGTCGGGTATTCCGCCGGATCCTATTTCAATCTAATTTAAACTTATTCTTTCTGGCCCGTAACTTATAGTCTTATAGCATTTGGATCCTTTTTTCATTCTTTTTCTGCCTTTTCTTTTTATCCCTGCCCTTGGATTTTCAAATGAACGATTAAAATTTAATAATTTATTGACTCATGATTATAATGTTACATAAAAAATAAATACTACCTCCGATCCTAAATATAAGAACTAGTTGACTAATTTGAATAGATTAAGAAAGCTAATTAAGTTAGTTATTTATAATAAATATGTATTGTCTTTTTTAAAATATCTTTACTAATCAAGTTTATTGGTTAGAACTACAATTATTACAATGATTACTTTGAAAAAGATAAATAAATATAAGAGACAAAATGGATTGAGGTATTATATTTAAGACTAAAATAAAAGTCAAACGAACTTTTATATTAGAGACAGGAGCTAGTAAATAAATTTAATCTTTGATAATTTAACTTCAACCGTTCACAATCATAAACAACTTGAAATAAAAAAAATAATTTTAGAAAAATATTGAATTTGAACCAAATATTTTTTTCATTTAATAGTAGGGATGAAGTAAGGAGAAAGAGGAAAAAATGAGGAGATGATCCAAATTTTTAAACCCATATACTTATCTCTACTTATGTGAAAGTATTTGTAAGTGTTTATAAATGGCAAGTCTAAACAAGCTCAATATAAACAAAATCAAGAGTGAGATCAAGAGGAAAAGGAGCTGTGAATTTTGGTCATGGAACCAAAATTCAACTCGGCTATGAGAATATTCAACTTCATTTTCAATATCTTTAAAATTAAAAATGAATATGAAAAGAATAATGTAAAATTGAAAATAATTTCAACTAAACTTCCAAAATTTCAATTTGCATGCATGTTTTCCATCTTTTGTGATTTTTAAACTGGACAACAAAATATAAGTTGGAAATTCTACAAATATTTTTTTTTTATGAGAACCATCGTATATTGGTCAATTAACTTTTTTAGATGTCAACCGATAGCTAAAGTTCTTAATTGACAATCACACAGTACTCTTTTAATTACACATCACTTTAGAAGATACTCCCTCCGTTCCTTATTATAAGAGACACTTGATGCTTATGTCATGTTTTTATATATAAGAGACACTTACAAGTTGTCTCTACTTTTTTGTGTTGATTTACTATTTTACCCATATTTATTATCTCCAACTCACACTCTCTTTCCCTTCCACTTCTCTTTCTTTTAATAATTTAATTGTTCTCTCTCATGCTCTCTTTCCTTATTAATGAGGGCATTTTTGGAAAAAAAATTATACTTTTTATACATTAATTGTTCTTAACTAACTTTAACTGTTTTTTTTATCAACGTACTTCGGTTATTTGTCTCTTATAATAAGGAACGGAGGGAGTATACACTTAGAGAAGAAGAAAGAGGTGAGTGTACACAATTATAGAATCACAATTGCTTATTTATTACTCTTCTAATTCTAAATATAAGACCCATTTTATAGTGTAAAGTACACTACAAAATAAATCTTATATTTAGGAATAAAACAATATTTACCAAAAAAAAAATTACAATTGAGGTGTCTTGGACACTTGGATACTTAAAAAGTTGATCACCTTAAAGCTTAATTTGGTCTATTTAACAAAAAGAAAAGTAAAAGTTGACTTGCCTCTGCAACTTCCAGCTCCCCCAAAAAAAGTGAAGGTCGATTGAAGAAACAAATGTTTACCTATCATTAAAAAAAAAAAAAAAGGTTTAGCTGAGCTAAATTGCCAGCAAAAGTGATAACTTCACTACGCACATGGTTAAGTAGCACTAGATAATTTTTACGGACAATTAATCTAGCTTCATCTGAACTGTTGTTGAATCCATGGGCAGGGACAACATAGCAAACGAACATCTTAGTACCCAAAAAAAAAAAAAGCAATTAATGTTGTAGCGGAGAGCGAAATGAGAGTAACCTAAACCGTAAAAACAAGGGAAAATTACACTCAGGTCCCACAGAAAACAATTAATATAAAAAAGGTCCCTTAAAATTGCAAAATGATTCTGAAGTCCCCAGGGACCTGTGTGTAATTAATTCTAATTGTGAAATTACTTACTTACCCCTGTTAATTTTATTGCAGCAATTTATTTACAATCTCAACAGTGGCTGTTAACAACCCGAGAAGACGTGATTGACAACCTCAGCAGTGCTCATGACAACTCACTCTGTGGAATGCCAAGGGCGTTGTTGAGATTGTTAACCACCTCTTCTCGGGTTGTTAACAGTCATTGTTGAGGTTGTAAATAGGTTCTAATTTTATTGCAGTAATTCGTTTACAATCTCAACAGTGGTTGTTAACAACCTGAGAAGACGTGATTGACAACCTCGGCAGTGCTGATGACAATTCACTTTGTGGAATGCCAGGGGCGTTGTTGAGGTTGTTAACCACCTTTTCTCGGGTTGTTAATAGCCACTGTTGAGGTTGTAAATAGGTTCAAATTAACAGGGGTAACTACGTAATTTCACAATTAGAATTAATTACACACAGGTCCCTGGGGACTTCAGAATAATTTTGCAATTTTGAGGGACCTTTTTGATAGTAATTGTGCTCTGTGAGACCTGAGTGTAATTTTCCCTAAAAACAAAGCGTGGGAGAGCAATAAAAGTGTTGTACTGCTAGAAAAAGTGGTAGAATGTTGCACTTTAGATGGCTAGAATCCAATCGTCAAAAACATCACTAGCTTCTTACCTAAGTAATGTTTCTATAAAGGTAACCACTATCACAATCTCTAGTTAGTACTACCTCAAGTCCTAATTACAAGAACTAATTGACTAATTTGAGGAGATTAAGGAAGTAAGTTGAGTTAGTTATTTATCCTAAATAGGTGTTATCTTTCCTAAAATATCATTGCTAATCAAGTATATTGACTAGAACTATCATTGTTAGAAAGGCTACTTTGGAAAAGAATGTATAAATATGAGAAATAAAGTGAATTGGGGTATTGTATTTAGGACCAAAATAAAAGTCAAATAGGGTCTTATATTAAAGACCGGAGGTAGTAAGTTATAGCTACTTCTGTACAATTTGAAAAGATATATGTCTTCTTAAAATCTTTACAAACACAAATTGGGCTCATGTATGATCCTAATTAATTCAACAACAGATGAGAAATTGTCTTAAGTTTGTAGCTATAATTATAAATCCATTTATAGACATCCATGTCACAAATGACCCTCTCCTATCAGTACCCAGCATTGAACCATTGAACCATGTACCTCAATCTTTACATGATCTTTTCTAAAAGCATGCGTTTTCTTCCTATGCTAATAGCCAACACCTCTGTGATGCAGTGGCATGCTAGCAACTTGCCGATGGCCTTTAATAAGATTCAAATCCCAACCTACCTACTCAAAATTTAAAAGAAGAAGAAGAAGAAGCAGCTTTGGGGGAGTTAAATCCCCCCTAATGAAGAAGAAGCTTTATAGAAAGTAATGTAATTCATATAACCCCCTCTATTTAGTAAAATAAGATAGTTGTCATCATTATTGTTTTTGGTTATTTAAAATAAACGATTTTCTTTCTCCTATTTATCCATGGAAAGGAGAATCAATAGTAAAACAAACGTCTTTTGGTTTCATTATTAGACCTAGAGGCTAGACTTTCTTTCCAAGTCACAGGGCTAAAGTTTCTTTTCTTTAGGCTTCGCTGTTAAAAACCAAAGGCCAGAGATGAATGGAAACATACAGTACCTAAAAGAGATGAACAAAAGGAAAATGATTCCCAGTTGGCGAAGGACATTGTCCTCGAAACAAAATGAGATACAGCCACGGATTTTGACAGAAAATGACAGGACCAAAGACAACCAATACCTATTGCTCTTTGTCTATTGATTTGCTTTTCAATTTAACGCAGGAACTACATAATCAAAATCCAAGATCAATTTTAGATAGTTATACTTTTTCTTAGTTTTTAATTTTCTACCTGTGTTTTCTTCTGAAAAATTAAATATTTATTTCTGTTCTATTAGCACTTGTATAGTATGCCGAGGCTGAGGGCTGATAGAGCAAAGTTGCAAAGGGCTAATGGTATTAACAGAAAAAAAAAATTAAATGCTTTAATTAAGGGAAAAAACACATAGATACCATATTAAAAATTTAGAGAAAGTATAAGTACCTCCAAATGATTTTTCCTAATCAAAATAAAATTAATTGTAACAAAATTATATATTAATCTTTATAAAATATTCTCTTTAATTATTTATATTAAAACTACGTCTTGATATGAGTTTTTTAATATGTATAATCAATATTAATATTTTAAGAAAAATTATAAATTTTGAAAGACAAGATAAATTAAGGTTTTATGTTTAATATGAAAATAAATGTTCTAACTTGCTTCTATGTTTAAGATAGAACACTATTTTTTTTGGGGAAGAAAATGCAAAACGATTAATGTTAAGAAGTCTACAAAGAGTAGTTAAGAACAGGAAAAGCAAAATAAGATAAGGAAGTGAAGAGATTAAGAACTCTGCTAACTACACAATTTTCTTTAAGAGGCTCAAGCCCCTTCTCTGCAATCTTCTGAAAATGGGTCAAATCAACTAATTTCTTCTGGAAACAAACAAGCTAAAGTTGAAAGCAATTATCCCCTATTGTTCTGTCCACTCTAGTAATCCAAAGCAAAATAGTTCGAAAGCAGAGAGAATTGAACCTCTCAGGATCAACAAAAGAACGACGACATAGGAAGTCTTGGATAGGGTTTACTCAAAATAATATAAAAGCATACAAAGAAGTGCTCCTTCTGCATTTCTTTTTCAACAATAGTACAGTTCATCTTTTTTTAGTCAAAGAGAAATTTCCAAAATTTGCTACAATAGGGTTTTCCTTCTGTGCCATCGTCAAATGAATTGAGGAAAAAGCCATTTCGAAGTATGCCTGCCACCCCTGGATTTCTTTAATAACCTTCATGGTTTGCTCAATCTTTCCTTCGTATCAGGCTTGATTATATTTCCAACATACTATATTTAGTAAAATGATTATGCCCTTGAGAAGAAAATTGAGGTTATCATGAGAAATCCTCATCATTATTGTTTTTAACCAGAGTAGAAGTGAATCAAAGGTGGTTGCCTCCATCCTAACTGGCAAACATCCAAACGACAAGGCCCAGACATATGGGCAAAAGATCAACAAATGCTCCAAGGATTCTAGGCAGTCACAACTGAACACACAATGAATAGTAGCAGCAAGATGATGCAAGTTCAGGACATCACTCATTGGTGAGGCTTTATTTAATAATTTCCACATGAAAAGCAAGAATTTCAATGGAAGGGACAGACACCAAAGAAATTTCTACAAGTTGTCATTGTGACATTGCAAATGCAGGTAGTTACAAAGTTGGATTTTAAACCCATCTCTGGTAGTATAAAAACCAGAAGCATTAGCAGTCCATCGAAAAGAATCATGCTTTGAATTGCTAAGAATTGGAAGTGAAAGGATTTCCTTGATAGTGTCCTTAGAGTAGAGAGATTTAAGCAAAGGGAGGTTCCATCAGTAAGGGTTCTAGTTGAAGCAAGTATGCAGTGAGAGATCCTTAACCTTGAGCAGACTAAATGCTAAGAAGGATCTCGATTGCATAGGCTACCAAAGGTGGTGGTTAAGAGGGATACAAGAGGTAGAAGAGATATTTCACCAAAGGTTATCTACTATAAGACCAGAATTATCAAGCACACCCTTCCAAATCCAAGAAGCATTGTAAGGCTTCAAAAGCAGCTCCTTATGATAGAGATCTATGACAAATCTGCATAATTATTATAATATTAAAATAATAACACTGCTAGTGTCCTCCTTACACATCTTACAATCAGGTTCCATCATTAATATTAATACCACATTACTAAGAAGAATTATAATGAGGTCTCAAGGAAAAAAAAAAAATTACAAAACAAGTTTTAAAGGTTGTCATTTTCTATTCTAAAACTTGTTATCACAAATTGTTTAAGTTGTTATTAAGACTTCTTAGTAATTACTTTCTTTCCTTACTTGATTGTAATTCTCCTTGTTACTAATTGTAATGATGTGGCAGTAACGGTGAATGTAGTTCCTAGAAATTTATTGAAGTTGCAAAATTTAGATAGATGTTAGTTCTGTACATCTACAAGTTAAAAGCAATATATCTGAAATTTTACTTTTAATACATTTATATGTTTTAATAGGGATTTATAAATTATTAATTATTAATTTTAATTATATTTTATTGTTGAGAATATCTATGGGTATACTTTTGGCATTGAGTGAGCAAGAGCATAAAATAATCGTAAAAATTTGAAGAGGAATAAAGAAGAGGACTTTATATCTTGACTAATGAAAAGAAAGTGAAAATTAAATGATCCTTTCTTGCTTTAATTTTTTTTTTTTAGTCTTCGATGAAAAGATTCCAAGAAGACATACAAGGAGACTTTAAAAATTTATGGAAAATTAAGTGGGACTCCTAATGAACAAAAGAAATATTCCTCAGTTTCTTTTAATATATTATTCATAATCAACAAACATTCCCTAAATACGATTCCACTTCTGATATGAATCAATATCAGCATTTCACTTAAACCTCCATCAAGCAGAACTGTATAAAATTAAACAGATCAAACCTAATTAGGTGTTTTTGATCAGTATCTGAAAATGATACACTTCTACAAATTCTAAAGCAATCTTACAACAAAATCCAACACAAGATGAGGCAAATACAACACAAGCACGCATTATCAGCCCCAGTTATCCTGCCAGCTTTCTTCATATACCATTTTCTTTATGGGGGAATTGGATGAAAAGAATGAATATCACATTTGAGCTTCAGAAAAACAAAAACCCAAGAAAAGGGAAAATTCTAATGTTCTGAGTTTAGACATGAAGATGAAGAAGGGGGCTCCATAATCACAGGTGAAGAAGGTGGAGGAAGGTCAGGTCTGGTTATACTCCTTTGCCGGCGGGTAGCAGAGGAGGTAGAAGAAGCAGGGGAAATTGATGATGGAGAGGATGCTGAATTCGAAGATGTCATCTTCTTATTGTTATTTGTCTCACTTGTTGATGATGATCTCTGTATCGTTCCAATTTTATCGGATGTTCTTGAAGGGCCACTTGTTGTTGTTGTTGAAGATGATGATGCTTCTTGCTTCTCTTCTACACATTGCTTGTCTTCAATTCTGTGATGCCTAACTCTGGTTGAGTTTAAAGCCACTGGAAGAACACACTTGCAAAGGAATCCTGAAATTAACAAACCAACCAATCCATTGAATCTGATTCCTTTCTGTTTGATTTCACTCCTGCATTCAAATTTAAACAATCATCTTTGAAAAAAAAAAAATCCTAATAATAAACCATTGTTTGTTAATTATTTGTCTTCAGAAGAAAACTCATTTGCTATCTGTTGACAATTTTGTTAAAAGGATTATTTATTAAATGTAAAAATATATTAAGTGTGTCTATGGTATTCATTATTTAAGTATGATTTTTTGGTCGGATTATTTATTTATAATTTAATTATTCTGCTTATCTTTTTGCACTCGGCATATATTATAGTAGTAGAATCATTTTATTTCCTTTTTCTGATTGAAATGGGGATAATGTTCTCTGCGAAAAAGAATAAAGTCGAGGTTCTTGTCCGTAGTTTTCTTCCCCCCTCTAAGGATAGCAAATGGATTCACTTTTTTTTGAAACACCAATTATTGATTTATCGTGCCAAAGAATCTTTTTAAAACACTACTATCTCCTGTCTTAATTATAAGAGTTAATTGACTAATTTAAAAAGATTAAAAAAAATTAAATTAGTTATTTATAATAAATAAGTGTTTTTTTTCTAAAATATTCTTACTAATCAAGTGTATTGGTTAGAACTATTATTGTTAGAAGAATTACCTTAAAAAAAAATATAAATATGAGAGACAAAGTGGATTGGGATCTTATATTTAGAACTAAAATAAAAATCAAACAAGATCTTATATTAAAAACCGGAAATAGTATTACTCCTCCGGTCCTAATTATAAGACCCAATTGACTTATTTGAGAAGATTAAGGAAGTAAGTTAAGTTGGTTATTTATAATAAATAAGTGTTGTTATTCCTAAAATATCCTTGCTAATTAAGTATATTGGCTAAAACTATCATTATTAGAAGGATTATCTTGGAAAAAAATGCATAAATATAAGAGAGAAAATGGATTGGGTCTTATAATTAGGACCAAATAAAAAGTCAAATTGGGTCTTATAATAAGGACCGGAGGAGTATTTATATAAAAAAGAATAAAGAAACGTGTCCCATCTATTCCCACGTAGAACACGAATTACACTGCTATGGCAATTCCAAAATTCTCTTCATTTGCAACTTCCACAGAATCAGTGCTTGCTTTGAAGATAAAATTGATCCCCGAATCTATTATTTATTTTCAGTAAGGAAAAAAAATCTATTTACTTTTTTTTCTAGCCTAAGGAAAAAAATAAAAACATAAAAATTATAAAAAAATAAAAAAATTTATCTCAATATAAACATACATAGTTGACGTGTACAATACTTAATATAAAAGTTAGGTTGACATTTAATTTTATCTTAAATATAAGACTCTAATATATTTTATTTCTCATATTTGTTTATTTTTTTAAAGTAATATTTATAATAGTTATATATGCTAAAAGTTTTATCAAATGATAGCTCTAATTAATATTAGTAAAGATATTCTAAAAAAGAAAACACTTATTTATTACAGATAACTAACTTAACAAACTTTTTTAATCTACTTAAATTAGTCAACTAGTTTTTATAATAAGAATCAGACGAAATATTTTATAATGCTCAAACTATAAAATTTTCTAACTAATTAAATAAACTCTTTAATTTTGACATTTTATAAGGTATAATTAATTTTAACTGACTTCTTTAATTTAAATAAAGTTGATAATAAGTGCAGGTAAATAGGACTATAGAGAATAATATAAATCTAATAATAAGCTCTTAGCTAAATAATTATCCTTATCATAAAATAATTTAGCTTAAAACAAAAGTAATCATATTCTTCAACAGCAAAACATTAAGCTAAATTTCGGACAAGAATTCAGTAGCACAGTACTCCTCCGGTCCTAATTATAAGATCCAATTGACTTATTTGAGGAGATTAAGGAAGTAAGTTAAGTTGGTTATTTATAATAAATAAGTGTTGTCATTCCTAAAATATCCTTGCTAATTAAGTATATTGGCTAAAACTATCATTATTAGAAGGATTATCTTGGAAAAAAATACATAAATATAAGAAACAAAATGGATTGGGGTCTTATAATTAGGACCAAATAAAAAGTCAAATGGGGTCTTATAATAAGGACCGGAAGAGTATATTTTTCATTATTGTCAATATGCAAAAAGAAATTAATATAACAAATAATTTAAAGAAACGAATGAATTCAGGTTTTTCCAGTTTAAACCTCTATCATGTGAAGTTTAAAACTATAGATGTAATTCCTCAAACACTCTTTTTGATATAAGATGTTAATAGTAATGAATGATTTTTATGAATTTCAGCTTCATAAGCTCGAACTTGGAACTAGAACGGTGAAGAATCCAATGAAATCAATAGAATAAGAAACGATTTCCGAAGTTACCGATTCTAGCGAGCCGGTTGATCCAACTGGGAATAGATTTTCCGGTGAGTTTAAGGCATGCATCGTTGCAGAAATGGTTGCAATTCTTGGTGATGAGATTGTACGCATTCCCTCTGTACTCTCCGGCCAGCTCTTCCATCACCCTCCTCACCCCTTCCTCTCCCATCTCCGTCTTCCCGATCAGTATCGTCTTCCTGAACACGAAACCCTCGCACCGTCTTGGTTCCCCTTCGAATATCCCCGTCGACGGGTACTCGTGAGCTCCAAATGCGTACTCCACTCCATGAACTGCACAAAAAAATCCAGCACTTCGCTCAGACATCGAAATGTTCATATCATCATCTTATGCAATTTGATGAATCTGTGTTAAACCTTTTTTTTTTTTTTTTGCGTATTAGAGTCTGATTTTTCACTGGTATATTCTCTAGCAGAGCACTGATTAGAAGAATTGGATTGAATTTAGATTGTTATGGACTGTCTCAAGATTTGTAATCTTGTGAGCTAAGCTCTGCAGGTTCAAGAATCACAGGAAGAGAGAAATCGGGGAGGAAGACGAACCTTGGACGCCGGAATGGTATACTCCGAGGCCGCACCAGTAGGCGTAGCCGTTAATCGGCGTTAGATCGTACACATTGAGGTACACCGGCACCGATCCTGATCCGCAGTTCCGGAGACCCTTCCTGCACAGCATTCTGCGACGTCGTTTCTTCGGCTTGCTAGCTACATCCACTTCATTGCAGGGCCAGTTGCAAAAACAGTACTAATCCTTAATCAGTATACATCTTCGCCGTAAGAGTTGATGAAACTATATCTTCATTTGAAAGCAGAGAAGTTAATGAGAAGCGAAGATTCCGGTACTAGAATTCGCCGGCGGCGAACAGACGGTGGCGCACCGACTCTGTTAAATGGTGAGGATGGCGGAGACTGGAGAGCAAATATTATGAACAAATCTCTGATTTTTTTAACTGAGAAAAAAATTATTGAAACGAAGAAAGCAGCGTTGGCTAATAATTATGATGTGTAGGTGGGGTTTGGGATTATATATAATCAACTCTAATTAGTGGAGTTTTAGTTTTAAAGGAAAGGGAAAAGGCCATGAATGATGAAATGATGAATGATGATGATTCTTTCAGGTACAGGGTTGTGTGGTCCAGCCAGATGACACAATTTGGGTTTAATCAACTTTTTGCTGATCACAGAATCAAACTAGGGTTTTTCTTTAATCAACTGGAGCATAAATTTTGGATCATAAAGTGTTATTCTGCTGAGTATAATAGTTCTTTCTAAGATTTTTGCAATAATCAATTGCCATCAAGTCCTTCATTAAGCTCAATTTTTATTTCAATGTCAATGATTACGACCAAATTCTACAGGCCAGTACAAGGTAGAGATGAGACCCCATAAATGTCATCATTCTGGAAACTGTTCTTAGAGGGACAACGAAGTTCCTGAAAACATGTTGGGCATTTTTATTAAAATACTGCCAGCAGTAAAAAAAAAAAAACCAAAATATTATATATTTAAAAGAATTCACTCAAATACTACGTTACAGGTTGTTGACACCAAAAACTGAGTTTTAATTTTAATCTGTGAAGAACTTGTTCGCGCTGAAAACAACTTTCACCTCTAACATACTTTTTTTGAAAAAATAAAACAAAGAAATTGTTCAGGCTCTGAACGATTTCAACACTCCTTCTTCTGGTGCATCTTTTTTCCTTTTTATTTTTAGCGAAAATTACTATCAAGACCCTATTCCACAAAGTTCATCGCCATCCTTCTCTTTCTTCTTAACTTTTGGAGAGAATTACTAGTAATAATACATGCATGTCCGCTTAACTTTTTTTTTTTTTGGGTCTTGGTTAGTGGTGGAAATAGGTCAAGCCTTACCTTAAGAGGCTAAGCCTGTGGTGAGGCTTATTAGCCTGAGTTTGGCCTGCGACCAGTGAAAAGCCTTTTATTTAGTCTAAGTCTGGCTTGTAATCAAGTGTAACTCAGCTTATAACCTATTAAAAAACTTGTATTTTTAACAAATTTTAAACATATATAAAGCAATTCAAAATTACAATAACTCAACCCAAATTATCCAAAATACAAAAAAAAAAATGAAATAATCAGTAATAGGAATAGCAGAATGGGAATAGCTTGAGTAACTTACGTTAAATTTCAACACTTGTAAATTAACAATTTTAACCCCAAAAAAATAATAACAGCCTTAAGCCGCCTGATAGGCCTAATAAGTTAATATTAGGCTTGAGCCTAACCTGATAAGGTAAACAGGCCCTTTTACAAGCTTAAGCCTGCTCTTATATTTAAATAGATTATGCCATTTACAGGTTAAACCGCAGGCTTCTGGCAAGCCGTCTGGCCTATTTTCCCCCCTAATCTCGACCCTTACATCAAAACAATGGATTCTGATTTTAAAAAAACAATGGATGGTTTGGATGAAACATTTTATAAAGTTATTGTTAAAATATTTTACAAAATAAATATGTTTTTTTTGCTATACGTTTAAATTGTCTAGAATAAATTTTAATAGTTTATGTTTATATTATAATAATATTGTATAAAATATTATATGTGAACTATTCACTTCTTATCTATCTAAGGATGGAGAAAGGATTTTGAATATCTAATCTTCTATTTTTTCTTTGTTCTATTTATACCCTATAAATTAATAAGGATATGAGTAGATTTTTTGAAATGAATATTTTTTTGTCCTCTTAATTAAATTTAGAGGAAAAATGGAAGGAGTAGATATTGAGGGTATATTCGGTAATATAAAAAGATATTGAAGGTATAGAGTTATGGCTTTGAATTCTCTAATAATCTCTTCTCCTCTTTAGATAAAAATGAATTATTCACATATAATATCTTATACAATATTATTATAATATTATTATAATATAATCATATAAATTTAAACTATTAAAATTTATTTTGGGCAATTTATACCAATAGTCTAAAAATATTTAGTATATCAAATATTTTAATAATGATTTTATAAATTATTACGCCTCCAATTCTATTTATAAACTTTAAATTTAGGGAGAAATGTGATTCATTTTATAAGCTTTGATTTAGTATTTGTCTTAACATTTAATGAGTTTTTCTATTTTTATTTAATTATTTATATTTTCTTTTTTGTCATAATATCTCTTATGATATTTTTCCACACATTCTCTTTCATCGTTTTTTCATTTATTATAAGAGTATATTTGAAAATAAAAATATACTTCTAACGTATTTATTATTTTTAACTAATTTAAACTAATTATTTATTTCCTATTAATTAATTATTTAAAGCTTATAATAAATCCACATCATAAATTGATTTAATGTAAATGCAGAGGATCAAAGAAGAAGAGGTGGAAGAAGTTAAGTAGATTCACATCTATGGGGCTTCAATAGCAATTCTCTCCAGAAGTCAGGGGATAGAGAAAGATGGCGAAAAAGTTTGTGGAGTGGGGTCTTGGTTGCAATTTTCGCTAAAATAAAAAGCAGAAAAGATGCACAGGAAGAAGTAGTGTTGAAATCGTTTAGAGCCTGGACAATTTCATTGTTGTATTTTTCCCAAAAACTGTGTAAGAGGTAAAAGTTGTTTTCAGTGTGAACGAGTTCTTCACAGATTGAAACTCGTATTTGGTGTGAAAGACTCGTAACATAGCATTTGAGTAAATTCTTTTAAGGAGAAATTATAAAAAAAGACCTTGAAATTGTAAAAACACAGATATGGACCCTTGACAACTTCACTTTGGGTTTTGACAACTTCAGAGTATATTATTCTTATCAAAACCTAAAATAAAGTTGTCAAGGGTTCCTATCTGCGTTTTTGCAATTCTAAGATCTTTTTTTGCAATTTTTTTTAAAATATGTAATATTTTGGTAATTTTTTGTTAGTGTTTGCAGTATTTTAATAAAAATGCCAAACATGTTGACATGGGGATACAGTGAAAGAAGAATATATGTGACAAGAAAATTAGCACATTGGTTACCTTTCGATAGATATGCTTGACTACTTCTACACTCAATTACCATCAACTTGTAAGACATTTATATCTGTACAAATGACTTTTATCTTGATATGGACTTTTGAAAATTAAAATTGGAGTAAAAATCAATTAGTATAATGTAATTTATGTTTTGACAGATTTTCATTTAAAAAAATAGTTTAACAAAAACTTGTTTGAATAAGATATTAAAGAGTTAGTTTTAAAATAAATATGAGAAAACCCCAAAAAAAAAAGTTGGAAAAAATTATTTCAACGTTAAATTGATTTTTAGACAGAGTCATTTGCTCCTAAAATCATGCCAAACATCATTTTAAATTTAAATTAGCTTTTTGAGTTGAGAAAGGCAATTTTAACGTATCAAAAATCATGTCAAACCATAACCTAAAGGGTGATTGGATTAATTATTTAGAAATGATTTTATGATATATGAGCTAAGTATGTGATATAAGTTTTATCTTGATTTTACCGTATATGAGCAAAGATATAAGTTGTATCTTGATTTGTGTGAAGGTATTTTTTTTTACTATTAAAGGATCAATTTTATAAAATGAAAAAAATTATACAATTAAAATTGAAGTAGCATAAACTGAAAAAAAGAGAGTTAACATAATATCAGTTTTAAAAAAAGAGTGTCTAGAAAAAGATTGAAGTAGCATATGAACATCTTTTGTAAGGTGCCATTGAAATTCAAATGGATGAGAGAATCATCGAACAAATTCTTCTTGCATATAATGACATTAATGTAGTTCAAGTATGCAAAAGAGTGTCGGTGCGACTTAAGTAACCCTTGTGAAGGAACTTTTCTTGAGTAATTACTGGGAATTGTCCCCTGAGACAATTATTGGAGTGCCTTTGTGGTCAAAATTTCTACGTGTAAGACGACATTTGTTGAAGTGCATATGGGTTATAATACGAAGAGAGGGTCCTGGGCTTCACATGCTGCAGCTATAGGCCACGAATATTCTTTAATTGATTATCAAGATTCTTGTTAGAGAAGTTCTTGAATACGCTATAAATTCTCAAGCTCCTTTTTTGATGTCCTTGTGGCGACAATATATCATTATTAAGGCAGACTGGGGCAACAAAGTATCATTGTCCAGACAAATTGGGATGTTTTGTTCAAGTTTGTGCAGAGGCTTGAAGCATAACAATAGAGGGGTCTCTGTGGCAATGTGTAAGATGCTACATTCCGTTTGAAGTAATCCTTGAGTAATGTTCGGTGCGGACGTAGTGATAAATTTGGTTGAAATGAGAATTTAAAAGTTGTGATCTTTGGATTGAATCCTTTTATTCAAACTCCTCACTGCTTCCATTTTTATTACATCTCCCGTCAAAAATATAAGAATTAGTTAGTGGTTTTAATTTCTAAATATAAAACTTCAATCTACTTTGTTTTTCAAATTTATAATGTGTTTTAAAAAATATATTTATTGATTGTAAGGTATTTTCACTTAGAGCTGAGAAAACAGGCTGAATCTGTCGGGCCATCCCGTTTAAGCTAAAAAATTATTAGGGCTAAGCTTGGAATTTTTCCCTTCAAATGGGAAATGGGTTGGCCCTATAGAGTCGAGCCCGTTTAGACTCTTTTATCATTTTTTTGTTTTTTAAAATTTTTTTTGGGTGTAATTATAATATTATTAAATTTTTTATATTGTTAATCATATTTCAAATATTTAGTTACTATTATTATTTTGAAATTAAATTTCACATAATGGTTTGATTTATTTAGTTTTAGATAATAATTTATCCAATTAAATTTAAAAAAATGAGTTAATTTGGACTTTAATAATGGTTTGATTTATATTATATATGTTGATATGTTTAAACTATATATTTTAATAAGAGAGTATTTTTATACTTATATGAACTTTTGATTTTATAATTTAAATTAGAAATTTATGAGTTTCAACAATAACACTTCTTAAACTAAAATAAAATAATAGATAGACTGTAAATTTAAAAGTAAAAATCTTATAAAGAAAAAAAAAACTTGATATTTTTGCTACAAAAGAGGGGTATACTTATGAAAGAAAAGCCATTTGATTATAGTTATAATGAAGTTTCAAAAAATTAATAATAATGTTTGTCTATTGTATATTTACACTGTTGATGGAATTTTTTGATGTTGTTATCTTGTTAATGGATGGTTTTGGATATTGATGGATATTTATATATGATGATATTTTGTATTTACAAATTAATTTTATTCATATTTATGTCTTTTATTAATAATTTTATTGGTTTGTTTTTATTTTTTGATGAAAATGTGAAAAATATAAAAAATAACATTTTTATCCTAAACGAGTCGAAAACCCGCAATGTAACATCCTTATTTTTATACTAGTATTTAATTAAATTTATAAATAAATATATTTTAATATTAAGTTAATAAAAATTTAGATATAGGAAAATTATTATTATTATTATTATTATTATTATTATTATTATTATTATTATTATTATTATTATTATTATTTTAACAATGTTTTTGTGTGTGAGTGTGTGTGTGTGGATGATGTTCTAGAAAATTATATCATGGTATAAAAGTCCCACATCAACTAGTCATTTGATAAATCCCAATTTTAATATACTATTTGATATCTTTTTGGGGATATTTATCAATTAAAATGAGATAATTTGTATTGATTATGGATATTTTGAATTAAATACTAGTGGCACAAAATTAGAAATTTAAAAGAAAATCTTATCATATTTTATCTTTTTTTTAAATAATTGATTTTGGGCTTTATGATAGTATCTCAATTTATCTTTTGCAGGTCTCAGAAAAGGAAATAAACATAGAAAGAAAGTTGAAACAAAAGGAAAAGAATTAAAAAAAGAAAAGAAAAGAAAAGAAAGGAAAGAAAGGGACGGAAGAGAGGGAAAGCATGGATTTTGGAAAGATATTTAGATATATATTAAATCTATTAGTTGCAAGATATGGAGGCCACATACGACATGCCAACTCCCTATATATATATACGAGGACACACACACTCAGAAAGAGGACGGAGCCATTCCTATACCACACTCATACGCTACCTTCGTACGCCGCCATATTAAATCTCAACAATTCTTTCTCCACTAGTTTCATTCTTTTCCCTTTCGGCCATATACACTCCTTTACACCCTTTCCTTCACGCATACACCACCGCCGCACACCACAATCCATCATCTCCCGTTTTCATATTTTTCCTTCGGCAAAAACGCAACCGTACCTCATTGCCACCACCATCATCATCTCTTATGGCTACTGAATTCTTAGGACATGTTGTGACTGGGTTCAAAGCTATGAGAGGCTGAATTCACTGTGCTCTTTGGGATTGAATTCAATAGCTTGAATTTGAGAGCTACAAAAGGGAGTTTAATTCTAGTCCTTAGTTTAGACTATTTTGTTCATGATTTCTGGTTTGAAGTTTGTTATATTTGGTTTAAAGCTAAGAATTGCTAGTTGTAATTCTTGGTTTGGATTGGAATTGTTGAGATTTGGATTGGTATTTATAAGTTTGAATACTTGGTTTATAGATATATTTATGTTTATGCCTTTGTTAATTCATTGTTAGGTGATTTTTATGCGAGTTGTATAGAAATTATGCTTGAAGTGGATTTAACAAGTAATTAATGTTCTAGTTGAGTATTAATTTAAAAGGAATAACTTATATAAACCAATCTTAACCACTTAAGTTACTCCCATATCATTAAACAAGCCAGGATAGTCATTGATTCATTCCTCAAGAGCATTCTTGTTATTGATTTCTTACAATTCAAATTTGCATTTTTAATTCTTTCTTAAAAATACCAAAAAAAAGTAGTTTAGATTTATTTCTTACTCTCTTAATTAGTTTTATTAATTGAAAAATCCTTTTTCAACCCCTCCTTTCAATTCTTTGTCACTTAGTTAACTAAGGAATTAATAAAAAGCTCCTCAAGAGACTTGACCCGAGTTGTGCTTTACTGCATAATTTGGTTTTATTTTTGATTTAACCTAAGGCGACTAAAAAGGTTCAAATCATCATTAGAGTGAAGGAGCTAGAGAAGCCTATACATAGGAGATAATGGGTGGAGTTTGAAGTGAGTAAATAATTTTTGAACATATCTGAGGTAGTCTCAGAAAAGAGCTAGTTTTGAGTTTATGAACTGTTGGATTGGGTTAAAATTTGGCCAGCCCATTTGGGACATCCAAATCATTAATTTCAATGGTTCGATCATCATTTTGATCTCCAAGTTACAAGTTATTAGGTACATTTTTATTTATTTTTAGATTTAGCAGATAGAGTCATGAATAGTAAATTAGTATTTTTAAGTTCGTTTACCGTTAAATTGAGCTATAATTTGGAAGATAGTAACATGATAGATAGGAAATTAAATTCAATGGTCAGATTAAGGGTTTAACTTCTGTAGTGAGAATAACCTGGTTCGTATTAAATCTATTGTCTAAGTCCTTTGAAGATAGAACATAAATTATAACTTTATGGTTTTTCTATTTACGTTATGAATTTGATTATTCTAATAATTAAAGGATATTTAAGCAAGGAAAATTTAGGAATTGAGTATAAATCATATATATGTGTGTGTGTTCTCATTCCAAACCCTAGAAAAATGTCTTTTAGTCTATAATTCTAAGTAAAAATTAAAGCTTTTGAAGGAGGAGTTAGATGTTAGAATTTTGTGAGTAGTCTATTCTAACACTATAGAGATAACATTTTAATTTTGTTTGTAGATATAAATTCTGTTGTGGCATTTTTGAAGTTAGACTTTGGTTGTATTTGACTGTTAGCTAGGAGGCTAGATAACTAAATTTTTATTTGTTACATGCTCTAGTATAGAGTTGGTGAGTGGTTTTATAACTAATTCTATAAAATTATATTATGTTTTGTATGAATTGTCTTGTAGGATGCTATGTTAAAAAAATGATTGACATCGTTTGTATTACGAGAAATTGGTGATCATGATTATGATGTGTTATTATAAAATTCAGTTGATTATGCATATAAATATGTCCTTTTAAACCATGTGCATCAAGTTTGGGTGGGGGAAAGGAGATAATTGGAGTTATTGAGATTCATATACTTGCCATGTGGTATTGGCCTCTATACAGAGCTCTATGGTTGGCCACTATTATTATCCCACTAGTTCTTCGAGAGACTGCGACGCCCCATTAGTTCTTCAAGAGGGGACCCATGGTCCACCAAGTGTACTGTGGTCTTTAGCCGGTCCATATCACTCATGTAATGAGCTTGTCAGAGTTGCCAGTCAAATGGGAAGAACTTAGCCCATGGGTCTAGTCGGCGGAAATAAGGAGGATATAAGGATGGATTTGGATTCAAAAATTGCATATAACATGAGATATTCATTGATATTTATATCTTTTAAATAAATGAAAAGTATGTTATCTCTTTTGAAATATATAAACTGCATGAGATTGGTGGAAATATTTGTCTTGTATGATTATTGTGAGTTTAAAGGTTAAATAAATGTCTATCAACTATTATTAACTCTGTATATCCCACCTAACAGCTCGCTAGCCCATGTTAGAGTATGTGATAGGTAGGGACTTAGTTATTGAGACGTTGTCTCACTTTCGTTACTTTACCATTTTCAGGAAACAATATAGTAGCGGACCTTCAGGGAAGACTCCTGAGGCTCAATAGCTGTAGTTGATAGTGTAGAGCTTTTGGAACTTATTTTATTCTATACTTTCGTATATTGCCACACATCAAAAGTGTATTCATTTGTGATTTATTTTACCTTCTTATATTTTTATGTCCTTTGTCTCAATGAACGTATTATACTTTTTATTTTTTGTTTATTTTGTCTGGACACTGGATTGGAGTGTTGGTAGTGGGCCTGAGGCCCTTAAGTTGCATGTGATTGAATTATTATAGATCTATGATGCGATAATAACAATTTTCGCAAGTTTAGTTGTTGTTAATATTGAATGAAATAGTCAAACCTAAACTACTATTATAATTTATCATTTGAGGGCATGTTGTTTTATAACTATGTTAGCTATGACTAATCTCTCCTAACAATGTTTGCGTGTGGACGTGCTATATGATAGTGTCTGTTGATTATTGATATAGGTTATTTTTTTTCTAACCATGATAGCCTTAATTGAGACCAAATACCTTTCTATCATGGTTATTCCCTTATTGATGTGATTATTCCTAAATAACCATAATAGGGTATGTTTACTAGTTTTAGTCTTTTCTATCATGGTTAGTTCTAGTCAGTAAATAGCGAGGTTACACACGAGCCGGTCTTGATCCAGTCAGCTTAAGGGTCGGGTCTAACAAATTGGGGTATTTTTGAAACTTTGGCCCTACGACCCTAGAGGGCCAGCTTGGCCCGTATTCCCATATCTATTTCATCCAAATATAGTTTTAGTGTATATAATTGAATAAGGGTAATTTAGAAAAATCAATACACATTTGTTAATAGTACTAATTTTTTAATCTCTCTAAATTAGTTATCTAGCTCTTATATTAAGGATCGAAAATAGTATTATTTTATTGAATTAGGTCTAAATACATACATGAAGTATTTCTCTATATTCATCGTACACTATGTGCCCGTTTGGTTTATTGAATGATATAGAATGTAATGCAATGTAATAGAATATAATGTAATGATGATTACATGAGCTTGTTTGGTACGTCATTAACGCTGTGTTTGGCTCGATGGAGGGAAGGGGAGGGGAGGGATTTTAATCAAGGGAAGGGGAGGGGAGGAAAGGGGAGGGGAGCTACAAAGGGGAGGGGAGGGAGGGGGAAGGGAGGGGAGGGATTTTAATGATCTCCTGTTTGGATTGATTGGAGGGGAGGGGAGGGAGTAATTTTAATAATACCTTATTTTGTTCTAATAAAAAATTGACTATTTTAGCCTCATAAAATTTAAATGAATTTTCTCACTTTTTTTATTTTGTTAAGATATAACTATATATATAATACAATTCACCAATTTTGATTTACAAGACATAGTCACACACTGATAGAATATCAAGATAAAAAGTCACGAGTGATAGATTTCAATCAGAGAAAAGACCTTGAAAGTGAAAGAAAATACCAACAACCTCTTAGAATTAGAAGAAGAGAAAAAAAAAGTTTACAAATGCTCACTAATTTTGGAGACAATTATCTTAATAACCTCTTGTTAGATGTTCAAAAAAACTCTCTTATGTAGAAATGTTTACGACTGATTAGAGGTTAACAAATCAAAAGGGTATATAAGGAATTGAAATATTATCTCTCATCTCCCCTCCAAAAAACCCCACTTTTGGAGGGGAGGCTAGAAGGGAAGGGGAGGGGAGAAGAATCCCTCCCCTCTTTAAAAAACATCTTAACCAAACGAGGGAAGGGGAGGGGCTCCCCTCCCCTCCTAAAAAATTACACCAGCCAAACAAGGGGAGGGGAGCACTCCCCTCCCCTCCCCTCCAAAAATCCCGTACCAAACATAGCGTAAGGAAAGATGATGCATAGGCATAAAAATGTTTGATTAGATTACAAAGAACATGGGAATAGGTAAAAATAATATACCCAAAGACAAAATTACCCTTATCTACATGCTCATATATATAATTAAAATTGTTCTTTTGGTCCAAATATATAATAACCGTATCCACTATAACATATCAAAATATAAACTTTTTTATATATAATAGGAAAAACTATAAAATTGGCTCATATCCATATATATATATTAATTAAAGTATAATGCAGGTTTGATAATTAAATTTCTATCTATATATAATGTATATGCATATATTTTTTTATGTACCCACATATTATAACAAGAACTATAATTTGTATATAAATCTAAAATTAAGTCAATATATAAATTTAAGCATAAGAACTAATAAGTTAAATCATGTCCGTAATTATCAATTCAAATAAAAAGATGTTGAGATAATGTCTACAAATTCCAAAATACTAACAGAAGCAATATTTAAAGGTGCTACATATCAAATTATTTATTCAAGAAGGCTGTAAACCCAAGCAGCCATCTCGTTTTTCGGAACTAGTGAGAATCCAACTACTAATGATAAAGACTCGGTAGTCTTAGAATGAGCCTTGTTAATCTCTCCCCATGTAAGACCTGGTATTTGTAGCATCCCATTTTTGCACCGCATCTACCTTACTGGGGTCCATTGCGACACCCTCAGCCGACACCACGTGGCCTAAGAAATTTACTTCCCTAAGCCAAAATTCACATTTACTCAACTTAGCATACAATCAGTGGTCCTTCAACACTTGCAAAGTAATTCTGAGATGCTTCTGATGTTCATCCTCATTCTTGGAGTAAATTAGAATGTTGTTGATAAAGACCACTATGAACTGATCCAAATATGGTTGGAAGATTCTGTTCATGTAGTCCATAAAAACAGCTGGGGCATTGGTCAACCCAAATGGCATCACCAAGAACTCATAATGCTCATACCTCGTGCAAAAAGCAGTCTTCAGTACATCTTCCACTTTAACTCTGAGCTGGTGGTATCCAGATCTCATGTCAATCTTTGAGAATATCGAGGATCCCACCAGCTGGTCCAACAAGTCGTCAATGTGTGGTAGAGGGTACTTATTCTTGATGGTCACCTTATTCAATTGCCGATAGTCTATGCATAGCCGCATGGTACCATCCTTCTTCTTCATAAACAACACCGGAGATGGCCATGGTGACATACTCAGTCTGATGAATCCCTTCTCAAGTAACTCTTCTATCTGTTTCTTTAGTTCAGCCAATTCAGTAGGAGCCATCCTGTATAGAGCTTTCGATATGGGTGCAGTACCTGGTACCAGATCAATGGAAAACTCAACTTCCCACTCTGGAGGCAAACCTATCATTTTAGTTGGGAATACTTCAGGAAATTCATTTACCACTTCTATATCTTCAATCCCCTCTTCCGTGTCAACCTATATCGAGAAGAGAATCATAAAGGCTTGGCATCCTTGTCGAATACACTAGTCTACTTGAGCAGTAGACAACAAGATGGGCATACCTCGTGGCAGGGCGAGTGAAGAAGTCCCAAAGAATGTAGCAATCTTCTTGTTGCAGTCTAACACAACACCATGAGAGGACAACCAGTCTATTCCTATTATCACATCAATCCCTTTCAAGGGTAAGTAGACTAAATCAACTGTAGTATCCTTATCCTAGAACCTAAGAGGTAGATTCAAGCAAGCTTGACCTGTCCTAACTGTCGCTCCAGTCGGAGTAGATACTCACACATCATAAGGCAAAGGGCTCACAGAAAAATTCAATTTATTCATGCAATCCAAAGACACAAACGAATGAGTGGTACCAGAATCAAACAAGGCATCAATATCATGACCTTAGAGAATAATCATACCTCAAATGACATTAGGAGATGCTCCAGCCTCCTCTTGAGTTATAGCCAACACACGTACATGATGGATTTGTTGTTTGGTGGATTCTGTCCTTCAGGGCACTATCTAGAGAGATGCCCCACTTTTTGACAAATGAAACACTTCCAACATTCACCTATATGATACTTGTTGCACCGAGGACATGGTTTGCTCACAATGGGTGCTGACGTCACAGATTCTCAACGGAAGTTCTAATTCTTGTCGCCTTGGTTCATTGATCCTTGTTGTCTTTGGAAAGACCCCCACTGCCCGGGGTTCCTCTGACTCTGGCTCCTGTTTCCACCTATTCTCCTGAAGGCATTCATGTGTGGCCCTCGAAAGTTTTTCTTTTGTATCCCACTGGTAGGTCCAGGGTGGGTGGCATGATATGCCTGTGCTTCCTTGTGTCGAGCCTTTTCTACATCCCTGGTCCTCCTGGCTATCACTCGAAGGTCAGTACACATTCGCTGAAAAGTGGTAATCAGGGTCAGGGCCAGTGACTGTCTTAGAGTTGGTTTAGCCCTGTCCCTAAGCTGTCTCACCATCTACTCCTCTCGATTACTCCCCTGTAAGTGGGACAAATATTTTGATAGGTCAATAAACTTGGTGATATAATTATCTTCATGCATGCTACCCTGTTGCAAACCATAGAATTCATTTTCTTTATCCTATCTCAGTATTGGTGGAAAGTAATAGTCTTAGAACCATTGCTTGAATTCATCCCAAGCCATTTGGCGGCCATCTCGTGGCTTTACACTTCTCCACTATGACTTAGCCCTCTCAGTTAGTTGCATGGATGCTGCATTAGCCATTAATTGAGGACTACAAGAAATGACCTCAAAAATAGACTCAATCCGTTCAACCTAATTTTCAGCCCTGACTGGATCCATATCCCCGTTGAAGGTGGGAGGACTATGGCGATGAAAGCTCTTCCAGACTTTCTCGATGGAATTATTCTCTTGGGTAGGCGGTTGCACTATGTCTTCATACTATTCATGGTGTGGTTCAGTGTGCTTCCTTGACTGGGAGTGGCCCTCACTTTGATGCTCCTCGTTATGGGCACTTGGAATTCCTTCACTAGGGATCTCACGATTCTGTTTAGCTAGTAGGTCCTCCTGGAATTTCTTCAAACTTTTAGCCACTGTCTCTTCTACTAAAGCTTTGAATTTAACCTAGGAACGCGTTCCTTTCCCTTGAGTTAGGTTGTTCCTGGGATTGCTCAGGATTGTTGTTGGCAGATTCGTTTCTTCTTGTTTTAACCATCCTTCCTTCCTGAGGATAGAACCTAACAGTCATCAGAAAAGACACAAAACACAAATAAAACTAAGAGGAGTCAGCAGGGAAGTTATGCTTAATTCATGTTTAATTACCACCCTCCTAAAAATGTATGTGATGCAATATTCAACATAGTTAAAGCGGGTCACAGAACTTGGCTCTGATACCAAATTGTAATATCCCACATAAAACTATGCCATACTTAAATATACAAGTAGCACATGCGTATGTTTACTAAGGTACATAAAAGAAAAATCCTAACTTTCTTTTTAGTTCGCTGAATAACCATGATATATAAAAAGAAATACCATACCTAAGCACATATCATGGTTATAAAAAAAATATCATACTTACTTCTTCACCTTAACCATGTTAGGAAAAAAAAAGGCTCAACCCCTAACATGGTTATTTAAATCCCATACATACCCGGTTAACATAGACATTATATAAAATAAATCACAAGAAAAGCATCACTAAATGACCCACTTATTCAGATGCAATTGCTGCAATGTTCAGCTGTGGGTCTAAAGCCCTTAGGGCAATCAATAAAAATATCCATAGTTAAAGAAGCAAAACAATCTAATAGTAATAACAAGTCCAAAATATGCCACTAATAGTCTAAGAGAACATCATGGTTCCTAGGTGGCAATTAAACGTAAACCAAACATAAATTCTAGAATCGAAGCACAATCACTAGTGTAAGTGACCTCACGCTCACAATGCCTTAGCCATTGCGTCTCCCCTGCTGCACTCGCCTAAAATTGATGAAGTAACGGAATGAGACCACTGTCTCAGTAACATAAGTCCTACCACCTTACCTACCAGTACTCTTACGAGATGCCAAGTAAGACTAACAGTTCAAAATCAATAGTTACCAATAGCATATGAATAGCACACAAACAAACATATCATTTAAGATCACATTATGTCACAATATTCAAACTAAATAAAATGCATCCTAATTGTCACATTATCACAATATATTAAATTTCTAGTTCCACCTTATAGCCTCCTTATAACTGCTGATTGAACCCATAGGCTAATTGCTACCCATGTCATAACCGACTTTCGCAAGCTTCCCACAAGTGTGATGCAGACTAGCCAAAGTTGGCAGAGCACGCAAGGGCCATGGGTTTCTCTAGAAAGGGTTACTGCCCTGGGATATCTCTGGAGTGTCACAAGCCAAGGGTTACTGTCCTGGTAATATGGGCCAACCATAGAGCACCATATGGCAACCTACCACGTGGTCACAATGTCACACAATTTCCCATCAATCCTCCACCATATTTATTTTCCACAGTTATATTTCATAATCATAAAATATCAAGCAATGGCATATAGTATAGTAGTTCACAGGATTAAATCTCACGAATCACAATATGTAGCATTACTACACAGCATCTAGCATGTATCAACAACAAACAATAAAACTAATTATAAAACAGTAAGACTCAAATATGGGTCATTTGCAGAAATCATCCAACAAGGCTAGCTTTTGGATCTAGAAGAATTTTCCATGATTCCTAGCAAATCTTTTCTCGAAGCGATAAATAACATGTCTCTAAAGATTCCATATTTATTAAAGGACTCATAGGAGTCACTAGCAAGCAAAGTAAGTAGGAATCTACGTTATCAGTTATCCTTTAGCCACAAGCAGTTAAACAGAAATTTCAACAACCAAGGCTCTCCGTGAGAGGCTACAAGAATCACATATATATGATAATATTAATATATATTTATATATATAGCTCAGAACTAGTAAAAGTCTATCCTAAACCTATACTAAAGTTTCTCCAAAGTTATCCTAGTGTCTTATAACTTATCCCCTGGAAACATAAATCTTCTTTTAAATTCATATTCCTTTATAATTTAATTATTTCACTATAATAGTAAATTATATGAAGGTCTTGAATTCTTTTTAGAAATTTCCAAACCTCCAAATTTTAGTTTATAAACTAGATTGATGTTGTATATATGTACACATATGTATTGAGGAAAGAAACGATGACCAGCTGAAAAGGAGTAAGTTATCTCTAATCCAAAACCATCAGTTATGTATTTTATTTTATTTGTTCACATTGTGAGTTTGAAAAATGTAATATGGCAAGGTAACTAAATTATCCTAAACATTCATATACATATGTAACTAGATACAAGGCCCAAAACTCTACTAACCTCAAGCCTTTTGATCATCGCTCACGTCATGCATATTTTATTTCATTCATGTGCAACTAAATTATTCACATATATACATGGGTAAAATTTGATGATAGGATGGGTACATGGTGATCAAGACATATCCAAATATATATTAAAGATGGAAAATTGTGGAGAGGAAGAGGGGGAGCGGTGGGTAGACGCGCATATATATATAAGGAGTGTGTGAGAAAGAAAATAATATATATGTTTATATACCTTTGAAAGAAGATCACGCCAGTGGTTTGTTGATTGCAAAAAGGACAAGGAAAGTCGGTCAAGATTGCTGTGAGAAAAAAAGAAGGAAAAGAACAAGAGACAAGAGGACTGATGGTTTGGCTCAAAAGGATGGAGTACATAAGAGAAGGAATACAAAAGAAAAGGAAGGACAAAGGAGAAGGTACCTACAGAGCGATCAAGTTTGCGTTATGGCAGCCACAAATGAGATAGCAACTAGGTTCTTTGGTATTTGTAGAATTTATAAAATTTAAACTCCATCCCCTTATCTGATCTTAACTTATTATTCTTATTATTATCAAAATCCTATCAGATATGGTAAATTTAAAATTTAAACCATTCTTTCCTAAATATATATATTTAAATATTTTATCCCCCTTTTATTTATCTTTAAATATTTATACATAGCTCTCTTTAATTATTTCATACTCTTATTTTCTATTTAATCTTTGCATCTAAATATATTGTTTCCCTTCTCTTTTATTTTATAATAATTTTTATATATAGCACTACCAGTACTAAGTTCCCAAACAAATAAAAAAAAGGGATGTTACAATTCTGCCCTTCTAATAGGAATTTTGTCCTCAAAATTTATAATGGCGGAGAAATAAGCTCACGCCTTATTTGAATAGGTGAGGGAAATCGTGACACATTCTCTGCTCGGTTTCCCAAGTCGCACTACCCGGGGTCATGCCTTTTTGGAAGATCTTAGTAGGTGAATGGTCTTGTTCCTTAGTTGTTTGTCTTTCACATCTAGGATTCTTTTTTGTTCAACTTTAAATGTGAGATTCTCGCCTAGCTCAACCTCTTCCGGTTCAATAACTTAAATGACGTGGGATATTACAGTATTCTCATAAGTTGCCTGTATATTTCCTCTACCCTACCCATATCAACAGGACCAAATCTTCTGGAATCCTTCCACATCTCTGCAATTAAATTGTCAGCAAACTTCATCATTGTGTTGTCCATATTGGAAGAAGATTCCTTCAATGCGTCAGCGAGCACCTCTATAGTGTTACGGCTACTCCTTCATTTTCAATTTGCAGATAAATGGTCATCAGTTGGCTATGAAGGTTGTTGCTCAAATGCAATAGAATTTGTATCTGTGTTGTGTACTTATTCAGTATTGACTTCAGCTTCAATTCTAGAATCTTCTTCATCATCTTCACCAAGAGATATAGGCATCTTTGCTCCTGTTCCAGCTGCATGATCCTTAGCCCAAACATATGATAGCTCTTCAAGGTTGGATAAGCATCTATTCCTAAAATTTCCAGCTTCTTTCTTAACGTGAAAAATGAAAAATAAATACAATGATATAATTTAAATATCATTATTAGCATCTATTGATGATAAGATATAACACTCCATTACCTTCACATATTCATCCCATACATGATCTTCAACTGTAACACACTTTTTGATAGGATCCCATCCAAAGCTAGAAGTATTTTTATTATGCACCATATCATGAACAATCTACCATTGCTTCTTGAATGTTCTCAACCTGGACATAATATGAGGGCTAGCTTCCAAACCATAACCTGGAAGCTTTACCTCTAGCATATCCTCTAGCCTTTTCAAATACCCTACACTGAACGCAGTATCTGCGACAAATTTTCCATTGGTTTTAGTTGGACTAGGCATTTAACTAGCATGTTATCTTCCTGGGTGGTCTAGACGTGCATACTTCCCTTACTATTATCTTTTTGGATTTTCATTCTATACATAAGAAAGTAAAGAGAAAGCAATAAGAATCGTATATGATTTAGAGTTGTAAAAGATAATAAATTATAAAATACAAGTCACACAAGTGTTAAAGATATACTAATACAAGCCCACCTTAATAGCTAATATAGTTAAACAAAAACATTCAAATATGAAAAATATAGGTCTAACTCAAATAATACTTTACAAACATTATCTATTATTCCTACGAGCCCTAAAAGCGTTAAACATTTCGTTGGCCATATTCTCCCGGAAAGTACTCCTAGCGTTTGATGGTTCCATGGTTAATATTGGATTATTATCCTCTTGGAGATTTGGTTGATCTATTGAATCAAATTCAGCCACAATGGAATCATCCATATTATCTCGCATAATGAGATTATGCAATAGACAACAAGCAACGATATATCAGTTTTGAGTTCGAATGGGGTAATATGATAGGCTCCTTAATATTGCCCAACGCATCTTTAAGATCTTGAATGCTCGTTCAATGACATTCCTAACAGATGAATGTCGCATGTTGAAACACTCTTGCGGAGATTCAGGATTTCTTCCATTACTCTACTCACTTAAGTGATATCGTTGTCCTCTATATAGAGCAAGAAAGCCTTCACAGTTTGTGTATCCTGCATCAACTAGATAATAATTTCCTACACATAACATATCACCACTATTAAAACATAAGAAGTAAATCAAACCATACAATACACGATTTACATTCATACCTTGAGAGACCTTGAAAACATTTGGTCTAGTAATTGCATCCCTCAACACCCTACTATCGATTGCAGACACTTCCCATCTCGAAAATACGAATATAAATTCACCATTTTGAGAGCAAACCCCAAGGATATTGGTAGTTATGTCTCCCTCTCTATTCCTATACCTACCCTTTATTTTCGCAGGTACTTGAATCCTTATATGGGTTCCATCAAGTGCACCAAGGCAGCCCTACAAATATTCATTAATCAGCAAAAAAAAAAACGACTTGAAAAGATGGAAAAATAGGATTTATGTTTACCTTGAACCACTTCCACTTCTCATCAACTGAATCTTCAAGAATTGGCCTAGGTGTTTTAAAGAGCTTGCCTTAGAGGCAAATAACTGCTTTTAAAACTATCTTGAAATATCGACTTATGGTTTCTCCTGACCTTCCAAACTCAAATTGAATAACTCTATTTTTCACATGATGAGCAAGTACATGCAAAAAGTTTGCAACTTGCTCATCTGCTAACATATGCCGAGTCGATTTAAGACCACCTATAGTCTCTAACATACTATAGAGTTGAAAAAATGTAATTCTATACATCCTAGTTTGGTTAAAGCAAGTTATATCATGACCACACACCATCTCCCTAAGGCGCCTTCTTTTCTTATGGAAATCAAGGGTGTAAGGCCAGTCATGAATGTATTTAGTGTTATAGGTAGCCACACTAAACATCTCAAGAAACATTTTCCGAATAGCATACATAATCTTAATGCAGGCCAACATTGTATGAAGAATGACTTGTTGCCTGTTTTCATCCATAATTTACTATACCCAACCAAAATAAAGTTATAGCGTAAGATTTTAAGCAACATTTTAGATGGGATAGTATAATCTCAATATATAATATAAACAGGTTACTATAATTTCAAGCAAATCATATATATAAGCAAACATATAAATAAATTATTTAGTAAAGGCATATTATGAATAGAAATCTAGAACCCAAAAATATATAAAGAATAGGCACACACTAGTTGAAGATAATTACGAGCTTCATTTTTTTGTGTTAAAATTGTGATGATCAGGAAATATAAAGAATAGATTAATATAAAGAATAGGTTCAGATTTTGTTTTAGGAAAAATGCTAATGAAATTGGTGTCATATTAGATAGATATACTTAAAACATTTGATAAAGCTAGAGTTCTTATTTAAATTCATTCCATATATCTGTATAAAATATTATTCTTTTTTCTTAAAAAGTGCTTTTGAAAGAATGAGCTCTAACTTTTTGATAGTATGCAGAATTACAATCTTCGAAGAAAAAAAACTGAGTTAATCTTTTTCTTTCAAATAGAAAATATTAATTGAAAAGATTTGTTAAAAAATTGAAGTTGATTTAAAGGGTCACCTGATGGTGATAAAAATCATAAAATGCTAAATAGATGGTTTGATAAAGTTTCATATTTAATGGGTGGTATATTCAGGAAAGAAAAGCATACTCTTCATATGCACCCAATCTATTTAATATTAGCTTATTATCTCCACAAATAGAAAAGGAATATAGCGCACACCAAAATTGATGAAGAATGTCGCAAAAGAAAACCACACAAAAGAGGCAAGGAGAGATTACCTTTCCAACGCGATGATGATCATTAGCAGTAGTGAGGAAGACGACAGTTGCAGTGTGAACACAATTGGTAGCAATTGATAGGGTTTATGAGTCTTTCATTAAGGGCAATCTGGTCAATTTTAAAAATTATAAGGGTAATAAAATATTTTCTACTTGATTACAAGAGGTTTGCATCCTCATTCATGGGTCTTAGCTATGTAATCCCCATGCATCTACTTAAGGTAATTTTTTTTTGTTGCCCACCCAGTTCATCGGAGCTTTGCTCCGACTATATCTGGATCCGACAAGCGTCGTGCACTTGGCTATGGTGGGTGAGTCTCCCAATAGGGATTTCTGCATACACACCATGCATCTACTTAAAGTAATTAGGATTTGTTATGAAATGGATCCAAAATGAAACCACAAAAGTAGAATAGAGAAAGATGAAGACAAAAGAATGAGAGAATGATATTGTATTTCTTCACTTGCTTCATTTGCATCACAATACAATGGCATGCCTTATTTATAAGCATAGTCTTACACATAAGTTACATTTGTACTTAAATGATAGATAGTGGATAATAAACCACATGAATATGAGTGGGGGGAGTTACAAGATTAAAGGCATAGTGGAAAGGTAATGGAGTAGTAGAAGATTAATGTCTAGTGGAAGTAGTAGGAGTTGATGACGAAGTTGAGAGGAAGAGGAAGAGGAAGAAGAGGAGATGGACATCCACATGTTATAATATTCATAACACTCCCCCTTAGATGTCTATTATATAAGATATGTGCCTCATTAAAAAACTTCAACTAGGAAAAATCCTGTGGGACAAAAACCTAGCAGAAGAAAAAGAGTACACATTCATTGATATACTATTTGGTGCGGCCTCATTAAAAACCTTGCTAGGAAAACCCAGTGGGAAAAAACCATAGACAAGGAAAAAAGAATACAGTGTGTATTAAGTCCCCCTCTTGATAACATCAATTGATATCCCTGAGTTTGTGGCATTCGATATCATGAACAAGTTTTCAGATATTGTAATTGGAAGTGACTTGGTGAACAAATCTGCCAGATTTTTATTTAAACAAATTTGCTAAATATATCTTTTGAATATTATGAAATACTTCATATGGAATTACCAATATGTGGATCAAAAAAGAATCTAGAATTATATTCCGATGTCTTTCGTGAAGAACTATATCTTAGTAATAAGTTAACAACAAATGATATGTCAAGTCATAAGTAACTGATAAGATATGATATGGTACTTCTGGACCTATGATTTGGTACTTCTAGACCAAATACTTCTTCATCAAATTCTCAAAACCTAAAAAGTTCTTTATTCACCTCTACAAATCTCACAACTATCAAAGTATATAATGGATGTAATTTATCCATATAAAAACACTTTAAAGCCTTTCTTGTATCAATTATTTGATACACAAGAATCTTCATTTCCCAAGTATTCAATTTGAAATCCAAAGCAAAACTTTGTTCTTTCCAAGTACTTTATGTCAAATTCTTTCTTTAAGCAATCCATAGCTTTTGTAAGCTCTTCAGGAGTTCCAATGATATTTATGTCATCAACATAAACAATTATAGCAAATTCATTTTTAGATCTTTTCATAAAAATGCGTGGGCAAATTGGATCATTTTATATCATTTCTTCAACCGATATTTACTTAGTCAGTTATACCACATACGCCCTGATCGCTTCAATTCTTATAGAACTTATTTAGCTTAATTAAGTATTGTTCTCAAAAACTTGAATTGTATGCTTCTGGCAAGTGAAATCCTTCAGGGAATTTCATATATTTTGATCCAAAACTATAAAATGATGATATATATTGAAATTATTTTAATCTTCATAATATTTCATATATATGCTCCTGGCATATTTTGGATTTTTCAAGGATTATCATGTAAATTTTACTATTTAATGATCTTCATCCATGGGTCATCTAACAGGCACATTTCATAAGGCCAGACTATTCAAATATGTAAAATTATATCCACCACAAAGTAATATGTCTCATCATAATCATTTGTGAAAATCTATATTTTTCACATAAACATCCATATATTCTATAGAAACTTTATATTTCATGTGTTGGGACTGCAGGCCCATTTTTACATATTGAAATGATATTTTCATCACGTCTTTTCCCTTTTCCTTTTCTTCTTGGGCAAATTTATATCTACTTTATATGATAGATCCATGTGTAAGATCCTCTTTTTATCACGTGATATTCTTATAAAAATCATTGTCAACAACTTTACCGTTTCGGTTCTATTTTTTCTTTTGTGACATAACTTGTTGAGATCTCTTTCTTCCTTTTCAGGTACCTGAACCTCTTCTGGAGTTTTACAATTAGTTATGTCTTGACACTCTTCTAGAGTACATGCCTCCTCAATACAACTTCTAAGTTGTATGCTCCTCTTTATTCAAGATATTTATATTGGAACCGATTAACCTCTCATGCTTCTGGCATGTCTTAATGTTTATAATAATTGGAGCATTTTCAGCTAGAATAAGAGATTTAAAAATTTTCATTCTAGTTAGTAAAATATTTTGTAGCATTTCATGAATGTAATTTTGATGAACTTCTGGTCCATACTGATATATATGAGGATCTGTATTTGATAGTAATGATGTATTCCATATATTCTCTTTTCCAACTACTCAATTTCTTCCTCTTATATTAGGAAAATTTTATCGAATAATAGTCAATTAATTATGCAGTATAAGTCTCCTAAATCTATTTGTTTCTTTTAGGAACATTGTTTTGTTCCATTTAGGGACAAACAAGAAGGAGGTTTTTACCCAACATATGTCCCAACTTTTTTTTTTAATATCTATCTATGTGCAATATGGTGGATTAGCATGAATAAATATTGCACATTTCAAATTTTAGATGAAAATACCTAGCTCTTGACTAAAAGCCAATTTTATTGGGAGAATTTTGTTGCCTTGATGTCTATAAGTGCTACAATATATTAAATCAAATATACCAATACTAAAATGAAAAAAAATTGTTCTCATAAATATTGATCAAGCTATTTATAGAGGCATTAACAAATGATTTTGCTAGATCAATTTGTTAAGCAGGGCTTTTAACATTAAAAGCCTAATATATAAATTCACTAGCATATTTAAAATCAAGTTTTGAGAATCACATAGTCTGGAAATATTTATCTAAATAATCTTGCAAACTTCAGGTTGCAAATTAATGTCAATCACACATCTTACCATTTTATATAGATGTATTTATCAAATATTGAATACTTGTATGGCTTATGTGCTTCTAAATGGGCCCATATATATTTCTAGAAATGTAGTGATCCATTCAAAAACAAAACATAACTAGTGATATTTTATAATCAATTTTCTTTAAAAACAAGCAGCACATACGAATTCTTAAAAATGTTGGCTATTCGGAAGAATTTTCTGGTTCTTCAATGGATATCAATACATAATTTTTAATGATTTGTTGCATCATATAGTTTAAGATGATCAAACAAGTCATGTCGACAATAAATCTAATTATATCAGTAAACTTCTGGTTTACTATACCATGTTTCATTACCAACTATAAATTTTTTAATATAATATATGATTGATGATATCCATTTATGAAATTGATATGAAAAATATATCCAATATCAAATCATACTTGTATTCCAACAGTTTTCCCCCTCAAGTTTGAGTCATTCAAATATGATTCCTTTATTCATATATTTCATAAACAGTTGCTAGCATATAATAGGTTAAACCAATAACCTATTTTTTTGCTTGGAAGCCCAAGTACTTCCTAGTTCATATAAAGTTACGGACTTTAATCCAATTGTACTATAACATTTACACTCTTTGGAGAACCAAAGCAGTGATGTAGATTTATGAGTCATATTTTTCACTATCAATACTTTGTCTACTCATAAAGAAAAATCAGTATTAGTTCTTCTGGAACTATATTAATACTATTACATCTAGTTCTTGAGGAACTATAGAATTTAAGAGGAATATGAAAGACAACTCTATTTCAATATATCATTAACATAATAACAAATAATTATAAGTATCACAGATTTAACTTGCAATACACATAGAGAACACACAAAAATGATGAAGAGCATTTAAAATGAACTTTTTAAAAATAAAGTACAAATAAGACTTAACGTTCAAAACTTCTAAATATTGATCAAGGTACTATAGACATTTTAAATATTCAAAACTAATATTAAATCAGATCATATAAATAAGATATAAATAAACAAAATATAACTATTAGCTTTTGGGTCTATTTGATCTATTTAGTTTTATATCACACACTTATCAATATCACAATATCAAATTCTTATAACTATTTTTTTCTCACAAATCACAATAAATTTAACGACTGATAAAAATTAAATATTATACATATAGCCTTCTAGGCATATACTTATATGTTTTCTATTTTTATATATACTTTAGGCATCTATCTTTCTTCACAACTTATTGTTTTCAGGCATTAGAATTACCTTCGATATTTTCATAATATCACATGGTCTTTTTGATTCCATAACCATTTTTTTTTTAACATTTGCTTTTCAATGAATTGATACATATTTGTTTATATGACTTCTGGTCATATTATAACAGTTGTTCATAATTTTATCATATTGATATAGGGCTATTACTAATTCTTATGTTATGATTCAATAGCCAAGCCTCAAGATTATTGCCCTTTTAGTTATCAGTTCCACTTATATAATGTGATCATACTCTTTACCACTCTTATGGATATATTCCTTGCTTTTAATAGCATACCATCATTTTTCTCAAATATTAGTCTTCAGGACCATAACAAAATTTTCAGAACTACGAATTTTTTTGCATCATTTCATTTTAACCATCAATCTTCAGGACTTTAATATAGATTATCAAATTGTGACAATCTTGTCATGCCATCTCTTACTATCACAAGATGGTCTTTTATCAAATAATCATCAAAACGTGATATGGCTTCTGGCTATCTAATTACAAAATCAAGAGTACAATGGCTATTAGCCATTCGTTTATATATTTAACATTTATTTTCTAAGACAACAATTAACTAATATCAGAGATGATAATCATATATAATAATTTTATAGATGAACATAAACCTCATAACAAATCAAGAAGTATAAAGATAATAGAATCATGAAAATATAAGAAAAATAAGAAATAGAAATAAAAAATTTTATATCTCAATACAATGATTAAAATATTCAGTTGTCAATGAATCAATATGGTTAATATGCAAAACCATCATTTCTTCTAAATAAATTGGAGAAATCTTACCAAACTGTTCGAATCAAACTATCTTCATTCAAAGAACAAAACATTAGCATTTATCAACTAGAAGCTATGAACTTAGATGATAGAGTCTCGTGCTGATAACGTGTTATGAAATGGATCCAAAATGAAACCACAAAAGTAGAATAGAGAAAGATAAAGACAAAAGAATGAGAGAATGATATTGTATTTCTTCACTTGTTTCACTTGCATCACAATACAATGGCATGCCTTATTTATAGGTATAATCTTACACATAAGTTACATTTGTACTTAAATGATAGATAGTGAATAATAAACCATATGAATATGAGTAGGGGGAGTTACAAGATTAAAGGCATAGTGGAAAGGTAATGGAGTAATAGAAAATTAATACCTAGTGGAAGTAGTGGGAGTTGATGATGAAGTTGAGAGGAAAAGGAAGAGGAAGAAGAGGAGATGGACATCCACATATTATAATATTCATAACAGGATCATAATATATAATTCTTTTTACATTACAAAAGTCCAACCAAACAATTGAATCAGCCCATTACATCTAGATTACATGTAATAAACTTTTATGGAATTGAACCAAAAGGGCCATATATAATTTAAAAGGTGGAATACGCTTGCACGCTCCGAAGCGAAACAAGTGTCAAATTTGTTACCTATGAGGCTATAACTAATGTTGGTATTTTTAGTGTGGTAGGACTCATTGATTTCTAGGCGAACTTAACGATCACTATTACTAGATTTAATGGACACGACACCTTTGTTTCATTTCAGAATGTTCATGCATACTAACATACATCTGAAAGTTTTATGGTGTCAGGGACAGATAGGGGAATTTATTTATACTCATCATAGTTCAGTGAACTTTAATAAGAGGAAGTATAAGAGTATACAAATTTCTAAACATATTTATTGAAAATTTCTTAAAACATACATTTGTTCTTGTACAAGGTTACAAAGTCTTTGCGTCTCAAACTTAAATAATACATATCATAACACAATAGAACATTGGCATATTACAATCAAAGTTCATCATACATAACAAAATAATTAGATTTAAATCATAATTTCTTTATCTTTACTCCCACTTGTTCTAACACCTATGAAGGTTAAAGATGGAAAGGGGTTTGATTTCGGGAGAAATCCCTCACCATTCGCTGTTTCAGAAAAATTCCAATATTAATTCTGTCAATGTTATATGAGTCTAGCTTCTTCTATTATACTCAGCCTTGTTGTTGTGAGATAGATTTTAGGATATCTGAATAAAATCAAACCATAATTAGGAAAATAGTTTATGGGGGAAAAATTATTTTTGAAAATAAATTTTAGAAGAATAGATTTTGTAAAAAAAAATAATTTTAATAAAGTGAGAATGTTTGGATACTTGTTATCAGAAACACTTTTTATATATACAAATTACTAAAAAGAATATAAGTTAATATGATAATTACATAAAAGATAGATTTTATAATATATTTTTATTTGAAGTAATAAATTTGTTAATAATATATTTTTTACCAACATAATAAATAATATAATAAAATATAAATAATTAATAATTAATATGTGTATATATATTTATAAAATATAAGATTAAATATGTTTGGGTTAATATAATTTTTGGTTTCTCAAATTTGTCTTCATTTTGGTTTTAGTTCCTCAAATTTCAAATCATAAGTTTTAACTTCTTAAGGGGTAAAATAGTCTAAGTTTTTATTAGATTATAAAAACCAATGTTTTAAATGAAAAGAAATTTGAGAGACTAAAACGTATGATTTAAAATTTGAGGGTCATAACCAAAATGAGGATAAATTTGAAAGACCAAAGTTTATATTAATCCAACATGTTTTTAGAAAAATGATTATTTTATCTTAAAGATTTTAAACATGAAATTTCATAATATTTTTTTTAAAAAATTGAATAAACAAATGTAAGATCAATTTATTAGTTATATGATTAATTAATAATTAGTATCCATATAAAATATAAGATGAAATATATATTTAAAAATAATACTCTTCTCATCAAATTTCTAAAACCCATCCTCCTGAGTGTTCGTTCGTGAATAAATACTGGCCGTTGATATCAATTTCACCTATTTCCCCTCAAAGAATCCCCTTTCTTCACCGGTGCTTGGCGTTTCACGATTTGGGTCCGTCTCCGTCCGGAGCTCGCGTTCGTCGTTCATACCTGGTGCGTCTTTGCCTTTCTTCCACTCCTATCGCCGTGATTAACAAGTGTGAGGTTGGAGTACAGCGTGATTTTTGCATTTGGGATTAATGCGTCCATCGTCTGCTTTTCCCCGAGTGCTAAATCTATCGTTAACTCGTCATCCATGGCTTGTTCTTCCCACTCGGATTCATCGCTTAACAGTTCCGTAGCCAGTGGCTCTTCGTTGTCCAGTTGGTAGCTCTAGGCTTCGAGCTTTCGTTGACGTGTAACGCCACATTAGATCACTTATGACTGCCGCATAATCGCTGACTCGACGGAGTCAAGCCACGGTGGACGCCTAGAATTGTTGTAGAGATGGCATGATATAGGGATTGATTAACATTGTCGAAGTTGAGAAAGGAAGTGAGAGCTATGTTTCGAGTCCGAGGAAGCTGGGCCCGATTCTCAGAGCCGTTCAAGTTTCTTCGAACCGCATCATTCTCTAGCAATGCTAAAAACTCTTCCAATAATTCCACGAAGAACGACATGATCATCCGCGATGAGAGGTATAGGCAGCTGGAGAATCTTGACTTCATGACTGCGGCAAAGATGCTTTTCACCGACCCTCCAAAGAAAAAGAAATTTGGGTATTGCATTTATTTCCAAGTTCTTTTTTTCAGTCTCATTTGATTGCTTTCGTATTTGACTCTCACGGCAAGGTTCTAGGTCACTGAGTTGTGGTTCGTTTGGGACTTTTTTTTTGTTCCTGGCTTTGGTTTCTCTGGCATTTTGCTGAGTAGCTTCATTTCAATGCCGATTCTTGTGCTTCTTTGGAAATCGGAACTAACTATTAATCCGTAACTTTCTTTATATGTGGTAGAGCATTCGTTTTTTTGAGTTATCCTGTGTCTTTTTGTATGTGAGTATCATGGCTAGTTTCTGTCTCTGGATTCGGTTTGTTTGTTCTTTCAACTCTGCTCTCTTTGGCATTTCATAGAACAGCTTCATGTAAGTGTTGCTTCGGATCTTACCTGGAAATTGGAACTGAAATTTACTTACAATCCCTCACCGTCTCCATCGCAATACCTCTACGTGCATCTATATCTTTGTTAGCACGTTCAAGACTCAGGCTGCTCAACCGAGTACACCGAAAAATCTGTTTGGTGTCTGAATGGGAAATTTTCTATTTGCCACTGATGATGATCATTGGTCAGATCTCATTGTGTAGGTTCAAAGGTATCCACATTGTGTGCATGGGTTTTATTCTTCTGAATGCTTGGTTTTCTTCTTGTTTGTGAAATTATATTGAAATAAAACGGGGAAAAAACTATGTTTGGTTCTTTACTTAGATTGACCTTGAGTTGAAACGTTGCTTGGCGTGTATCAGATTCTGTGATTAATTAAGGAGGAGACCAATCCTTGACAACTTTCATTCTTCTTATCAAAATGAAGTTGATGAGCTTTTAAATGAGCAAACATATTAGATCTTATGCTGAAATCATTATGGGGTTTCAATTATTATTTTGAGCTCTCAGGATAAAATGTTTATCAACAATCATAAATTATTAGAAATTACATGGCTACTGCTTGCTACCCCATCAACATCTGCCTGTGTATAATAATCGAATTTATTCTCACATTATTGTTCTCTTTCGTGGTCAGGCTTGATTTCCATCTTGTGCAACTTTTCTTTGCCTGCTTGCCTTCTTTAGGTTTGAAACTGATACATTTCACTTATATTCACATTCATTAGATATTTTTCTAACTTCTAGTGATACCGTCTGAAACAAGTACTTTCTTGCAACAGCTGTATATTTGGTGGCTCAATATGCACGTTATGATATGAAGATAATGGAGGCGGTATGTATTCTTTCCTTGTTATCAATATAAAATTGACATGAAGTTCTGAACATCATATAATTAATGTGAATATCCATTGGTAAAATAGTGATAGATATCCATCATCTTAATGCCCTTCGCGTTTACCATTCCAGGGATTTCAATACATTATATGGGAACCCGTAACGATGAAAATGGACATAGATCAGATTACAAGACTTGAGATAGAATTGTGATGCAGTTGCTTGTGGTTCCACTGTATAAGCAATGCATATTCAGCATGTTACATATGTGATGATATACGGATCTTAAATTTGTATCAGTTATTGTTTGTTTGATCTCTTCCTTGTTAGTTATCCGCACTAATCAGAGTTAGGTCTTGGTTTTGAACTAAGTAGTAAAGCATGACCCAATTTTTTGTCACATTGACTGTGTCATTATACCTAGAAAACGATCAGAGGCACAACAATTCATATAATTATTTTGTTAGGCTTCTCTTTTAACAATGGATTATCCTCCGAATCATTGCTTAGGAAGTGGAGCAGAAAAGGAAGCTAAGGGATGAAAAGGAGGCAAAAGAAAGAGAAGAATTAGAGAAGTTAAAACCCCCTGATCCACCGCTTCAGGAGGTGAAAGTCAGACTTGACAAACTTGAGGAAGCAGTGAAGGAGATTGTGGCTGAAACAAAGAAACAATCAAGCAGCAACCTCCCTCAAAATCATGTGAAAGACGGTGAGAAAAAGCATGCCAAATCTTCTTCTACAGAAAGCGACAAAAACATTGCTTTACCACCAGATAAAGCTGTGGAGAAAGATAATCTCGGTAAGCCTGTTAAGCCAAACCCAGAATCAGGCCAAGACAGTCCAAAGAACAAAATGGCAGCTCCGAAATCTTCCCTGGGTGACCAGAAAAGCCAAGGTAAAGGTGGCGGCGGCAGTGATTAAAGAACCAGACCGGAAGAATTCAGTTAGTTGAATTGTTCACCAGACTTCCTAGTAGCTTGGCTTAGATTAGAAAACCATTTTCGTGGTTGAGCCAAGTTGATTCGGAGTTGAGCTGTTATTGAGCCGAAGCCCAGAATCAGATTGGAACCTAGAATGACTTTGAGGAAACTCCATGTTTTATGTTACGAATGATTGAGAATGAGAGGTAAAATTTGAGACTGAGATTAAAAAAAACTATTAAAAGAGTATTTAGTACGAGTAATTGGTTGTTACATGGGATTCGATAAACTCATAGAAGTGGGATTAGAGAACGCTATCTCTGCCTATAGGTATTCTTTAATTCTAAGTACATGGGTTTGTCCAATTGCATGTAATAAGTAATCTTTCATACCAAATACTTTTCTAATATATTTTCATTCTCAATTACAATCCTTACTTTTATTTTCAATGCTTCGTATCAAACGAGATCTATTATTTTGGACATTACAACCAAAAAAAGGTTGAAAAAAAAAGATTTAACCATGGCAGGGTATGAAGTTATTTAATTGAAAACTTCATATATTATGGCATATCATATTGATAATTGAAGTTATTATGGTATTATGGCATATTATGTTGATAATTGAACTTATTATGTGTTGGCAAAATAAAAAAAAATTATTATGAATTTATTTGATATATGTCATATACATATAATTCTTTTATTAACATTTTAGTTAATTATTATGTCATCTTGATGTTGGTCTAACAAATTGAATTATAAATTGAGACTTACTAATTTTTTCAATTTGACTTTCTGTCTAACATTTAAATATACAATATATATGTATTACTACCTTCGGTCCTTAATATAAGATCCTATTTAATTTTTATTTTGGTCCTAAATATAAGATCCCAATACACTTTATCTCTCATACTACCTCTGGTCCTAATTATAAGATCTAGTTAACTAATTTGAGGAGATTAAAGAAAGAAGTTAAATTAGTTATTTGTAATAAATATGTATTGTTTTTCCTAAAATATCCTTACTAATCAACTATATTGGCTAGAACTACAATTATTAGAAGGACTATCTTGGAAAAAAAATACATAAATATGAGAGACAAAGTGGATTGGGGTATTATATTTAGGACCAAAATAAAAGTCAAACATGGTCTTATATTAAGGACCGGAGGTAGTATTTATGTTTTTTTTTCAAGGTAATCTTTTTAATAATTATAGTTCTAGCCAATATAGTTGATTAGTAAGTATATTTTAAAAAAGACAACATCTATTTATTACAAATAACTAACTTAACTTCTTTCCTTAATTTCCTCAAAATAATCAATTGAGTCTTATAATTAGAACCGGAGGTAGTATATTGCAAAAATAATTTAGCATCCATAATTAATATATATAGGTACGCAATTGTTAACGCAGTTTATTTAACACACACATGCTCGATGTGTTATGTTTGAATGTTTGATATACCATGCGTGTGAAGAATGACCAAAGTCACACACATAGTATATGCCCTAGCTGGTTTTTTCTTTTGTTTTTTTTTTTAAAGTGAAAATTAGGCATTTAGTTGACATGTTTGATGAAATGGATTATAATACACTGACTAAAAGATTAAGATGACAGAAAAAGATGACGTGGCTGTTTATTTGGGTGATAATGAGGATGCTAGCATGTGAGATGATTGGGATTCTTCGATGACATGGCCAATAATGAGGACGATGACGTGGAGTGGTCTTTGACATGTTGGCTGACGATGAGCCTGCTGACCAGTGAGCTGACTAGGACTTTCTGCTCGTGTGGGATTACATGGAGAATGACTTGGATACGGACAAGTCCCTACTAAATTGCAACATTTTTTTCGGTGGCGCGTCTTAGACCAATGGATCCATCTGACGGTTCCTATTGAGAGACGGGCTGTGCGGGGGATTCAGAAGTGTTTGCCGCTCAAACTTCCAGAAAAAGACAAAGGTTTGAAAACTTTGTGGCAATTTCCTGGTAACATGCTGAATAGTTACCGTTAGTTCCACTAAAATCAAATACAAGGATGCAAATTTCCATCACCACTGTCCAATCCCAGTTCGTTTCCCAAAGCTTTTCCAAATTTAAACTTCCGTTCATCATCACCCACTCCACACAATATTCCATGATCCTTCGCCCTTGATATTCAAACTTCAGAGGGACCCACCTACCCATCATCTGTATCTGTCTATCACTCTCTCTCTATATATATATATAATTATATATCCAATGATGCGTAGCCGTTATTAAATGCTTTATCAACACCTGGTTCTTTCCCCACAAAGACAAAACTCAACTGCTATTCCAGTTCATGGAAGATTATGATCATTCTCCTTTCTCGTATTTTTCTGTCAGGTGAGGCAAATCTCCCATATCACCAAATCCCAGAAACGTTTAAGCCTTCATTGAATGAATCTATGCACCCTGACTCAACTTCAGAAGTTTGAATCCCTGCAATGTCAACTCTTCTCAGATACTGAAGCTTTTCCAACTAAATCCCATAAAGTTTGATCATTTGAATCATTTCTTTGGCACCCAGATGATGGATGGTTGCAAAAAATCCTCCACACCGGGCCAGTCATACAATTCTCTCTATGTCAATCCCCTCACTGAGCTCAGGCATGGCCGTAGCTGTAGCCACGACTATGGCCGTTTAGCTAACAAAGGTGACGACTTTGAAGATTTCGCTCACCGAAGCACGAGAATCTTGACGGATAACAAAGAGAATGCGACGCCTAACAAGAAAGAAACTGTAGCTTCTTCTGGTGATGACAAGGAAAACGCAGTGCCCAAAAAGTTCTCGAATTCTAGGTCTCTGTCCACTGATAGGATCTTGAAGCCTACTTCGCTTCAGTTCTGCATGCAAATGAATGATTCTGAAAAAGCTTTTGGGTCTAAGATATGGGATCGTTTTGATTTGGAGAATTCGAGCTCTCTGAATGCTTGGGACTTTTCCGATTCTGAGGCAGCTCCAGCTTCATCGTGGTCAACTCTGCCAAATAAGTGAGTAAAAACTTTCCTGGAAAAAAAATCCAACTTTAGGCTCGTATATGTCGGTTTTCTGAACTTTCGTTTTTCAGTTTTGATGAATTTCTAATCCTCTGAGAATCTCAATTTTACTTAGAAGTTGATCCCTCTTTGACGAATTTATGTCCAGGTCTTTGGTCTGTAGACCATTGCCCGCTGATGTTGGAAGATGTACATGTGTTATTGTGAAGGAAGCATCGCCAGAAGGACTGTCTGGAGGCACATTGTTTTCTCTTTATACCTATGTAAGATATCTGTAATTATCAGACAGTTAAGAATTATGATGGGCTGTCATTCATATAATCTAACATGCACGGTCAAACGCGAAAGACAGAAAAACTTATTAGATGAGAGTGTTGGCACTTGGTGCAGTGGCTGATCTTAGTATCCTTAAACTTGGGACATGTCGCATCATGATTGTTGCCTACATTTCAGTCAGCAGTGTCAAGACTGTTATGAGTGCTTTGCAATGAAGTCATAAACTCATAATACATCGAGTGTTAATATTCTTACCTTTAGTTCCTTGCATATATACCTTAAACCTTGACTTCAGGGCATGTTAACATTCTAGGAAGGCAAAGGACGGCAGAATAGGAAACTGGCTGTGGCTTACCATAAGAGGCGAAATGGGAGGTCTCAATTCACCATAGCTCAGAATGTAAAAGGACTTTTGTCCAGTTCAGATGATAGTTTTCTTGGAACAGTGATAGCCAACTTCATGGGTTCAAAATACCACATATGGGATCAGGTTCAGTCTAATGCCCTCTTTCTTTGAAAATTGCAGTACAGGATAAAATACATTTAGAAGCCATCTGGTTTTATCTTTGATTCCATGATATATTTAGTATAAGATATCATTTTGGCTTCTGAAACTTGTATTACAAATTTTTGTGTTATCATTCACTGTCTTCAAGCATTTTAGATGACACTAAATGTCTTTTGAATAATAGGGTATTGAATACATACATCTTAGATGCTTCCTGACATCTTATATAGACCTCATTTGGAAACACGATTTGAAGCACTTATAAGCACGTCTCATATATGCTGAGACAATTCTTCTCACATGCTTATCTCATATTATATAAATCATGATTGAAAAACTACTTACAAGCCATTCTAAAGAGGCCCATAATCTTACTTGTGAACTTGTTGCTTGTAGGGATATCGTCATGATTGCTGGGGTAAACAGCCAAAACCACCTCTTGCTGTTGTGGCGTAAGTCCATATCTTCATCTACAGCAGCCACTTTGAGGGGGTCATTATTCTCTGCTGATCCGAGAATTTATTGTCTTCTTTTGCAGATTCATCCCAACTATAGCAACATGTACAGGAAGTTACAGAGGCATGAGGGCATATGTACCCAAACATCAATCTATGTCACTGAAGAACACAAGTCAGGTTAGCTTAAAAGTTTCTGTATTAGTTTGAGGTCCTTCCCATCATCACTTTGATGCACTAATAATTTTCTATTGCAACAGAAAACCTTAAAGACAATATCACCTATATTCTATTTCCATTGTCCAGTCCAATATAATGGCATTCTTCAAGTCCAATTTGGTTGTATTACAGGTACAACATATCAAAGGACTGCCAACAGATTGGGAGGAAAAGCTGGACAAAGTGCATCAACTATACTCAAGAGTGCCAATTTACAACAAGGTATGAGGCTAAAAGGACATTTTACTTAGTCATGTAGCAGTAAGACATTTGAACCTGACCAGTTCCTGTTGGTTTACTTAGATTTCAAAGCAGTTTGAACTGGACTTCAGAGATAAAGGAAGACCAGGACTTCAGATCCAGGCATCAGTTAAAAATTTCCAGCTCACTTTGGAGGTATAACAGAAGTCCTAACCACAGGAGACTGTAGTTCAATTGAGAGTTCAAAGTGATTGAACCTGATTTTTTGACCCACCCATCTACCTACCCATCTGTACGGCGTGCAGGTCTTAGAAATCTAAAAAATAAGATTTTTTTTCCCCCTTAAAACTAAAAAGAGAAAATGACGGAAGGTGAACGGCATGTTAGTGCAGATGCACATTTTTTAACCCCATGGTTGACCATGTTTAAATAACCTCATAGGAGTAAAGAACATGAGTTAGCATTAACTGGTCATTTCACTTCCTGCCATTTTTCTATGCAAAACAATCTCATTGAGTTAATTTCAACATCTGCATGTAAATTATAAATAGACACTTGACGTTGTTAAATTTTCTCATCAGTCATATGTATTCTCAGTTTCTCCCTTGTAAAAATTTGTGATTCAAAATGAATTATTAAGGATGGAGCCCTTCATAAAATATAACCAAAACTAAGTTGCTGTTTAGCCTGTAACTGAGATTAAAGAAGTTTTAGTTGACTTTGTCCATGACGTGGCCAGGAGAATGGGAAGCAAACAATTCTGCAGTTAGGCAGGGTGGCAAAATCAAAGTTTGTTTTGGATTACAGGTATAAACTAATCACTTTCAATTTGATGTTGCCTATCAGAGCTTTCTGGCTTGAAAATTAGGCTTCAATTTGGGGATTTGAATAAAGCCTTTCGGCTTAAAGTTTCTTTAAGCATGTTGGGCCTAGACTTATGCTGTTCATCTTCTGCTTACAAAGAAACAACCAGTCTGTTCTATGTAATTGTTACCTTTTTCATTGACATTAATTTAGTATTTGAGTTGGATCTTTCATAATTAACCCACATCAGTGGGATGTGTCTGTGAGTATAGAGATAGCTTTGGACTGCCACCCGCTTTAGGTGGTTTTGCCCAATCCCATAAGTCTATTTGGCAAAACTTTCTAATTGTGCAATTTGTGCAACTAGAAAGAAATACAATAATAAGCTGAATTCATATTTCTGCATATGCTTGGTTTTGCACCAAACCTGAATTCATATTTCTCCATCAACTTTGCAGATATCCCTTGACAGGTTACCAAGCATTCTGCATATGCTTAGCTTCCATTGATACAAAGCTTTGCTGCTCAGTGTAGCCGGCCCGCAACGCCATCACTTTTGTTCAACCTCTGAACACAAAAATGGTTTTTTTTTTTTTTTTGGTTGTGCTTTCAAGTTGAAAGTTAGGAAGTTAAGAAATGGCTTATGGGTTTCTTAGAGTTCAAAATGTCTATCAGTTTCTACTTCAGGAACTTCGAAATTAAGCAACTTCATGCATCAAATCTTTGTGCTCAGTGATCAGATTATTTCTTTCAAGAGTTATGCAGAGTTGGTTGCCATTATCTCTAGATCTGAATGGTCCTCTCAATTAGACTCTGAAGATATTCTTTTGAGAAGATATGATCTATATATAGATCTACATTCTCTTTTGTAAGTGGAACTGTGACTTGGATGGCATGCGTAAGAGCACTAAAATCTCAAAGCCAAAAAGCTTTACATTAAAGTTAAAAAAATGAGCTTTGAATAGGAATATTCATGGAGCTTTGCTCTTTTATCTTGCTGCTACATTGAAGCATGCATCTGATCTGAGAGTGGAGATTCCAACTTTTTCAGTTGCTTTTATTTTTATCCTGCATAAAGCTCACCCCCACTTGGCTTTGAAGTGCCTTTTAAAGCACTCGTTTTGAAAAATTAGCCGCTTGAAATGAAATGGTCCTTTTGGTCGTTAAAGAAAGGTCTAGAGATTTTTCTCACAATCCACACACACCAAAAGTTTACAAGCAAAAATAAAGAAATAAGCTTTTATGTTCTAAACTCTAAAGGATTATTAATAAATAAAAAGTGAATAATAAAGTTTAAAATTTAACAAAAAGTTTAAATATTTGGAACATTTATATATCAAGAGTCACTAACATTTTTTTCCCACAAAAGGAATTGAGAATGAACTGACACAATTCCACAGTAGCAAAAAGAGGGAGGGGAAAATGGGAATGACACAGAAGGATCATGAAATTAAAGAATGGCATTATCCGACTGCGAATTTATCAAAGAAAGAAATAAATGGACGAAAATGCCTTTACTTGGTTAACACATTCTTAGTTGTAAATTCTAAAAATTTGAAGATTGACTGCAAAACACTCATGGAAACTGAAAGCTTACTGTACAAATTGAAAGGTTAATTTTAAATAGGTGTATTACTCCTTTGATCCTAACTGTAATAGTTAGTAATGGAGTTAGTTTAGGTCCTAAAGTAAGACCTTAATCCATCTTATTTATCACATTTATTATTATTTTTAAAGTTAATTATCTAACTTGAAATTGATTATGTAATACTATATAGGAATATTTTATAGAGATTATGTCAAATCTATTAGAATTAAGTAATTTATTTTGTTTTTATAATTTATTTAAACAAGTTAAGTAAATCTTATACTACCTCCGGTCCTTAATATAAGATCTCGTTTGACTTTTATTTTGGTCCTAAATATAAGATTCCAATCCATTTTGTCTTTTATATCTATGCATTTTTTCTCAACGTAATCCTTTTAACAATAATAATTCTAGCTAATACACTTGATTAGCAGGGATATTTTAGGAAAGACAACATTTATTTATTACAAATAACTAACTTAACTTCTTTCCTTAATTTCCTCAAATCAATCAACTAGCTCTTATAATTAGGATCAGAAGTAGTATTAAGGCCAGTAAAATATAAGATTTTTGTAAACCTAAAAAATATAAGTCTGAAAACAACTTATGAAAACCTCGTTGAAATGACTGATGACCTAATTAAAGCATTTAAAAAAAACATTTAATAGTTACTGTAACCGATTGAATTTCCAATTCTTACGACTGAGTTTGAGTTTCTGAAATTTATACTCCTCCGTTTCTTAATATAAGACCCATTTAACTAATTTGATTAGATTAAGGAAGTTAGGTAAGTTAGTTAATTATAAAAAAAGTGACACATTTTTCCTAAAATACCATAGCCATCTTTCTTAATACCCCTCCTCTCTTTTATACTTAATTATAGTTGAAGGAGTATCCACAGGGGTAATTTAAAGAAAATTGATAAATATGATGAATGGGTCTTATATTTAGGACCAAAACTAACTCAAGAATTGGGTCCTATATTAAGGATTGGAGGAGTAGTTACATTTTCAAGATTTACAAAAAAAATTATAATTTACAACTAAGCTTCTCATTTTGAGTTTATAATTGAATTATTAAAATTTGCAAGTAAGTTTCCAATATTATTTACAACTGAGCAATGGGGCAACACGAAATTCTATATGCTCCTCCGACCTATTTTGTAGTTTTGCAGTGTAATGGGTATTCTATTCAGAGATGAATGATTATAACAGTTCAAATGTATTAACCTAATTTAAACAAAATAATTAAAATCTAATTTAAAATTAAAGTAAATTATAAAGAGTTCCAGGTTAATTTTTTCTAGAATACTACCTCTTGTCCTTAATATATGAGCTAGTTTGATATTCAGTTTGGTTTTAAATATAAGATCTCAATCTATTTTGTCTTTAATATTTATCTATTTTATTGTCAAGTAATTTCTATAGTAGTTGTACATATTAAAGAGTTACTATTAATAGGTGATTCAAACACATATGATTAATAAGAACATTTTAGAAAAGATAACACCTATTTACTACAAATAATAAACTTAACTAATTTTTTTAATCTCTTCAAATTAATTAACTAGGTTTTATAACAAGGATCGAATATAATATGTTATTCATATTAGTGGTAAAACTTAATTAGAGAATTAGTATATGTACATTTAATCAAAGAAATATATCTAAATGAATTTTAGTTCTGACTGAAAAATTACTATTGTAAAAAAGAATTACATGTAAAAATACCAAGCCAAATTAATTTTAAAATTTACTATTGTAAAAATAATTTACATCTAAAAATATTAATTTGTGATTGAGAATTGTTCTATGTTGGACCAGCAAAAAGAAAGAACCATTTTGGATGCTCATAACTTTGATAAGTATCACAAGCTTATCAAATCTTGACCGTTCTAATATAATTTGAACGGTTTAGATTTTAAATTTTTAGTTAATTATTTTTTAATTTTTTTAAAAATAATAGTTTAGAGATTTTTTTTATTTTAGATTTTATATGACATTGTGTTTTCAGGTTTATCAACTGGATGCAGATTTAAATATAGATTGTTTAGATAAGTTTTAAACAATTCCGATTCGATGAGTTTCAGCTAATATCAAAGTAAAAAAAAAAAAAAAAGAACAGTGAATCGATCATCTGAAACCAGCAAAGCCATAAGTCTTTTGTTTTTTTGCCAGAAAAGCCATAAGTCATAATAACCAAATAATTAATATGAAGCCAAGGGTTTTTTTTTGTTTTTTTTTTGAGGCCAACGACAATCTTCCTTTTGACATTTGCATGAGAACGACATTATGGTACGCTCACACCGGGCTACTCAGTACTCACGACTTCTAACAAAGACCAAAGTTTAAAACTTCTCTCCTTGGAAAGAAAACCCACCTCGCAGTTCTTCCTCCAAGCGAAGCTGTTCTATCAATGGACAAGTTTTTGGCGCTAATTTGCCCTAATTCTCCATCCGTATGCAGTTCTCGTCTTTTCAGTTCGTTTTCGTACAGATATAATTCTGTTGGGCTTTTCTTCGACATAAATTTCTTGTTTTCTTTCGCCTTACTCTCTGGCGGCTAAGAATGCTCAAAGCAATTTCTTCAACAAAACAGATAGAATTAAAAACGAAGCTTTTGAACTTCGTCCAGAAGAACATGTTTGAGCATGTTTATTTGGTTTTAAGCCAGCATTTCTGACAAATTAAACTAACAAAGAATTTTTCGTCTTTGTATGAGTTTAAGTGAATTATGTGGTATTTGACACTTCAAAAACTCTACATTGTAATTTTCTTCTGCATGAGTATATCGTGTTCTACATGTACTCATTTTCCACCCAATCGACTAAGTCTGATAAACTAATACATGAAGACTCTCAAATTACGTTTACTCTGTACTATGAAATGGAGTGATAGAAGAAACATATCCTTATGACTCTGTTTCTGTTTGTCCTTTGAGTTGAAATTAACCTTCCCTTTGGTGGCAGAGTGATTAGGGTAGTTTTTTTTTTTTTTAAATAATCGAGAAGAAAGAGAGATTTGATTATTCATTAAAGACCATAAGTTTCAAACATCTCTGTTGATGAACGGCTTTTCCCTTCTTCTGGTTAACAGGTATGGGATGGAAAGGGCTTCTCAGCGTGTTTCGAAGATATATATCCTCGTTTTCTGAATTTGGTTTCAGTTTCTGAATGGATTAAAAACATATGATTTTTTTAATATAAATTTCTTTTCCTTAATAACACCAACGGTTTTAGGTTTTGGACTGAATGCAGCGACTATTGGTATAATTGTTGTGCTTGGATGCATTCACAAGAGCAGCCGAGGAATTCAAAGATCAGACACGCAGGTAGTGGCAGATCTTCATTGGTTCTTAGAAGGCTTGGCCGTAGAAAAGACTGTACCAATTGAACCTTAGTCATATTATTTTCTTGCCAATCTTTAGACTTTCACATATATGACATACAATTTCATTTTATTTTCTATGTGGAAAATACAGCTGCTCAGAACATTTTAACTTCCTCGGTTTTTTCAATCATTTAATAGTCTATGTAAATCTGCTATTCTTATAACCCGTCTTTGTCAAATTATTATGCTGAAATATTTTCTGAGTACACCTCATCAGCGGTTCATATTTGTTTGTCCCTGAACACATGGAGTGATAAATAAACCTGTTTTTCATTTGACAGTAATTGAATTGCCATAAAGAATTGTATAAAAAATTCATAAATTTTTTGTGAAGGCCAAATCAGTGGTGGCATGTTTTCAGTTTTTCAAAAATATGTCCTTCAACTGTTATCCTCACAGGTTCTCCCAGTACAGTATTCTTGGCAATTCATACATTGTCCATTAATTATCAAACTTTTGTGAAATCTGACTCCTAGAGAAATTTCCCACCTTTATTATAGGTTATTCAAGCTTATAATTGCGACATATTTGCATCTTAAATATTTACATGAGAAAATATCTCCATCTGCTGATGCTGATGCAATGAGTGAACAGATGGCCCTTTTGCAGAAGCTTTTCCTGCATCTTATACCAGCTGTTGGAGCATGTGCTTCGTTGTTGGACACAATTTTTCTATGGAAGAGAGAAATTAACAGGCACTTTGCTGGATATCATAAGTGGTTTTATAGCTGTTCAGAGTTGATGGTGTGGGTAAGCTTCGGTAATTTCATTTTGTTTGTTGCGATATTCTGAAATTTTTAAGACATGAAATCTGTAAATTCTTGGAACTATCATTTGTTTATTCTATTTGTAGACAAATATCATTCTCTTCTCACCGTGTGTCAGCAGTCATTACATGCTATGCAACTATGTCCTTTGTTACTGGTGGATTATGAAACCACTATTCTGGATCTTCCATTTGCTTACAAAGTTCCCATTGTTGGAGGTGCTGTTGTTGGTTTCCAGGTTACAATTCTTTTTTTCTGGGCATGTCATTTTAACTTTTGATTCACAGAATTGTTGGTTTCGATTGCAGACTTCAATATGTGTTGTGGAAAGCTTTATTCTTCTGCTGAATATCACATTTGGCATATCTATCAATGTCATAAGAATAAAGATATTGTCTTCCAAAACCAGGTACGTGCTGGTCAGTTATTTTTTACATAGTCACTTTCTTTTTGAGGTTTTGCTAAATGTTATGTGAAAAGCATTAGTAAATTTTAGAAAGTGGGGAATCTATTTTTCCCTCTTACTTGAATATCATGCTGGTTGGATGATTTTATTAAATACTCCCTCCATTCTTGTATCTAAGTTTCTTTTAAATTCTTTACAGAAACCAAGGAAGTTTGTTAAAATTAGCAGGAATTCTTGAACTTTTCGAAAATGAACCATTACTTTCCAAAATTACCCTCATTAAATTATAACTTTGTTATATCTACTCCCTCTCCCCACCATGACTTTTTGATTATTTAATAAGGGTTGAAGTCGAAAAAAGGTATTTAATGTTGCCTAGAATATGTAAAGTGATGCAAAAAAAAAAAAAAAAGGATTATGCAAAGTGATTTATATTTTAAATATTCAAAACTCTCTAGAATATGACTTGCATATAGAAATAGAGGCTGTATTTAAAAGGATTATCAAGGGCATAAAAATTTTGAAGGTCCAATGTTGAAGTGTGATGTTTGCTTTTTCCTTCACTCTTTATCCCTTGGCATTCCAAATAACTCTTTTATGTAGCCAGCTGTGTTGTTAAAGTGATTTTTTTCAATGGCCAGTTAAAGTGATGCTATCTGTGTTATAGCAAGCATATTACACTCACTTGATTGTCTGTTTCATTTAGTCTATTCTTTTGTTGATTATATTTTCTTACAGAATATAAGGAATTTCTGACTGAATCTGTTGTCCCAATTTTAGTTCACTTGAAGATCCACTTCTTTCCAACCATATGGACCTTGAGGAAGGTTGCCATCGTGATCTTGTAAGTATATGTTGTAAATTTTCACTTTTTTATCAGACACTTAACATTTCAAGTTAATTATTCTGTCACACATATAGGCAGTCATAATCTGTAAATTTGAATAAAAATAACTCTTACATCTTGCTTTTTAACATGCTTCACCATATTCTTTTGATGTGTTAAACAATGTTGTTGATTACGAGTATTTTTATCTTGAATATTTGTTCTCCGCAATCTGCATTAAGGAATAAGCTGCACTATTCATGACTTATGACAGTTCACGTTGTTATCAATTCTATATTTTATATTGATTGATTACTATGATTTGAAACTTATAATTTAGAGAAAATGGTCTGTCTTGTCCTTCTATGAGAGTAGAATCTATATGCTAATTTTTTTCTTATAACATGGCAGAAAGGATTTTGGTAAAGAAAAGTTACTCTCTTTTGATGCTGCCTGATCATTGTCTCTTTCCCCCTAAAACTTAGTTATAAGGTCTTATTAGCTGTCCCTTTCCAACCTTTTTCTTGAAGGGAAAATCTAGGAACTTCTGTGATTTGATGACTTTCAAATTCATAAATCCTGTAATGAACCATGGTGTGGTTAAACAACTGGACTTTGAAGATCTGCTGGAACTACCTCCAGATTTGGATCCTTCTTCCTGTCATGATATACTTTTCACCTGCTGGGAAGCACAACTGAGCAATAATGGTTCAAACCCATCTTTACTTAGAGCAGTATGCTGTGCATATGGATGGCCATATCTCCGCCTAGGTTTATTGAAGGTAAATTTCTGTACCATGTTCTGGTTTCCTCCCCTGTGCTATCCATATGTATATCAATTAAAATTTTGAGATTGTGCACACTATTTAAAGCTGGTATATACTCTAAGCTTAGGCAGCAACGGAGTGCTGGGATACTATTCTAGGTTTTGATTCATGGTGATCTCTTAGACATTGGAACTTTGACACTCTGCCATAATTCCCTAGCCTTCTGTAAGGAGATTCAATTTTTGGATTTATTCTGGTAATAGAAGAATTTCTTTTATCCAGTGAAGTATGTCAAGGTTTCTAGGAAATTTTTTTTAATACTGTTGAGAGTGAGGGCTGTAGATCAAGTGATCAACTGTAATGGTTGCCAGGATTCCAGGCTTAGGATTCATCAATTAAATGAATGAGCTTGAGTAGTGCATTACTGTCATCAGTTATGCAAGCTGAGTTTCAGAGTTTCATGCTTGCCTTATCATTGATTGTATTGGTTATGTCAACTTAACAAGAACATATTTGTCCAAGAAACCAATCTTTTGAATGGAACTCAGTTATTTTTAAAATTCATGCTCTACAACAATAAGATATTTAAACCTCTTGCAGGTGGTTAATGATTGTATTGGTTTTGCGGGACCATTGCTTCTCAATAAGCTGATCCGGTTTCTTCAACAAGGTGTTACAACAATTATTAGTTTGCATTCCTTCATTGTGTTCTTTAAACTGTTGGGAAGCACTTTATATTTCTATTCAACCCATCGCACATCATAAAATCCCTCTTGCTGTCTAAAAGTTATCCTTTTAATTTGGAATTTCCGCTGAATCTGTTATTTAAAAATTGAAATTTGTAACTTTGTTATATAATCAGTTACAACGAATAGAGAAATAAATTGCTAGGAAGTTAGAATGAGCTAGATAATCCTTTTCCTGTTTGATCAGATATGAGCCTATGGAAACCAGGTTACAGAGTGCACCTTGACGACAATGGTCATCTTGTTATTACAAGAGTTTAATGCACTAAAAATCATTTTCATTTTCAGCGAGAGGAATATGGAATGCAAGTATAGCAATCTAAAAGGGGGTGTGTATCCTATAAGTATGCACGTGACAAAATCAGTTCTGATGGCCTTCTATATATTATTTGTTTCTCTCTCTGCCCCTCTGTCTGTTGGTTCTCTCTTACCCAAGGAACGAGAAAGTTTACCAGTACATAGATAATTTATGTTTCTTAGGATGTTCAATAAAATGGAGAAAGGAACAAACAGAAATGGAATATTAAAGTACACGCAAATTAAGCTGTTTGTCTAAGCAACTTCTATGTGAATATTAAAATTAAAATAGTGATTCCCTTTTGGCATATTTTTGTACGATGCTAGTATTCTTATCTTTAAGTGTCTTCCTTTGTCAATTCTAAATTGTTTGAGCAGTTATATGCCAAAATTAAGAATTCATAATATAAAGTGTTCAAGGGGAGTGGTCCCTCCATTCCTTTTTTTTTGGATCTTAGCAGTCAATTGAAAATAGAGCCATAATGAATTGTAATATTTTATTTATATCTTTCAGGTTCGGAGAGTTTGGATGGATATTTACTTGCTATATCCTTGGGCCTCACATCTGTAATTAAGTAAGTTTGGCTTATGTATTTACTAATGTATACTTTTGTTCTCTTTAGTTTTACTGCCAGAATTTTATGTTTCTGGGTGTAGCTGTGCTCAAGTAGTTTTTAATGCTACTTTTCTGGTGATCTCGAATTACACATTGTTAAAGGCACACTGGCATATTGAAAATTTAACTGCTTATCGTTCTTCCCTACTAAATTTGGTAATAGTCATACTTGTATAGACCATATAAAATGAGACTGAGAATCCTATGATAAATTCATAAAGAAAAGAGTATAAGAAGACATAATCTCATGCATCTATGAAATGGATTTTCTTGAATTTTGTTTGCTTTCTAGTGCCGTATTTGTTTCCTTGAGGGATTGCCCCAGCAATAATTCCCTTATTGTATTTGAGCTGTAGCATAAATCAATGGTTTCTAATTTATATGACCGAGATTTTATATTTAAATTGTAGGAGTTTTTTTTTATCTTATTGTATCCTTATTATCCAGATCCTTCTTAGATACACAATATAGTTTTCATCTTGGCAAGCTGAAGCTAAGGCTACGATCTAGCATCATGACTCTAATCTATCAAAAGGTATGTTGCTTGTTTATAGTGTAAGTGGTGAAAAAACAGGTTAGGTAAAAAATAAAAAAAGAATAAATTGCAAAGACCTCTCCTTTATTTTTAAAATATATACCTTAGTCCACTTTTAAATTTTTGGACTAACAAACCCTCCATATTTTAGTATGTAAAAAGGTCCTTTAGTTGAGAAAAGCATGTATTTATGTTGATAGGGGATATTTTAGTTGAAAAACGAATTGAAACTGGACTAAAGTGCAGCGTAACCATTGTTTTAAGGAGTTCCATGCATGTTTTGAAAATAGATGAGAGGTTCATGAACTCAACAAAATTCAGAAGGTTGGATACCTTATTCATAAAATAGTCACGCTATATTTTCAATTCAAATGATGCTATTCCTGTGAATTTTCTATCATTCTATGATTATATGCCTATGATCAGGTTTCCATACTAAGTCATGTATATTGTTATATGCGTTTGAAGTGTCTGTGTGTGAACTTAGCGGAGCGTTCAAAATTCTCTAATGGAGAGATTCAGACATTTATGTCTGTGGATGCTGACCGAACTGTCAACATGTGTAATAGTTTCCATGATGTGTGGAGGTATTCTCTTAATTATGAATTTCTTAAAGTTAAGGCAGACCAAACTCTCTTTGATCTGATCCTAATTGTCTTGGATAATATTCTTCTTCTTTTACTTCATGTGCTAAAGGTTAAAATAATTGCCTTGATTTTTCTGGATTCAGATATTTTAAAGTTGAGGATCTGTGAAGTTGATAAAGTTGAATGCAAAGGACTGATATTACACTAGTACTTTGCATTCAATTTCACCAACTTTAACTTCAAAGGATATGTTTGCTCAAAAAAAAAAAAAAAAAAAAACTTCAAAGGATATGTTTTCAATTTTTCTTTTGTTAAGGATTATATATGTATTTTTTTTGTACCTTCATTTAGTTAATTCTGTCTTCAGAGATTTTTTAGTCTGCACCAGATAAGAATGAATTTGGCATAGACCTGTTATTTAGAATTTATTGACAGAAAGCGAATGTATTTTACATAAATCTTGAGCACAGTGATTTAATTGGTTTTCAGCTTGCCTTTACAAATTGGAGTGGCGCTATATCTTTTGTATACTCAAGTCAAATTTGCATTTGTATCTGGATTAGCAATTACCATTTTGTTGATACCAGGTATAATGGTACTCTTATGGAATTTTGTGTGGTTGAGAACTGAACTTGTTCCATCATGCATTTTTGCTTTGCCTTCTGTTTTCAATGTAATTTGTTTGTGCTTGGCTATCAAATATCAACATCAGTAATTTGGATGAATTTGCAGATATTTGGATGCTAGTATGCAATATCAACAACCAAATTTATTTCCTAACAAGGGGTTTATAACCAAATTTATTTCCTAACAAGGAGTTTATTTTAGATTTTATTTTTGTCTGGAAATGTCTTAATTACCAGAGGCTTTCATTATTATGTAATGCTTGATCAACTTTTAATATTATTTATTTCGCTTAATCTTGCTGGCTGTTTCTGCTGCTTTTAATGTATACAGTTCATAAGATGATTAATACATTGATAGTGATACCTATACTCTGAAGAGCTTGCAGCAGAATCTTCTTGATTGCAGTCAACTTGACGTAGTTGAAGAAATGCACATCTGGAAAATGCTTGTTTTATTAAAATCACCTATGCATTCATGCTTCTGCCATTTGATTGTAAACATTTTTTTCACCTAGAGTTATGTTTTCTTTACATTTATGCTAACACCTATGGGGGATGGACCTGATATTTTCCTAATATAATAATGGAATAAATTTCTCATCTCATTACAATGGTTTCACAATGGTCTTCTGTGTATTTCATATGGATGAACCACATAGGAAATGAGGTCATAACATAATTTCCATCCAAACTAGAGTAATACTTGAATTCAGATCCCAAATTGAAAGGTTGTTCAAGAATCATTATCAATATAAGATATAAGATCATAGCCAACCACACTATTTATGAGTCATAAACAGTGTGACTTACTTTATATTCTTTGCATTGTATAACAGTGAAGCCTGATTTCAAGACAGATAACGTTTTTTGATATAATGTATATGGCTCAGGAGTTTGAATTTTTTTTGGGGGATTTTATTTTAAGAAAAATACACTTGTGGTTGTTTCAATTCTACATTTTTTAATTGATGCAGTCAATAAATGGATTTCAAAATTGATTGCAAGTGCAACTGAGAAAATGATGAAGCAGAAGGATGAAAGGTATTAATACCTTTAGCACCCTACATCTGGCTTTGATGTGAATGATAAAATATTAGCAGAGGACATGTGAAATTTGCATTTTATTTGGTGATAACTTAAGATATGTCTCACTTAATTGTTCCTATTTCCATCTCATCATAATTGGTTAGCTTCCTATCTTGTAGTTTCTTTGCAATGGTTCCTTTTTCAACTGATTTATTACATCTAGGTTTGCTGTGGATGATTGTATATTTGAAGAGGAAACCTTACCGATAACATTGCTTGGTTATTTTTATAGTTTGGCTACTTTGTTAAATAATGGCAAAATCAAACAAGCAATTCATTTTACTATTATATCATAGAATTGAAATTTCTTTGAATGTTTGTTGGTTGTTTGCACACATGCTACTTTCAAATGCAAATTCTTCTGAAAAATTGTCAAGTTTGTTATTATTTTTGTTGGAATTTACTCTGTCTCAGCGGATTTTTGGAGTTCTGTGAGCATGCTTTGGAGAGTGAATAATTTGTATTGCTATCTGTTATCCAAACATTTTTTTTCATGCTTGGATATCAGGTTTAATGATTTAACATTTTCTTTCCAATTATGGCATTTTGTCTTACTTTGTAATGTTGCAGTATGGTGGATAAAGCTCGAGGACACTGTTTCTATTTACTTAAATTTACGTTTTGTATAGGATACGGAGGACAGGGGAACTTTTGACTTATATTCGCACTTTGAAGATGAATGCATGGGAACTTCTTTTTTCTGGTTGGCTGATGGAGACAAGATCTTCTGAAGTGAAACACTTGGCTGTAAGAATCGTGCTTTGCTTTTTATCTATTTTGAGTTGGAAAGTGTAATACTCCTCTGGTTCTTAATGTAAAAGCCAATTAACTAATTTAAGTAGATTGAGGATATTAGTTAAATTAGTTAATATGATATGTTTTTTCTAAAATACCCTAATCATTTTCTTTAATTCCCTTCTTCCCTCTCCTACTTGATTATTGTTGAGAGAATATCAATAGGGTTAGTTAGGAAAAAAATTGATAAACATATGAGATAGGGCTTACATATGGGACCAACATCAACTCTTAAATTAGATCCCAAATTGAGGACTGGAGGAGTAATTTTTTTTTTCCTTAAAGGCGGTGCATCCAAAGCACTGAACACCAGAAATTTATATAGAATTTAGAAGATGCTTCATGGAGCTAAAAAGAAAAGGAAAGAAAAAGAGGAGACCATTCTATATGCTGACATTTTGAGTTTCAAGTATACCACATTAAAGAACTACCTTCCTTTTCAACATATGTTAAATTTAATATAATCAATTTGTTTCTGTTGTTGTTTCATAGACCCGGAAGTACCTGGATGCATGGTGTGTATTCTTTTGGGCCACAACGCCAACTCTCTTTTCTCTTTTCACATTTGGACTCTATGCATTGCTGGGGCACCAACTTGATGCTGCAATGGTATTATATTTTAACATATCTGATCCACTCTTATTGACAATTTTTTTTTCCAATAAATTATTTTCTTTATCTGTTGTAATCGTTGTTAAGATATTTTATTTTGTTAAAAAAAATTTCATTGCAGGTGTTCACTTGTCTGGCATTGTTTAACACATTAATTTCACCACTGAATTCATTCCCTTGGGTGATTAATGGATTGATTGATGTGAGTCCACAATATCCTATGAGCTTTGCAAATAATGCTTGACTGAACTTGTTCATAATTAGGTTGGATGAACTTGTGAATTTTAGGCAATTGTATCCTCCAGACGGTTGAGCAGGTTTCTTTCTTGTCCTCAAAATAAATCTAAGGTGAAAGAGACCAATTCATGTTCCTTGCCATACCATAGTGAACAGCCTGACTCTTCGCAAGGTTTGGCAGTCTTCGTCCAAGATGCTTGTTGTACTTGGTCAAGCAGTGATGAAGAGACATTAAATTTGGTGTTGAACCATGTCAATCTAAGCCTGTCAAGGGGTTCCTTTGTTGCAGTGGTAGGAGAGGTAAGAAACCTTGACGCTAAGGATTTATTTAGCTAATAACTTGAACATAGCATATTATTTTTTGTAGAAGGAAATTTCAATGGGCATGCACCTTTTTAAATCTCTACACTGTAGTTCAGTTTATCCAAAGGGTTATCAGAAGATTTACAGGTTTTATAATGAATACAGATATATGGGGTTCATGGTTCTTATTTCAGAATGTATTGAATTTGACATTGCTTCTCTCACTTATTGAGATTGTGTTTAATAATAGCAAGATCTATGTTTATTATGTGTGTGTATACACTTTATTAACTGCAAGTATTCAGGTTGGTTCAGGTAAATCATCATTGCTATATTCGATTCTTGGAGAAACACGGGCAGTTCATGGATCAATTCACTCCGATGGATCAGTAGCATATGTACCCCAGGTTTGTGCATGAGGGTGTCCTTGATTCCTATAATGAAGGTCCTTATTTATTTATTCATTCATTTATTTTTGGCTGATGCTGCAGGTCCCATGGATTTTATCTGGAACAATACGTGACAACATAATATTTGGGAAAAATTATGATCCCAAAAGGTATAATACCTTGAAATAATATCCCCCCCCAAAAAAAAAAAAAATTGTTTGAAGCTTTCACATATTTTTTCTGCTTGATGCTGAATTATATGACTGCAAACACTTATGTCAAAAGAATCTTGCTGCCATATGTAGGTATGCAGAAACTGTTCAAGCATGTGCTCTAGCTGTTGATATCTCATTGATGGTTGGAGGTGACATGACTTACATTGGGGAAAAGGGAGTCAACTTATCTGGTGGACAGAGAACACGTCTTGCTTTAGCCAGGTGATAACTTATTGTGCTTCATATGTCTTGGATACTTTATGTGGAACTTTAATGCCTGGATTTTTAGCAAGAATATTATAATAATTTGTAATTAACAGGGCATTGTATCATGGCTCTGATGTGATTATGCTTGATGATGTCCTGAGTACAGTTGATGCACAAGTTGCTCAATGGATCTTACACAATGCCATTCTAGGTCCACTTGTGCAGGGAAAAACTCGATTGCTCTGTACCCATAATATACAGGTTTTTAATATCTTGAATTGCAGTGGATTTATCAAATCATTCAGTGGAAACATAAATTAACATGAAGCAAATTTTAGCATTAATATTTTTTTCTATTAATTTACCAGAATTTCCTCCATAAGATGTGCATTATTCAATTTGTATATGCATACAATAATTTGTTATCTAAGGATTAGCATGGTGATTTATCTAAGATTTATATGCAGGCCATATCCTCTGCTGAGATGGTTGTTATAATGGACAAAGGACGCATAAAGTGGGTGGGAAGTCCTAATGACCACCAAGTCTACTCATATATAACATTCTCCCCGTTGAATGAACTTGATACGGCTGTACAGAATCAAGGAAAATCTTGCTGCACAAATTCTTCCACATTAAAAGATCTCCCAGATAGTGAAATTAAACATGTTGCGGAGGGAGCAGAGGAGATCATTGAAGCTGAGTCAAGGAAAGAGGGAAAAGTGGAACCTGGAGTGTATAAGTGAGTTTAGACATATTCCATATTGGAATCAGTCGGTTTTTACAGGGCCTATGTTGTCAGCTTTGTAGACCTGCTTCTGCAGATGACGATCTAAATTGCCAGTTAATAAATCAGTTCTCTTCTGCAGAAACTACGCTATGTACACTGGCTGGTTCATTACAGTTGTAATATGCCTGTCAGCTGTTCTAATGCAAGCTTCTCGTAATGGAAATGATTTATGGCTGTCATTTTGGGTTGATACGACACACAGCAGTCAAACAAGATACTCTCTGCCCTTTTATCTGGTATGAGCTTCTCCTTATTTACAGAAGAAGTTCTGCAGGAGTAGCTTAAACAGTACATTTCTCTTGCTGGACATACTGATTGGAGGATGCTTATGATTCCCCCCCCCCCGGGTCATTGAATGTCCAATTCCAGACGTTCAACAAAATAACTCTAACTTGCGGCTAATTTTAATTAGTTATTTTGACACAAGAATGTTTGCAGTTATTTTAATTTTATTTCCCAAATTTTATGTTGAAAGATTATATGAAATTTTTATATAAAACTAGTAGCAATTCAAAATTTACGATCTTACATATCTAAGGTTTATGGGTCGTTCCCTGTTTAGAACATGCAACTTGTACATTTTAAACCTAGTGAATTAAAATATTGTTGAATCTTGCAAAATGGTATAATTAGTATGAGATGTAACTATCCATTTTGGTTACTTGTTACTTGACTGTGCAGGCTATACTGGGTCTCTTTTGCATCATAAATTCTTTTTTCACATTGGTGAGGGCGTTCTCTTTTGCATTTGGTGGCTTACAAGCAGCAATTAAAGTGCACAACAAAATGCTTGGTAATCTTATCAATGCACCTGTGCAATTCTTTGATCAGACCCCAGGTGGAAGAATACTCAACAGGTTAAGAAAAGATGTCTTCAGGCCATAGTAGATCATATTACTTTGCAAGTTACGTTTCATGATTTATGTTGTTTCATGCAGGTTTTCCTCGGATCTTTATACAATTGATGACTCCCTTCCATTCATTATGAACATTCTCCTGGCTAATTTTGTTGGCCTCTTGGGCATTGCAGTAGTTTTGTCATATGTTCAGGTACCCATAATTGTTCCCATCCTGCCTATAAGATTTAAAGCTTCCAAATTTACTAAATCTGTCTCCCAGAAGAAAAATTGATTTAACGGTTTTCTGTAGGTCTTTTTCTTAATCCTGCTATTGCCGTTTTGGTTTATCTACAGTAGACTCCAGGTATCACTTAACTGCTGATTAAATAATCCAGTGGAGTAATTCTCTGTTTTATCTTTCCGCCATCCTCTTCTTCCCTGATCTTTCCTCTACATCCTTATCTTCAATTGTTTTTCTTAAATTCCTTATTGCACTTGCATTAATCATATGTTGCCTGCATTCTTGATCCAGATTGTATAGTGCAATCGGAACAAAACACACACACACACACACACTGTTGCCTAGGAATTACTTGAAGGTAGTGAACAGCATGGTAAGACATGTCCTAAGGTTATTATCTAAGAAGTAACTAGTGTGAGACAAATGGGTACTAATTTCTCAGAACATAAGTTTTGCTGAGATTTTAGCAAAAATTATTGATGGCCAAATCTCTTTGAAATGCTGTCACTGATTCAGGGGGCAAGTCATTGATGGCTAGAATTGCTTATGTTTTGTCTTTAGGTATGCGTATTTTGTGGTTATGTATAATGTCAAAGATTATCCAAACTGTAAATACTTTGTTTACCTATCTGTATATGCCAACATTGAATGTGTTTTATTTCAGTTCTTCTACAGGTCAACATCAAGGGAACTACGACGACTTGACAGTGTTTCTCGTTCTCCAATTTATACATCTTTCACGGAAACTCTTGATGGATCATCAACTATTAGAGCATTTAAACTTGAGGTAAATGCATGTATGAATTGAGAATAATAATACCAGTCATAGGTGGTGGTTCTAGAATGAATTAGAAGTCCCATCACTATCAAGTGTTTGCATCTAGTTTAATAACAATTATGGAGCAGTTCTAATTGGACTCTCATGTGATCAAATAGAATTTTATACCATGTAGAGGAAGCGCTTGGCTTTACTTGAGAAGCGCTTGGCTTAACTTGACAGCTTATTCTATCACCAAAATATCTAGTTATTGATAACTCTAACCATATCTTGAGATTAAATGACAAGAAAACAGTTAATTGGGAGTGTTAGCTGGACGGTTATCATGCTCATGATCCACCTGGTCGGGGGCAATTATTTATTTTTTCCACATTACCGACAAAAACCATTTTTACTGTTGGAAACTTGTTATAAATTATTTCTATGAATAAAAGCATTGTTGATTAACGGCATCTGTGTGTATGGTTTTTACACTTGAAAAATAATATCTAATCTACATCAAGGAGAAAGAAGATGCAGTATTCTCCTTGAGGAAGCCAATTGAAACTAACAGGAAGATGCAGATTTCTCCACTTCCTTTAACAATCTGTATGAGACTCAGAGGAAAAGATTACTGGGGACATTAATTATCATTTAGCAGGTCCAAGTTACTTTGAAAGCAGAGAGAAATTGGATTGAATGGTAGTTTTCAAAGAAAAACCCGAAACTATATGGAACACCATCCAAAGTACGTGGTAGTTTTTTATTTAAATGTGTGCTAAGATTCTCTATTACTTTAAGGTGAAATCTCAGCTGTGACGAATGTCTGTTTAAAATTTTCAATACTGTCATTTCATCTACATTTTGTGAGTGGATAACTATGTACGCTGTCAAAGGACGGGGGAATGGGATTTCTCTTCGGTTGTTTGTCTTGTCCTCTGCATGAAATGGTTGCTTGCCTGCTCCCTTAATTTTATGTTCTGCAGAACTAGTCTTATCATATGATTGTTCTCAGCATTGATACAAATTTGGTGCGTTCATGCTACTAATAAACTTTACACAATGGTGGCTTTGGACAGGACTTATTTTTTTCCAAGTTCACTGAACACGTAACATTGTATCAGAAGACTTCTTTCACAGAGATAGCAGCCAGTTTATGGCTTTCCTTACGTCTTCAAGTATGTCTCTGACGATTTTACTAACATTGGATGCCAAAAACCGATAACAATACACATTGGACATTTCATTTTAAAGATTTATTTATGCAATTCTTAACATATGGCCGGTATGACATTTTTCACTATTGGTAACTTTCAGTTATTAGCTGCATCTATCATCTCATTTATTGCACTGATGGCTGTGGTTGGAGGTCATGGCAGTCTGCCAATCAGCTTTGGCACCCCTGGGCTGGTTTGTCTGTTAGCTTCTTTAATTCTCTGATTTACATCAAATTATTAATATTTGTTTAAAATTTCAGAGCTTGTGAGAAGTAACCTAAAAACTAAATATGGCTTTTATTTTTTTCTCCTTCAGGTAGGTTTGGCACTCTCATATGCGGCTCCAATAGTGTCCTTGCTGGGAAGCTTTTTAACAAGTTTCACTGAAACAGAAAAGGAAATGGTTTCAGTTGAAAGAGTCCTTGAAGTATGAATTAGGCCATAATTTCACTTAAACATGGGTAGGAATTTATGTGCTGGCATCTAACAGACATTATACCTTTTTTCTAGTATATGGACATTCCTCAGGAGGAAATTGCTGGACGCCTATTCATGAATCCAGATTGGCCAAATCAAGGCGTAATTGAGTTCCAAAATGTAACTTTAAAATACAAGCCATCTTTGCCACCTGCACTCTGCAATCTTAGTTTCACAATTGCTGGAGGGTCCCAGGTCAGTGCATGATACTTGACGTGGTGCTCAAGATCTTTATGATACTATTATGCCCATTATGTTTAATGCTTTTCACATGGCACGCTATCAGATTGGAATTATTGGAAGAACAGGTGCTGGAAAGTCTAGTGTGTTGAATGCCCTTTTCCGCCTTACCCCAATATGTACAGGATCTATATTCATTGATGGCATAAACATTAGCAACATTCCTGTCAGAGAACTACGTTCTCGTTTGGCTGTTGTTCCTCAGAGTCCATTCCTATTCGAAGGATCATTAAGGTATTATAACTTTTTATGGTTAATACCGTTGATACTACATCTGATTTTGGTTTCATTTGAATTATGATTGTCAAAACTTTATTTTATCTGAAAAGCATGTTTAATATTTCATATTAATATTAGTTGGCCGTTGAAAATGTTTAAATTAATCTTAGTTGTATTTTGTGTCAAACTTACCTGTGAGTTTGAAAATCATTTGAAATATATCTGAGATTGACACCCTTGGTTTCTTGGTTAAATAAATCTAAGATTTTAGGACCAAAATGAGGTTTTGACCAATTAAAATATTGATACTTCATGCTTGAGTCTGATTGAAGCATTGGTGATTACCTTTTGCAGCTAAATATCATGAATAACTAACCACGATTTGCCATTCCTTTTTTCAAGGGATAATCTGGACCCCTTCCAAGTGCACGATGACTTGATAATTTGGAATGCTCTGGAGAAGTGCCATGTGAAAGAGGAAGTAGAAGCAGCTGGAGGGCTACATATTCTCGTAAAGGAATCTGGGATGTCATTTTCAGTTGGCCAAAGGCAGCTTCTTTGCCTTGCACGTGCTCTTCTCAAATCTTCAAAGGTAAGGATCATGCTCACAACAAAAGTAGTCATCATAATGTACAGGAAGTAATGAATAATGTAAAGAAACAAATCACATTTTCTTGATATTACATCAATCAAATTGCCAGTGGCGAAGCTAGGGCATTAATGGATTTGAAAGAATAACAACAAAATTTGATGCTTTATCTATGGAAGTTCATAAAACTTTAGGGGAGGCATCCATCCACCCTTACCTTGATATGGTTCTGCCTCTTGACATTACCTTCTTGTCTCAAAATATTGTTATTAGCTAGATAGGAATCTGATCATTGTGGAATCAAATTCAAGATGTTCTCTCTCTCTCTCTCCCCCCCCCCCCCGACCACACACACACACGTGTATATGGGCTTTTTAATTTCACTCGCATGTCTTCCAAGGTTTTTTGAATGAGATGTTTTCAATTTATTTGTACTACCCCCGATCTTTAATCAAAAAACTAGTTTACTAATTTGAGTAGATTAAGAAAATTAATTAAGTTAGTTATTTGTAATAAATAGTTACTTTTCCTAAAATACCCTTGCTAATCATATGTATTAACTACAACTACATTTGATGAAATATTTAACTTGTGCTACTACAAGGACTACTTTGAAAAGAAATAGATAAATATGAGAGACAATAAGACCAAATTAAATATCTAACTAGCTTTTATATTTAAAACCGGGAGTAGTTTTTTTTTTATTTTTTTATTTGCAAATGCTAACCGAAAAGTTGCAAGATTATTGTCTGTACGGCGAAGGTGACTTGGCAAAATAAGTAGTAGCACTTGGATGAGACTATAAACTGGAAAAGAGTTTGACTTTATGTCCCTCTTTTGTGCATGCATCCCTTAAGACCATACATATGATTGACAGTAAAATTTTTCAGGTTCTATGTTTGGATGAATGTACAGCCAATGTGGACACACAAACTGCTTCGCTGCTGCAAAGTACTATAGCTGAAGAATGCAAGGGCATAACAGTGATTACAATAGCTCACCGGATATCGACAGTTTTGAATATGGACAACATTTTAATTCTTGACCATGGGAACCTGGTACGTTTAAGTGAACTCTCCTCTTGTCCAATCACATACTTATCTCATATTCCATAAATCATGATTAAAAAGCTGTTTATAAACCATTCTAAACAAGCCCTTAACCTCTCAGTATATTGAACTGTGTTGAATTCTCATAGGGTATGGTATGGGGATTTGATATTGCAGTTTTGTCCCTGTTACAGATTTAATAACATTATTCTTGTAGTTAGTATTAAGAATCAATCAATTCATCAATTATCAATTTATGTAAAAGCACAATCTTGTTAATTCACTGTAAAATATCTGTTCATTAACTGTTCTTTTGTCAAGTGCAATTTTTTGAAAACAGCCCATGGATTTTGCACAAGAATTTTTCTAGTTCATCAAAGGAAAAAAAATTAGTAGCAGGTGTTTGCTATCAAATTTTCTAACAAAAGCATAAAACGTGAAGGCGTTTTAGAGTTTGAGCATTACATTATTGGATGTTTCAGAGCACATGTTATGTTTTTATTGAAAGCCAAAAGAATTTTGCCTCATGTTCATCCAATTTAATCCTGAGACATCATTATAACAAGTGTGGAGGTGATCGAACTTAAGATTCTTTGCTAGTTTTCATGATATGCTTCTTGATCAGAAAACTCAACCTTTTTAATATTCCAAGAATTATCCCATGCAATGTCTTATTAATGTGTTCTCGTAGGCTGAACAAGGAAACCCCCAGGTTCTACTGAAACATGAATCCTTATTCTCCAGCTTTGCAAAAGCTTCATCAATGTGATGCTCTAAAAGTTGCCTGTTGATGAGATCTGACAAACTTGAAGCTTGATTTCACATAAATACGGAGTCAATGAGGCCATGTTTTAACACTAATCATCTCTAGAAATAAGTCTCTGCAGTGACATTTAATACTTTAGATCTTTACTGATTTGGTCAGTTTTTTGTAAAATATCTAACCTTAACTAGTTAGTATCTTGTCTGAATCAGCATCTAACATTGTATCTTCAAGCTTAGCTTCACGATTAAATAGGATTTCTGTGCAGCACTTATTAAACAAATTGTAGTGAATGATAGTAGTGCGTTTTCAAAAATTGCATAAGGATTAAACTTATAAATCAGATTATTTGGCTTTTGGTAATTATTCATGTGTTTGGAAAAAGAGTTATATAATAGAATGTGGTTATATATGAGGTTTATTTTGCTTATTTACACACACATTTGTGGCTAAAATATGCATTAGATACTTTAACTTTATACAATGTTTTTATTTAGTCCCATAACTTCAAAAAATATATTTGTAGTCATCTTAAAATCATTGGTTTTGAATGATAACTTTTTCTAATAATCATGGTTGTTTTGAAAATTAAACTTAATACGTTAACATTTAAAAATGTTTCACCGGCATTCAATTTTAATATTATTATTTTTTATTAACAGTTTTAAGGCTAAAGAATTAAAAATGTTTTTTTTTTAAGTTAAGGAATCAAACAAAAACTTTGTATAAAGTCAGAGGATCAAAAGTATACTTTAATATATTTTTATCTATCTTAATGCATTATGTATATAATTGTTTTTGAGATTGAGAAAAACATGACTTGCTATTTTCAATAGTTTATTTTTCACAGAAGGAATTGACATTTTTAGCTGAACAATTATGATTCTACTTTCTACCAAACTTGAAAAGCATCCGTTGAAAGTGGAAATACAATAAAAAGAAAATGATGTATTCTTTCTTTACTTCTTAGGTGAACAATATTCTAGTGCTTGAATTTAGGTTCACAAAAAACATCTTCATAAAGTGTTAAACAATCTATCAGTTTGGTAGATTCTTATTAGGCGACCAAATTGCTAGAGACAATGAATTAACAGAAAAGAAAAGTTGACTTGTAAATAATTTTTTTTGATTGAAAATAAGTTGTGACCAAAAATAAATAATGACTATATATACTTACAATGTAAGATTTTAAGAAAGGCTTAACTAAACGGTGGATAAGAAATATTTTTCCCAATAAGAAGGGTTTGAACCTTCATCCTATTCGCAAATAACATGTTAGTTTGAGAGTTTGTTTTAATTTGCAGTATAAAAAATCAATATCTTTTATCTTTTATATTTTTTTTTCCAAACTACCCCTATAATATGATTGTTGTATGATGTATAAGCGATATTGATGATATTTGAATATAAATTATTAAACTAAAAAATATTTTTCAAATTATATAATTAGTTTTCAGGAATGGTGTCATACATCTTCATTGAAAAGAAAAACTTAATTATATCAATGATTTTTTCAGTCAGTGATATGACATTTTGACTATTGGCTTCTTTTTTTTTCCTTGTTCACATGTTAAGGAGTTAAAGAAAATTAATTAAGCAGGGGTATCTTTTTCATAATATTATATTAAATTTACAATATGTAAATTCGAAATTTGTAATAAAATTTTGTAATTTCACTATTCTACGTTGATTCTCCTAATAAGGTACTGTTTGGCTGGGGGTTGTTGGAGGGGAGGTTTGGCTGGTATTTAATGGAGGGAAGAGGAGATCTACTTGCCTCCCAGCCCCTTCCAATTTGAGGTATTTTTGGAGAGAAGGGAAGGGAGAAAATATTTGTTGACTAAATTATTTTTTTGATTTTTAAAATTTCAAAATGCCCTTGATATTTAGAAAATGCCTTATCTTCCTCTACTATAATAAAACAAAATTTATAATTTTTTGATGTATAAAATTTTAGTACTCCTCCTATCCTAAATATAAAACCCCTTTTACAGTATAATTTATACTACAAAAAGGGTCTAATATTTAGGACCGGAGGAATATTTTCATTGTAGTATTGATATATCAGTCCTTTAAAAAAATTACAATGTAAATTGAAAATGTTCATATCCTTAAAAGAATAAATTAATGTTTACTTGAATTTAAGTGTAAATTAATTTATATGAAAAATATAAATTAATATATATAAGAGTATAATAACAAATTCGTCATAATCATTTCTCTCTTCTACTCTCAAACAAAACCGATAAAACTCCCTGTCCTCTCTTCGTCTTCTTCAAACCAAACACACCCTTAACAGGGTTTGGTATGAGGAATTTGAAGGATATGAGAGGCATTTTGCTTCCTTCCTTTTCTTGTTTAAGGCTCGTTCGTAGCTGCGTTCACGCATCTTATATTTCATAAATTACTTTTAAAAAACTGTTTATGAGATATTCTAAATTGTTTATGAATTTACACAAATGATTACCTTCAATTCTTAATATAAAAGCTAATTGATTAATTTGAGTAGATTAAAGAAATTTGTTAAGTTAATTATATATAATAAATATATATTGTCATTCTTAGAATAATCTTGTTAATTATGTGTATTAGTTAGAACTATTATTTGATGGAATCTTTAACATGCGCATCTACTACGAAGACTACTTTGAGACAAATGAATAAATATGAGAGACAAAGTGAATTGGGCTCTTATATTTAGAATCAAATTGAAAGTCAAACTAGTTTTTATATTAAGAATCCGAAGTGATATAAAGTAAGTATATGAGAAGAATTTTATCTCAAACAAGTGAAAGTACTTTTTTTTTTTTTGAAGTCACTAACACTCTAGATAAAATTCGTAGATAGGATCATAGGAAGGAGAAATACCTCGGCATGTCCTGACCAATTTTAATAGAAAAAATTGCACTGAGATCCCACACAAGAAAATATACATAAAAAAGATTCCTAAAAATCTGATAATTAGTCACAAATCTCAAAAGAACTTGATTCCAATACTAAGAAAGTTAAAAAGACATTATTATCCCAGCAGTGTAGAAGAAAAATGCACTGAGTTTTTCCGCATAGTTTGAAGCTGCTATACATGAGAGAAAAGACCTCGAGAAAGAAGAAAGCAGCCATTAGTGATGAAGCATCTTCCCTATTGCCTATTAATGAACTCCAAAGAGCTTCCATTTTAATCTCTACAAATTTTCGGGTTTGAAACTTTCTTTTCTCTCACCTTATAGCATTTTGCTTAACAAAGTGTATTTGGATATGGAAATTTAGAAAATCGTTTTTGCATTTAGGTATTGCAAAGCTTTTATTCTTGGTCTAATATAAACGAGTTAATCAATGGAAATGTTGTGTTGTTTTTTAGTGTAGGTTGGTGATTTAAGTTAGGGTTTCATTGTGGGTGGGCAAGATGATGATGGGTGCTTTGTTTTTGGGCCATATTGTAGGTGGTTTTGCTATGTTTTACCATCGTTTAGTGGGAAAGGCTGAAAAAAATCAAGGTTGGTGTAGGTAAAAATCCTTATTGTGACATAGGATATTATGTTGTCAATGTAGAGCGCGATAGTTGTCAATGTATGTCATGATAAGTGTCAATGTTGCTACTTCACTTGTCAATAATAGTTACGTGATTCTTAATGCAGGTCTATATTAATGATGGTTAGTATATCTGAAAAGCATCTATTTTGCTTTGTTTATATAAGGGGCAAGTTTATAAATGATCGAAAAGATGATATAAGATATGTTGGAGGTAGTATAAGAACACCAAGTATAAAGGAAGGGATACGTTAAGAAGAGTTGAAGGAAATTATATCATTAATTCTTGAAAAAGAAAGTAACTCATATGTTTTGAAATTCTCAATTATGATTGATAAAAATATATTTGTGGAATTGATAGATGATAATAGGATAGAGCATTTGATAAAATTCAATAAAGAAAGTAGTCATGTATATGTAGAAAAAAATGAAAATAAAGATCAAACAAAAACAGTAAGGGATGATGCAATGGAGGAACAAGATGTGTAAATTTAGTTTGAACAAGATTTTTCTATTGTCATTTCTTACTATGTTAGTTGTTACTATTTTGCTACTAAGTTGTCAATGCATACATCCTGACCTGTCATTTACCATAGGATGGATCAAATTTTCATAGGTGTGAATGTATTATCTACGTCTTCACCTATCTTGTTTGATGAGATTGGAGATTGCACCTTCCAAAAATTAATCAATCCTACAGGAAATGACCAATTAAGATGCATGCATTGATAACCTAGTAGCAAGCCAGTAACAATTGACGTAGCAAGAAATAACAATAGAAAACATTTGTTTAAACCAAACTTACACATCTTGCTCTTTCATTACATCATCTCTTGTTGCTTCTGTATAATCCTTGTTTCCATTCTCTTCTATATACACATGATCATTTTCTTTATTAAACTTTATTAAATGCTTTATCCCGTCATCATTTACAACTCTAAAATGTATTTTTATCAAACATAATGAATTTCAAAATAAATGAGTTACTTTCTTTTTCAGGAGTTAATGATATAAATTTTTTTTCAACTCTTCATAACTTATCCTTTCCTTTATACTTGTTGTTCTTACATTACCTCCAACATATCTAATATCATATTCTCTATCATTTATAAACTTACCCTTTATATGAAAAAAAGCAAAATAAATGCTTTTCAGATTTGCTAACCATTGTTAATGTAAACCTGCATCAAGAATCACACAACTGTCATTGACAAATGAAGCAGCAATATTGACAACTGTCGTAACATATATTGACAACTCTCGCATCTTCCATTGATAACACAATATCCCATTTTGCAGTAAGGATTTTTACTCACACTAACTTTCATCTTTTTTATCATTTTTCACTAAATCATACTAAAACAGAGTAGAACCATCCACAATATATCCAGAAATAGAGCACCAATTATCATCTTACCTACTCACAATGAAACCCCAACTTAAATCAACAACCCACACCAAACAAAAAATATGATTTTTCTATTGATTAACTTCTTTATATTAGAATAAAAACAAAAGTTTTACAATACTTAAAGGCAAAAACATTTTATGAATTCTAATATCCAAACACAATTTGTCAAACAAAATGTTGTAGGAAATGAGAGGAAACAATGTTTTGAACTTGAAAATCTATAGAGATTGAAATAGAAGCTCTGAAGTTTATTATCAGTGATAGGAAATATGTTTCATCAATGACTACTTCCTTTTCTGTGCAGGTCTTCTCTGTCATGCATCAGAGCCTTAAGCCGTGGAGGTAAACACTTCTCCTTGTCTTTCTTTTCTTTCAGCACTTTTTCCTTCTACACTACTGGGGCAATAAGGTCTTTTTAAGTTTGTTATTATTACAGTGAAGCTCTTTTGAGCCTTGTGATTAATTATCAGATTTTTAAGAACTTTTTTGCTGTATTTTATTTTTTCGTGGGATCACTGTGCAATTTTTCCGTTTTGATATTTTACCATCGGGCCACCCCACTCACCGGGCTGAGGAGGGAGCTCGCCATCGTATTGCACGCCTCCTCTGTCTTCCGTCTCTGTCTCGTCTCTCCTCACGCCAGCAGCACCACTTCTGTCTTCCGTCTCGTCTGGCTTCGACTCACTTCCCTTTTAATCGCATTCGCATCGCAGATTCCCATCTATTTCCGTACGGGCGCTTCGTATCTCTTCAGTTGCTGCCGTCGTTTTCCTTGTAAAATATTTTGATCTTGTCATTTTTATTCGTTTCCATTGTAATCTTGTACTTTTTCTGCTCTTCTGTGTCTTCAGTCCAAACATGTGAATAATGCTTGCTGTCCTATTAGTGTTGACATGAGTTAGTCTCGCTAATGGTTTCTGCCCTATGATGTGTTGTTTGGTTCAATCTTGCTTTGTGTTTATTCTGATTATATGATATGGGTTTTTGCTTGCTGCTTAGGAAACATTATGCTCTTCAATTTTTGAATTAGAAAGTGCTGATAACCTTCCCTTTTGATTTGATCTTTATTTAAGGAAATCATCTGTGAGATTATCATGAAATGAAGCTGTGTGGGGCATTCCAGAAACTGTGTGTTTGACTTCATTTTTTACTGTTTGAGTTGATCAATTCCAGCACATCTTCTTCATTCTGCACTGTCACTTTTATACAACTGGAGAAATGAAACTATGCCGTAAGCATTTTCTGATTCTGTTGGTTTTATAATGGGAACTAAACTTCTTCAGTATGAGTTTTTACTTTCACGTGTGATCACTTATTGAATGTCTAGTGAAATGAACTTGTATCATTCTACGTATAATTCATTTATTGGATTAACAAGTGCAGAGAGTGTGTGCTTTTTTGCCGCCTGAATTTTTCTTATTGTTATTGGGTTCACTGCTCTTGGTCAAAACGCTTTGTTCACATTTGTGCCAGATAGCCTGTAAAAGTTGGAATGAAAATACATAATACGCTTTTTGTTTGTGTTTTCTACCAATGGTATGCACAAATGAATTTAATCTAGGTTTTGATAACAAATAAATGAGTCTAATTATTTATTATTTTTGTATATTTTATATATATATATATATATATATATATATATATAGCATGGTGTATGTTTATGGTCATTAATTTGAGATAATCTTTTTCTTGATTTGTTAGATGGATTCAGAAGAGGAATTTTTGATGCAATGGTTGCAAATGCGACAGAGCCTTGTCTACCTTGTTTGTCTTGTTGTCCAGTATACTTTGGTTCTTATGTGTAATAATGATAATGAGATGTTGGCTCTTTATGGAAATGATAGAGCTAGTGAGGATGATGGAGATATTCCTTCAAATATAAAGAAACGACGTCGATCAAATTCTCAAGAATTTGTTGACACTGTGAATGAGGATGATCAACTTACCTCTCAAAATGAGGTATCTTTGGAAAACTTCTCAATCGATATGGAGAATTCCTCAGTTGGTGGCCATTCTCTTGGAGCAAATAGTGAGAGATTCAAGAGGACCAAAAAGCATTCACAAATATCTCTACTTGCAGAGAAGATGGACGCTATTGCAACTGCTCTTAACGAAGGGAATAGACTATTTAAAGAGAGATATACCCCACAAATATCAGGGGAAGAAACTTTGAAACTGATTCGAGATTGTGGATGCAATGAAGAGAAGATTCCTAGCATTTATAGCTTTCTTATGAATGATGCAGCCAAACTCAGGACAGTTATTCAATGTCCACCTTTGCGGCGCAAGCAAGTGATTATGGATATGGTTTTCGGTTCTTAGATTAATATGTTTTTGGTTGGGAGGCAACCTAGATTTTGTAGGCACTTTGTAAGCACTTTTACATTGGCACAGGGTCTCTTTTGATGACACTTTGTTCTGCCATGTGATGGCTCTTGATGACATTTTATGCCATGCTTGATGATATGGTGTTCAGTACATTCTTAGATTAGTGTGATTATAATATAATCACCTTCTTGTTTAATGCTTGCTTGGTGATATATATCCAATACCACATGTTTGCCTTAGGCTTGTATAATTATAATATGATTAGCATGATATTATTATTGTTGTATTATTATTAGGGTTAAGGCGCATTTGATACCTTAAAATATTTTTTGAAGTATATCGGCACCTTAAAATATTTTATGGTATAATTTTGCTTCTAATATATTAAAAATGAATCAGTCTCATTCCCCAACTAACAACCTTGAACATAAACTTTTTCTTTTTCACAAAAAAACTTTCATCCTCTCTCTCTGCTTCCTGGTTCTGGCCTCGGAGCTTTTCTTCATAGTCACCATAGCCAAATCCCTAAGCTTCAAGTTGAAGACGGAAACAAATTTTAGTAAGGAAAACTGAGAATAGATTAGCTAAATTAATTACTTATTAAGAAATATATGTTAATTTTCTTACAATATCTTTGTAATCATTTATATTGAAAATTATCAAAAGACCTCTTTAATATGTACAATAATAAAGATAGTTAAAAAAAAAGAGTAAAATACTCTGACTACCCTTCAGTTTTATCTTAATTACATAGACATATCCTCTATTTTGAAAACCCATATAGACCTCCCTTAAAATTAAAATACAAGTTACACTAACCTCCCTTGTATAACTAATATTTCAGTTCCATCTATCCAAACTGTTAGTTAACTGTTAATTGTAACTTTTTAAGCTCTTTTTTTTTTACCAAAATATCCCTCTTTATCATAAGAATTAATTAAAAACTTATATTCCTAAAAAAAACTATGCAACCAAGAACTGCCTTTAATACATGAATTTTCAAACTTTTTAATACATTATAAAATTTATTAATTTTGAATTTATCGTAAAATTTTATAATTTTAATTTGTCATCATATTTTGAATTTCTTTATTTTTTTTAAATGGTTAAATATATATATCAAGCACATATTTTTACTCACTATATAGTATAAACCATGTAAGTTTGATAGATTGTGTAAGTCATCTGAATCTATAATTTAAAATTCTTAAACACATTTTTTCTACAAACATTTATAAACGCATTAAGTTTAGATTGAAAACATTAAGCAAATAACTATTTGCAAAAATAAGAAAATAAAAATAAGGAAAAATAAAATAAAATATAGTTTAATATAAATTTTGGGGATTGATTAGAATGGGGTAAAATAGTAAATAAAATTTATTTTTATATAAATTTTAATTAAAAATTATGTTTTTAGAAGTTTTTAAGAATATTCCTAACGGTGTTAACATATTGGACTAAATTGTATGTTTTCAAAATAGAAGAGAGATTCGTGTAATTAGTGTATAATTGAAGGGTAGTCAATGTATTTTACTCAAAGAAAAATTATAAACTCAGAAGATAAAATAAATTGAATTCATATATTTAAACCAAAACAACTACTCAACTAATTTTTTTTAACCAATCTTTTAACTAATTCTTACATTTAAGAGTGAATGGAATATTGTTATTAAATTTATTCTTTTATTTGTCATGCAAAACACAGAGTTTACCTGTCATGAAGATTTTGGAAATGGAACAACTTATATCTAGAATGAAACATGAGAAATAATGTGTGTGTATGTTATGAATCAGACAACTTACTAGAATTTATATTATATATATACTGATATATTTTTTTTTAATTTTTTTTTCTTATTAGAGACAATCTTGTTAGAAATATTATTAGGCATTAAATATAAATACATCTCCCAATAAAAATTCAAATCTTAGTTGGCCACTTGAAAAACTTGCTCCTTTTGTTAAGTTCAACCCTGTTGGTTGATTTTTAAATTTTATATATTTGATGTTGAATTATATTTGTTGTAAAACTACAAGAAATAAGGAGAATAAAGAGTAGCAAGAGATAGAGAAGACCATGGCATTTTCTCATTCACTTTATTGCCTCAAATGTGTGTACATCATCTCTTATTTATAGGACCCCAATATTGAAGACTAACTTAAAGAGTTACAAGTACATAAAGAAAGGAATTAAGCAACATAATTGTACAATTGGAGGTTATAGGAAATCAATACTTGAAACCCTTCAATTTGGGAGTTATAAGGTATAATGCTATTAACCATGAGAAGGAATTCCAAGGGGCTAAGGAGTTATGAACATCCACACAACATAATATTTACAACACTCCCCCTTAGATGTTCATAAACAAATATTGTGCCTCATTAAAACCTTACTAGGAAAAACCCAGTGGGACAAAAACCTAGTGAAGGAAAAAGAGTACACAATATATATTAAGGCTGCCTCATTAAAAACCTCAACCAGGAAAACCCTGTGGGACAAAACCGTGGTTAAGAAAAAGAGTACAGCATGATCTTTGCTCCCCCTGTCAACAGCATAACTCTTTATCATTTTATCATAATAGAGTATACTAATTTCTCAAGTCATCCAATGTTTTTTCAAGCATATCTTCTTTTTAGTCAAACTATGCATAGTACATCATCATCAGCTTATATTGAAATGTATTCCTCTAACATATCTTCTGGATATGTGGGATTATCAATACATTCTTCACTTGCACTGAGAAAACTGCAAAGAAATGTTATTCTAAAAAGACACCATAATATATTTTGTATCGGCATGATTAATTTAATTTGAACAAAATGATATCATATAATAGTTTCATAGAACTATATATCCAATCTTAATTTCATTATTTACATGCATACCTGAAGAAACTTATCTTTACCAATAAAATTATAACACGTAATATTGACAATATATGTAAATATTATTATAGAATAAATATATGGGACTTCTAGTCTATTTAGTTGAATATATTTTCCAGACAAAATTATCATAACAAAATCAATCATTTTGCAATCATTGATGCATTCAATAACTTGATCGACGGGTCAAGTAAGATATGAAATTATTTATTTTCTAATACATTTTTCTAAGATAGATATCTATAATCAGATTATCTTATTCAACATAATATTTTAAATATTAGATGATTTTCTTCTATATAAATGCTTCAGGCATTTTAAATCCTTCAAGAATTCTTATGTAAACTTCATTATTTAGTGATCCACATGCATAGGCTATAACGATATCTAACAGACACATATTTCATTTTTGATATATTGCCAGATTAGTAATATGTGCAAAAATTATTTCATCCACCACAAAATACTATGCCTAATCATAATCACTAGACCTTTGTGAAATTCTTTATTTTCACAAAAATATTCATATATCACATAATAACTTTGTATTTGATGTGTTTGGACTATAGGTCCATAATAATATCATTATATTTCCATTGCGTCTTTTCTCTTTTCCTTTTGCTTTTGGCCAAATTTCTATCTTCATATAAGATCCTCTTTAAAATCATGTGATATTATTATCAAAAACGTTGTCGACAACTTTGTCTTTTTGGTTCCATTTTTTCTCTTGTGACATAACTTATTGAGATCTCTTCATTACTTTTCAGGTGCCTGAACCTCTTCTGAGGCTTTTTTTTTTTCAACTAGTTATGTCTCAGCACTCTTCTAGAGCACACGCCTCCTTAATATAACTTTTAAATTTCATGCTCCTTTTTATTCGATATAATTATATTGGAACCGATTAATCTCTCATGCTTCAGGCATGTCTCACTTTTATTTATACTAATTAGAGCATTTTCAGTTGGAATATGAGATTTAGTAATACTCACTTAGGTCAGTAATAGCATCTAGCACATATTTTGTAATATCTCATGAATGCATTCTTTGATGAACTTCTGGTTCATGCTATCATATATCTGAGGATCTATACTTGATAATAATAATGCATTCTATATGTTACCTTTTCCAGCTACTCAATTTCTCCCCTTCATGTTGGGAAAATTTTGTCAAATGACAATCAATTAATCATGCAGTATGAGTCTCCTCAATTCATTTGCTTCTTTTAGAAACATCCCTTTTGTTTCTTTTAGATACAAACAAGAAGAAGGAGATTCTTACCCAACATTCATTCCAATTTTTTATATCCATCTATATGTATATTGTGGTGGATCAATAGACATAAGCATTGCACATTCAAACTTTTAAGATGGAAAGTATTTGGCTCCTGACCAAAAGCCAATTTCATTGGGAGAATTTTGTTGGCTTGATTTGTATAAATGTTGCAACATATCAAACTAAACAAGCCAACACTGAGATGAAGATCTTGTTCTCAAAAGTATTGATCTAGCCATTCATGGAGGCTAATAATTCTGCCAGATCGTTCTGTTAATTAGACTTTTCAATTATTTTTCTAACAAATGCATGTTGATCACTGAAATTCTGGGACATAAATTCACAATCTTTTTCAATAGAAATTTTTTGGATCTCATAGTCTGGAACTTGTGCACTTAACATAATGATTACTCAAATAATTTTGCAAACTTCAGGTTGCAAATTAATAATAATACATGTAACCATCTTATAGATGCATCTATCAAATTTATTGAATACTTGTATGGTTTACATGCTATTGACATGGGCCCATATATCTAATTTTGATATATTTTTAGGAATGTAGAGATATATTCCACATCATAACTACTGATATCAATATAATCAATTTTTCTTTGAAAACAAGAACTATATGAACTCTTGAATCATATAATATGTTGTCTATTCATGAAGAATCTTCTGGTTTTTCAATGGATGTCAATAATAATCATCAATGATTTATTACATCATATATATGATTCGTGATGATCAAACAAGACATACCAACTATAAATCTAATTAGATAAGTAAACTTCTAGTTTACTGTAATAAGTTTCTTATATAAGTAAAACTTTATCTAACATCAACTCACACTTGTATTAATTCAATTGGGCTATTGCATTTTAGATCCTTTGTAGAATCAAAGTTCTGATGTTGATCAATGAGTTATATTTTTCACTATCAATTCTTTGTTCGCCCAAAAAAATTTTTTGCATTAGTTCTTCAAGAACTATATTAATATTTTTACACATAGTTCTTCAGGAATTATGTGATTTAAGAAGAATGAGGAGACAAATTCATCTTAATAACATCATAGTACATGATAATGAATAACTATTAGTATTATAGATTTAATTTGCAATATATATAGAATTTACACATACTGCAAAGATGATTTTGTCCAACCAAATCAAAATCAATATTAACAAATTTTCCAATAGAATTAAATAACTTTCTATTCTCTCAATTAAATGTGACATAAATATATGATTTTTATTTTTCTCACAAATGTTACAACAAGACTAATTTAATTTGAATATATAAGATCAATGATTCATCATTTCAAAAAAAAAAAAAGGATTAACATACCTCTTAACATTAGAATAGAGGAATATAAATATCCAATTTTTTTATTATTTTATTTCAAGATGTTCAAAACTTTAAAGATTAAATGGTATTTGAACTAATCTAACATTCATAGAATTTTTTTTAAATTATAATTATCATTTGCACATGCTTTATTTTTTTTTTTCATAAGCAAATTCATATAGTTGAAAGGAATATAAAACGTAAATGATCTTTTAAAATAAACTTTTTGAGAACAAAATGTAAAATTGAATGTATTGTTCAGAATTTTTCAATAATAATCAAGATACCATATATCATTTATTTAATTTGCAACACTCAAAATATGTCATTTGGAAAAAAAATACTTACATATTATATGAATGCTTAATTTTTCTTTCTCAATTAATTTCTTATTTAGTTAAACTCAAAACAACTTCAAATGCTTATAATAAAATTTATTGTCAATAAACCACAATAAATCATTCAAACTAAGATCATACAAATAGCATATAAATAAACAAAATATTAATAATATATCATCTCTTTAATTTGCACACAAATAGTACAATAAAATATCAATATCATAATATGAACATCTTTTGGCTATTCTATTGATATGAAAATAAATTATATTCATAATTCATATTCATAAATATGCAAGTAAATTGGCACAATAAATTAACATTTCAAAGTGACCAATAACTACTTTTAATGTTTATCAATATCTTAATATCAAATACTTATAATAATATATTTCTACCAATCAATCACAAGAATAATATTATATAACCTTCTAGATATAGCCTTCTAGGCTAATGATTATATTTTTCAACTTTGACTAATTTGAGCATATTTCTTTATAAGACATTACCTTGGGCATCATAACTATATTTTCATACTTTTCATAATATCTCTTAATCTTTTGGTTTCATAACCAATTTTAACATTTGCTTTCAATGGATATACTTGTTCATATGACTTCTGGTCATATTATGATATTTACTTATAATTGTTTTTTACTATAGAGGTATCAATATCTCAATTATAGTTTAATAGCTGAAACCAAAGATTATTGCCTTTTAATTATTAATTCCAATGGTACAATGTGGGCATGCTCTTTATCACTCTTATACACATGTTCCTTACTTTCAGTAGCACATAATCAATTTCTTCCAATATTAGTCTTCAGGACTATAGCAAAAATCTTTCAAATAAAACTCTTTTATGCCATTTGATGTTTGAACTATTAGCCTTCAAGGCTTTGATACTTGTCACTATGTAGCCTTCAAGGCTTCAAAACTTGTCACCATGTAGCCTTCAAGACTTTGATATTTGTCACTATCAAATCATCAAAGTGCCATAGATTTTTTTTGTCATTCCATTTAAAGGCATCCATAGTGTTCTTTCATAAAAAAACAATTACAAAAGTAATACTCCTCCGATCCTTATTATAAGACCCCATTTGACTTTTTATTTGGTCCTAATTATAAGACCCAATCCATTTTGTCTCTTATATTTATGCATTTTTTTCCAACATAATCCTTATAATAATGATAGTTTTAACCAATATACTTAATTAGCAAGGATATTTTAGGAATGACAACACTTATTTATTATAAATAACCAACTTAACTTACTTCCTTAATCTCCTCAAATAAGTCAATTGGGTCTTATAATTAGGACCGGAGGAGTATGATTTTTGGTCATCTAATCACATATGGCTTCTAGCCATTCAATAAAATGAAATTAAATAATATTGTAATGAAATAAATTCAAATTCATAATCAAATATAAATAAAAAATAAACCCAAATATAAATAATATTATATAATCATATATATAATATTGTGATAGATATAAAATCACATAATATAAACCAAACTGATATATGTAAACAAACAATGGAACAAGAAGTATTGAAAAGTAAATATAATAAATAACACAATATCAAAATGGGGAGATAATAGAATTAAAATGTATAAAAAGAATAAATTAATAAATAACATAAAAGAACAACATAATATATAGCAAATATATAGAAAATTAAAATTAGACGTGATAATAAGATAAAAAGAATAATTGGTTAAGGAGAAGTTAGTAAAAAGTATTATCATGTACTATAAGATTATATTAATTTACAAATGGCTCATACCTCAAATTTTCAGAGCAAACTTGTGCTGATAACGTGTTGTAAAACTACAAGAAATAAGGAGAATGAAGAGTAGCAAGAGATAGAGAAGACAATGGCCTTTTCTCATTCACTTTATTGCCTCAAATGTGTGTACATCATCTCTTATTTATAGGACCTTAATATTGAAGACTAACCTAAAGAGTTACAAGTACATAAAGAAAGGAATTAAGCAACATAATTGTACAATTGAAGGTTATAGGAAATCAATACTTAAAACCCTTCAATTTGGAGGTTATAAGGTATAATGCCATTAACCATGAGAAGGAATTCCAAGGGACTAAGGAGTTATGAACATCCACACAACATAATATTTACAACAATATTTTTGTTTTTGCCAACGGATGATGAATTATATTAAACTAGAGTAAAGAGCGTGCTTCCATTTTACCTTTTATAATTTATATTCATAGCACTATGATTTTGTTATTTCAAAATAATTTTCCATTTCTATTACCAAAATTAAACATTTTTTTTTGTTTTTAATGAATATGAAAGCTATTCTATAAAACCGAATAAATTCCATCTTAGATCATACTAATTAATATGGCCTAGACAAGATTATATGTATTCACATTAATACTCTCTTACCCTTTTAGTTCGCAACTGAGCATAAAAGATAGATATATTTCACTGAAAAATGGGATAGATCCTAAATTCTTAAAGAGATCTAATTAAGTTCATGCATCCATGTACTAAAATTTGAGGATACACTCAAATTTGAAATGACACCAAATACATTAATTGTCACCAAAATTAATTATATATAGGGCACAAATTCTATTTTATTCACTAAATTCTTAAAGGAATCTAAATTCATGCATCCATACATTCAAATGTGAGGATACATTCAAAGGGAAAATGTAGTACAAAATAAATTATATAGGGCAACATTCTAATTTTATAACTATTTATTGATTTTCTTTTTATTTCTCTTACTATGCACTTTATGTAGTTTGTGAACGTAAATATTCCCTCCCGTCCTATCATGTGATAAATAAATAATTAACTTACAAAATATAAAAAAATTAATTCAAAGCATTCATTGTTTAAGTACGTCACAAAGTGTAATTTTTTTTTCAAAAATGTCAAATTAATTTTGAACTTATATAAATATTCAATGACACTTATAAAGCCAATTTATATCTAATGAAAGGCATAAAAACCTTTATAATAATAAGATATATATATATATATATGGATATATAATTAGTCTCTTATATTTAGGGCCAAGATGGGCCCCCTGAATTTTCTTACATAGGATAGGACAAAATTGTAATTTGATTTATTAAAGTTTTTATATAGAATAAAATTTATTTTTTTAGGAAAAATTGTTAAAAACTCATTGCAAAACCTATTCCTTAAAGGTATCTGAAATTTGCAACTCAAATGCAATCTATTTTCAGTAGGTGTAACTTTTTTCAGCCATACACAACCTATCTTCTAATATATTGAAAATCAAAAATATTTTTGCGTAATTGAAAAAGAGTTACATCAGCTGAAAATGAATTCCACCCACTTAAAGACCTGGATTCTTAAATATCTTAGAGATTAATTTTGTCACGTGGGTTTTTGAACAATTTTCTCCTCTTTTGTGTGTAGAATATAAATATACTCCTCCAGTTTTTAATATAAAATTTATTTAACTAATTTGATTAGATTAAAAATTTTAAGTAAATTAGTTAATTATAAAAAATATGACATATTTTTTTAAAACACCATAATCATTTTATTTAATATTCTCTCTCCTTTTCATACTTGATTATGATTGAAGGAGTATCAACAGGAATAGTTTAAAAAAATTGATAAACGTGATAAATAGGTCTTATATTTAGAACAAAAATTAATTTAATAATTAGGTCCTATATTAATACTCCCTCCGTTCTTTATTATAAGAAACATTTGATGCTTATGACATGTTCCCATATATAAGAGACACTTAAAAGTTGTCTCTCTTTTTTGTATTGATTTTCTATTTTACCCTTATTTATTTTGTCTCAAACTCATACTCTCCCTCCTTTCTACTTCTCTTTCTTTTAATAATTTAATTGTTCTCTCTCATACTCTCTCTCCTTATTAATAGGGACATTGTTGGAAAAAACATTATACTTTTTACACATTAATTGTCTTCAATTAATTTTAACTGTTTTTTTTTATAAACGTAATTTGGTTATTTATCTCTTATAATAAAGAATGGAGGGAGTATTAAAGAAAGGAAGAGTAGTACATAATATTCTAAATGAAAGATCCAAAATCATCCACACATTGAGACAATATGGTCCAATAAATCCAATTCCCGGGTGGGTCCCTTGCTTTTGCTTCGTTGTCATGACTTCCTACCGCAAGACCCAAAAAAATCGTATCACGATATCAGAAGGCATAAAGTGTCTTTTAATCTGTAAAAATTTTAATTTAAATCAATTATAATTTTACATCGAATAAATTTCTGGATTTTCATCAGAAAATTTAATACCCTTTTAATCACTGACATCACCCAACTTATGCAGAAATTAAATGCCTAGCTTGTAATATGCGTCAACTTGTTTAAGATGACAAATTAGATTGGTGAAAATCAGAACCGTATGGATGCGATTTTTTTTTTTTTTTAACACACACCTGCCTAGCCTTTAATGGTGTTGGGCTGGCTTTGCGGGTTAGCATTATTTTTTCTTTTTGTAATTTCTGAAAATAAGGAAAATGATTTTTCTTAAACTTTTCCTTATTCTTCTTTCAAATAACCTTCCTCAATTTTCTCATTTTTCTTTTAAATTTTCTCATTTCTTTTTCATTTGTAATGTTTTGAGATTTATTATGTTTAATTTGTATTGCTTGAATTTAACATCTTGTCATGTGAGGCTTTTCTTTTTTTTCTTTTTGGTAATAGTCATGTGAGGCTTGTTTAGTAATGTGGGATGTTTGAATTTGATTTTTTTATGTATGGTAACTTTTATTTTAATGTTTCATTTTAAATATTTAGGAATTAGAATATATTCACTTAAAATGGAAAAAGAAAGCAAACAAATATAAAAGCGGGGGCTGAGTTGCATAATTACTAGCCCGCTAGCATTTGGTTTTTTTAAGGACGAACCGCTAATCCTCCAATCCGCTATGAATTGGTGTGTACTCTTACAGTCTTAAATATAAGTTTTGCTTTGTAATGTAATTTACATTAAAAAATGGGTTTTATATTAGGACCGAAGGAGTATTACTTCCTATATTAACATCTATGCATGATCCATCTCAGCTTGGATTTGTTGTTTGATTTTATGTGATTTCAACAAAAATGGTTGATATTTACCTATAGTTGTGATTTATCACATGCATAATAGCAGAAGTGTCTTTTTATTTTTCTAACTTTATATAATGCTTTGGTTTTGTTCCTTAATTTTAAAAAATATTTTAAAATTCCTGTTATCCTAATTTTATTAGTATCAAATGATAATTTTTTTTACAACAATCATTGCTAATATGGCCGTATTTGACCATTTTTCTTAATATTTTTCAGTATTTTATTATTAACGATATTCGAGTTACATGGCCCCCTTAAATTTAAGATTTTAAAAAAATTATTGAATTTTTCCTCGACAATTTATTATGAGAAAAACTTGACTCCATGAAAATTTCTAGATATGTCTCGACCAAAATAGATAGTATTTCTCTAATTCTTAATATAAGATTTAATTAAGTAATTTGAGTAGATTAAGAATGTTATTAAATTAGTTAATATGATTTTTTTTGTAAAACATCCCAATTATCTTTCTTAATTATCTTTCTCATTGATTATTGTTGAGGGAATATTAATAGGATTAATTTAAAACAAAAGGTTAATATACATGTAATGTCTTGTCCAATTTCAAATCCATATATGCATGATTTATTTCAAAAGGAAATTGAGTGACCATTTTGTATTTAAATAAAATTTTTATGAGTAAAAATATTTATGAATTCATAATTCATAATTACTACAACTTTCTATATTTTTATTTGATTATTGACATATTAATTATAAACGTCGTTTATAATCTATGTTGCATGAATATATTATAAACAAATGAATAATAAATTTGGCCCAAATATCTTATAAAAAAAGACAAAAAACAAATGGACAATAAAATAAATCTGTACACGTGATGATAAAAGTGAGGAGGGGACCATTTTTTATCTCCGTTGGTGCGTCACGATACATTCTTCTGGACAGCCAAGTTTTCCCTCCAATGGCATCTCGCTGTGGTTACTCCTTTTGGCTCATTTCGAGATGCACAAATTTTGTTAGTAACTTTTTTGGACTATTAATTAATTAATTTATTTATAATTTAATTAAGGAAAAATTGGAAATAAATCCTTCATTACAAATTTAATTAACAAATAATCCCTAAAATATTAATTGCACAAGGAAAAATTAGTTACACAAAAAAGAAAGTAAATTACACAAAAGGAAGATGATCTGCGCAAAACATTATTTGGACATAAGGTATTAGTTTACACATAGAGAAGATGATTTGCGCATAAGAAAATTTCATTTGCACAAAAGGAAATTGAATTGCACATTACAAAAAAGAGAATTATTGCACATAAGGGAAGATAAATTACACATAAATGAAATTAAGTTGCACATAATAACAGTTAAGTTGCATAAAGTCCTTAGATCCTATTTGTCAATTAAATTTTTAATGAGAAATTAATTGAACAATTTTTTTTATGCAATGAAATCATGTCATGACTTACAATGGTTTCATTAATGATGGTGAAAATAATTTTGTCAGGTTTTATAAAAATAGTAATAATTTCTCAAATTCTCTTATCTCCATAAGGATATAAGTAAAATACCTATATATTTTTTTTTTTCTCATTCAATTTCTAAGGATATGATCCCTGTAACGAACTTTATAAATTCAAAACCTGTTAATACAAGAACTTTATTGATAATTGATTTAACTCTAATTTGTAAGTGCTTTTTAAATTTGGAGAGATAATTAAAAGGGGAAGAACTTATTAGCAATCAACCATATTTAAAAAATAACTGACAACAAAATTTGGTAATAATTCTGATTCTGATTTGATATTTTAAAAATTTAAGAAATATTTTTTTTGAGATTTTTTCTTAGTATTTTATTTTCATTTTCTTTTGAAAAATTGTTGCGTCTTAAACTTTTTCATGAAATTGAGGGTGGAGATTTGACTCTCCAGTCCAAATGACTTGATTGATAGATTTTCGTTAAAGATTTCTTCCTTCGCAAACACGTCTGCATAATCACTCATTCAGATTGAAGGGCATTTATTTCACGATCCAAAAAAAAAAATTTGAAACTTGAAACGCCAACAAGATGATGAATGAACGTCAGAGATTATCTTTCTAGAATTGGAATTCAATTGGATTATCAGTTATCACCCAATTGTTTTAGAGAGAGAAAGCACGATCATGTGCTCTCCCTTCCTTTCGCTTTCTGATTTCTATCCAAATGGCGGATACTTCAAAGGCTTAACTCACCCCATTCATCTTCCTTCTGCTTTTTTTTCACTACCCACCACCCAGCTTCCCTTTTAAGCTATTTGGGTTTCTTGCATTTCTGTTTCTGTTCCTGCTGCCTTTTCTCAAATAACTTCGTTGTCTCTTCTTCTTTTCCTAACTTCCGGGAGTTGTAGAAATGGCTGTGACTATGGCTGCTTCGAGCCTTGGGCTCTCCTTCACTGCCGAGACTAATTTCAGAGCCCTGGAGAAACCCACTTGCATTGCGCCTATATTGAAGACTCCATCTGGGTTTGGTTCTACTAAACCATTCTTTATTTTCCATAAAGGAAGGTATAATATCCAGAGAACTCAATTTTGTTATGTAAGCTTTCATTGGTCTCTGTTTTTCATATATATGCTTTCAATACTCTCTAGTTGCGGTTTACACTAAATCATAGGAATTCTAGCTTTGTTGATGATTCTATATCTGCTGTTTTGATATTTCGCCTTCTGATTTTACATAACCATAGAATTTTGGATTGAAAAATGAATCAGCGGAATTTCTAGCGCTATTGATTATCCGGCTTGAAAATGTTAAATTCTTGCAACTAATTTGTTATGCAACTCCGATGATGTTAATCCGTGTCCAAATGTTCGGTACAACACTTGGAGGATTGCAGAAAACACTAAGGTTTGTTTGGATTGAAGCGAATTATGGGAAAGAGGAGGGGAGGTTTAATATAGACATTCCCCTTGATTTAAATTTGAATCAGAAATTTTCTTCTTCATTTTCCTCACTCCAAGCACACCCTTAACGTCTTTGGTTATGTTAAGATCCTTGTGCTTTTTGAAAGGCATAAACAATTAACACTTGAACTAAGGCTTTGCCAAAATGTGTCCATTCTCTTTGTTGTAATACTATGTACCATTTTGTCAGATTGTCATCCTCAGGAACCACAATTATCCCTCAAGCAGCACCTGTTGCTAATGTAGAGGTATTTAGCAAAATGATCCTAAAATATCACCTGCTTGTTGCAGATGAAATATAGATTGTCTCTTCTTCATTCTTTTCTCATGCTTTTTGACTTTGATCAATAAAACATTTATTTTTAACTTAATCTATGGTGTACAGGATGGAAATCAAGCAGAGACCGACACTGTTCCAACTCCTGTAGTAATAATTGACCAAGACTCTGATCCAGATGCAACTGTGGTGAAATAACATTTGGTGATCGCCTTGGCGCTCTTCTTGACACAGTAAGCCATCGCCTGAGAATAGTTCATTGCTCTAGCTTGCACATTATCCCTTCGTAATATATATTATGCTAGCACTTTCAAATTTTCAAGTCATTTTATATATGCTTTATTCTGTTCCATTGAGACATAGTTGATATTCTGCATTGAATTGTGTAAACATTGAAGAAATCAATCATTTCTTCATGGGTTGCAGATGAATGCACTGAAAAACTTGGGGCTCAATGTTGTTAAGGCAAATGTCTATATGGATGCCTCTGGAAAGCACAACAAATTTTGCATCACAAAAGCGTAAGTGTGTTGCTATATATAGGTATCCGTCACGTCTCTTTATTATTGTATGATAGCTCATGCATGTAAAATATTTAATAATAATGGTCATCTTATTTTGCCCACGGGAATAATTTCTTCTAATACTTTGCTGAGTTTACTCCTCTATTATGGATATGTACAGGGGCACTAGCAAGAAGATAGTCAGAGATAATTTTGCCAAAATAGAAGGGGTAGAAGGGAATGGATGGACAAGGATGAATTTTAATTACCAATTGATGATATCTAGATATCATAATATTGTGAAATTAACACAGTAGGCATGATTCTTCTTGCACAAATCCTAGAGAGGTTCCTAAACTGAACATCTCCTTGGGCTCATCAGGGAGTCTGATTACAAGTTCACACTAAATTATCAGAAGTTAGTCTTAATACAATGAACGAAGCTTGTTTTCTTCACATTCCCATTTCAAATGACAATTATTTTATGGATCATAATTTTATCTAGCTATGGTCTAATAATTCATTGGATGTCCGGTGGAGATTTGTTTGCAGCGATACTGGCAGGAAAGTGGAAGATCCGGAGTTGTTAGAGGCGATTCGTTTGACAATTATAAATAATATGATTCAGTATCATCCGGTATGCTTCTCAACTTTTCTCCCTTTCTTTTCTGTCCTAGCACATTCTTCCATTCATAGCCACTAGCCAGTTACTGCTTCTGATTATAGTTGCATGTTTCAATTTGGTCATCCAGGAATCAAGTGCCCAGTTAGCGTTGGGAGCAGCTTTTGGACTTATGCCTCCAAAAGAACAGGCAATGAATGTTTATATGTTGAAATTATGAACTCTTAGTTGACAAATATGAATTTGGCATTAGCGGTACAACTTTTATGAGGTCAGAATTACAGTGGCCAGAGGGCATGAACTTGTTTCTGTTTGAAGGAGGGAATATGCGTAGTAAGGAAGATGAGGATGAATGATAACGGGTTGTTAGCTGACTTAGCTAGCTCCGCGTGCCAATGGTAGCATATCATGTTCATCAGCAGTCCATCCATGCCATAATAATAAACAAAGAAACTGTGTTGTGTGGAAAATAGGGTTGTACAATGGAATTGATTTTTCCTTTCTTTTCTTTGGGAATAAGAAGAGAATGGTCTGGGACAGAATGATTATTCGTGTTTGACTGTTTCATTATTCTCTTGTCCTATGAATGAAAATCCATTCCTTTCTATTATTTCTTATGTTGTTTCACATGGAATTCATTCCAGCTTTTTTGTGCATCACTTTTTATTACTGTTCAAAGAGGGAATGATGATTTCAGTCTCAGCAAAACCAATTAATGGAAGCAGAAATGGAATGATCAATCCCGTGAACTTTTACACATGATGCGTGAGTTTATGATAGGCCCATATTAACCTGGTCCTTGTTTCGTTGGAATGCCTCAGGTGGATGTGGACATAGCAACCCACATAACCATCTCCGACGATGGCCCAGAACGAAGGTACTTGATAGCTATCCTGATCACCACAGAAAACTGTTTTACTGAAACTCAATATCTGAGCCCTTGGCCTCATGGTAGAGTTTTCGTCGCCATGTTTGAATCACTACAGTACTTATCTTTTCCTTTTCAGTTTGCTTTATGTGGAGTCAGCTGATCGACCTGGATTACTGGTGGATCTTGTTAAGATTATTACTGACATTAACATCACTGTCGAATCTGGAGAATTTGACACTGAGGTAAATTTACCCCCGCAAAATGTGCAAATCTTTCTTCTTTCTCTGAGTCCTGTCAAAATCTCCATAACTTTTTATTGTTGAACCTAGGGGCTCTTGGCTAAGGCGAAGTTTCACGTCAGCTACAAAGGTGGTGCGATCATCAAGCCTCTCCAGCAAGTAAGTCAATAGTTTTGTAAACAAACATTATACTTATGATTCTTGATTGTTCCCTTTTTTGTTGGGTGATGGAAAAATCAAAGTTACTTGACATTGAAATATATACTATCTGGTGAAGTTTGAGTCTTGTGAACTGAGCATTATTGTTTTGTGTCTGCCATATTTTGCAGGTTCTTGTAAACAGCTTGAGATATTTCTTGAGAAGGCCCACAACCGAGGAATCCAGTTTTTGAGTGGGGTCTCTTATAAGGCAAATGTTGGATCTCTTACATTGAAATTGTTGGATGATGAATATTTACTCCCTCATTTTGGAAAATCTTTATAGAATACAGTCAAACAAAATGCTTTAGTGTACATGAAATCTATAAATTATTATGTTGTCAAGCATCTAAACTTGTTTTTTATTCCAATTTCATATATGACCCAGAAGTATCATTTTTTCAAAAAGGTTATGCACACAACAACAAAAAACAAGTTTTATCCCACTGAGTAAGATCAATTATATGGATAACAGATCGTTGTGATCTATTAACAACTAAATCTTTAGATACCAAAAAGTTCTATGTAATGATTTTATTGAGCATTCTTTTTAATCTTCATTTACATGACAATAAAACATAAAAATATTCTCATGTTCATTAGGAGAATGCTAAAAATGGTGCAAATAAATTTAAAAATTGTAATCCCCCCAACCTTTCTTTTTAAGCCCAAGTTGATGAATGTGACATGAAAAAGTGATGTGAGTAGGATCACTATCTACCCTGTAAAAGTGGCCAGAAGTGTCACTCGGCAACTTGTGATTAAACGAGGATATTATTAAAATGAATGTGATGTAATTATTTGAATTTTTGTGGCCATAATTGGTTACAACTATAAAAAAAATTTCAATCTTATCAGTAATTAATAATAATAGAATCTTGAGGGTTGCAGATAAGGCATGGCTGAGTTTCAACGAATCCATTATATTTTAGTGGAGATCATGTGTGGGGTTGCTTTGTGTTTGTATTTAAATCACCTTTTTTTTGGGGGGGGGGGATCAATCTTTTGTCAAAAATCAAAATCACATTTTTATCCTTGCCGACATGATTCTAAACACACATGAAGTGGGAGCTGATTCATAGTTGCCTTTGTATATGAATCTTGTTGCATTCAAACTTCAAAGAAAATTAAAGTAAGGGAGAATCCAAAAAACAGTTTAAAATTACTAAGAGCCTGTTTGGATAACATAAGAAACTATGATTTGGATCCCAGATTTGCCAAACAAGAAGAAAAATTAAAAAACCATGATTTTGGACTAAAAATCATAGTTTCAGAAAAAGTGAATCCATTCTACTTCTGGCTCAAATTGGAGAGTATGATTGTATTTGTCAAAATAGATCTCAATGATAATATGACTTTAACACCCCTCAATTATTTTTTTATGAACATATTTAATCTTATATTTTATAATATATACACATGTTAATTATTTATTAATTACATTATCTTATATATTATTAATTATGTTGGTAAAAAATATATTATTAACAATTTTATTTCTTCAAATTAAAATATATTATAAAATCTATCTTTTATATAATTATCATATTAACCTATGCTTTTTTTAGTATTTTGCACATAACAAGTGCTTCTGATAACAACTATCTAAACACTCTCACTTTATCAAAATCACTTTTTCACAAAATCTATTCTCTTAAAAATCTATTCTCCAGAAGCTATTCTCCAAACCATAAACTCCTACTAAAATGTATTGTTATTTGTAAATTTAGTGTTATCAAAATCTATTTAAATATTATTAACAAACTTGATTTGAGATTTATTAATTTTAAGATCATGAAAAAGAGGAAGTGGTGCCTGATATGGTATTTTGCAAATGTAGCCAAATGAGTAAAATGTCATTGTATCATATTTTTTTATTAAAAAAAAAGTTATCAAGCTTGTCATTGCTGTATATTTCTTGTCCTTGCTTGTTCAACACTTGTCATTGCCAAATCACAACTTATTAATAAATAACTTGTCATTGCTAATACATTTCTTCTCATTTTCTGTTCAATACTGGTCATTACCGGTTCACAACTTGTTAATAAACTTTTTGATATAAGGGTATTTTTATCATTTAACTACATTTGTAAAATACCAAATCAAGCACCATTTTCTTCCTTGAGATTTTAACCTCTTAAGTGCCTAAATTGAAATATTGTAATTTGTCATTTTTCCTTTCTTTTATAGAAAACACTTTTTTATTATCAAACAATGCATAAAATTTTCAAAAAAAGAAAAAGGCAACGCAATATCCTGTTATCCCTTCTCTTATTAATTTGAAGATTGGATACCCGTTCTAATTTGAAGGGGATGTTTGCATAGAATCAAACCATAGTTTAGAGAATAGATTTTAAACGAAGAAATTTTGAGAATAGATTTTTGAAAAAAGTGATTTTGATAGAGTAAGAATGTTTGGATTGTTATTATTGGAATCTCTTTTTTTTCATGTGCAAATTACTAAAAATGACATAAGTTAATGTGATAATTAGATTAAAATATATTTTAATTTATATTTTTGTTTAAAATAATAAATTTGTAAATAATAAATGATATGTGAAAAAATATAATATTACTTCTAGTCCTTAGTATGAGAGCTAATTGGATATTCAATTTGATTTTGAATATAAGACACTAACACGCTTTGTCTCACACATTTATTCATTTTTTAAAGTAGTCCTCATATTAATTTACACATGGTAAAGGTTTTATCAAATAATAGTCCAAATATATATATCATTAACAAGTATTTGAGATACAACACTTATTTATTATAAATAAATAATTTAACTAATTTTCTTAATATCGACAAATTAGTTGTGTAATTAAGGACCGAATGTGCTAATTGACATGTGTATATATTTTATATCCCAAACTATAGTTCAAAAGCAACAAAAAAAAAAAAAAGACACTTCAAGGAAAACCATGGTTTTTAAATCAAAAGTGATTTTGCAAAGGGATAATTAATATATAAGTCCTTATAGTTTTAACTGGTTTTTAATTAAGTCCCTATAATTTTTTTTTCTTTTTATCAGGTCCTTATACTTTCATATATTTTTAATCAAGTCCTTATAATTCTTTTTCTTTTTATCAGGTCCTTATTGTTTTACTTTGTTTTTAATTAGGTCCTTGTAGCTTTTATTTTTTATTTTACAAATAATAACATTTTAAAAATAATAAATTATTGTAACAATCTTATGTTAATATTATTTTAAATTTTTAGTTAAACAAATATATTATTTATTTTCAATTCGAATTTTTATAATTATAAAATTCAAATTATAATAATAAATTTTTCTAAAATTAAAATATGATTATAAATAATTTATATTTAAGTATTATTATTATTCTGATTATTTATTAATTACCAAATGATTATATTAATTATTTTTTCCAATTATATAATTATTAATTTAAAAATAAAATTAATTTTAAAGAATAAAGTTAATAAATAATTTTTCAAAAACTACAAAGCACCTAATTAAAAAATAAGAGAAACTATAAGGACCTGATAAAAAGAAAAAAAAATAGAAGGACCTAATTAAAAACACACGAAAGTAAAAGGATTTGATAAAAAGAAAAAATTTTATAAGGACCTAATTAAAAATCAGATGAAACTATAAGGACCTGGAGATTAATTATCCCTTTTGCAAATAATTAAGGTGTTTGGTTATTCTTACTCAAACTATGGTTTCAAATTTAAAAGTGATTTTGAGAAAAAAATACAGTGTTTGGATAATTTTCTCTTAAAACCATGGTTTGAAGAAATATCCAGACACCCCTTTTAATATAATTCACTCTTAGAGGTACGAGCAAGTTATTAGGGATTGGAGCAAGTTGTCAGGGACTGGACTCACCTTCTTCTTTTTTACCAGTGTCAGGATTCAATTCGAACCATTTATTTAAGAAAGGAAAATCTCCGCCATGCACATTAGTCTAACTTGAGATCAGATATACGAATATGCTTCTATTGTGGCTAATTGTTGATTCACATTTCACCGAAAATGGAGTCACATGTTAAGGAAGAGCGTGGAACATTATTTGAAGAAGTTTTTAGAGTATTTATAGTGAGACATTAGGTGAATAGAGTTCAAAGAATAACTTGCATTGCTTTTATTGTTTTTTTTGTGACGCATAGGCATCCTCTTATTAAAAATAATATTGTTCAAGACACTATTAGATATTAAATATAAGTATATTTTTTATTAGAGGTTCGAATATTAATTCGTTACATTGTGAATGACTAGTTTTTTTCACTAAAACCAACTCGTTAATCATTGTTTTTATAGTTAGATATTATTTATATATATATATATGAAAAGTCAGTAAAAACTAACGAAAGTTGGATCTAGCGAAAGAAATTGATTCTTTATAATGTGGCGAACCAAAATTCAAATATCCACATTTAATACTTGGCAATATCTCAAATAATATTACCTAGAAGATACCTACACGTAACAAAAAAAACAAAAGTCAGCAAAATGGGTCAATCTGTTTAGGCCTAAAAATTATTAGGACCAAGCCTAAAATTTAAATTTCAAATGGCAAATAAACATATAAAAGTCAGTCTTAACTGGTTTTGATCTCTCAAATTTTAAAACATAGGTTTTGGTTCTTCAAGGGGTAAAATGGTCTAGGATTTTATTAAATTATAAGGACTAATATTTGAAATGGGAAGAAACTTGAAGAGTCAAAACCTATGGTTTGAAATTTTAAAGACCAAAACTAAAATGAAAACAAATTCGATCGACCGCTGCATTAATTTTTTAAAAACAAATTGTTAATGATGGTAATATTAGCCTCTCAAATATTATAAGTTATAACGTACATGTGCATCAAACGTGGCATAAGTGTATTTGCTTAAAGTAGTAAAATATTGGTTGATATGTAATGTAAGTTAACGACCATGTCATCTGTGGGGGAAAAAGGTGAGATATACAGAAGAATATCATTATAGAGTTTGGATCTTTATTTATCAAACCCTTCTAATTCCAGCCAGGATATTAGTTCATAATATATTTTTACTTACATTGATTATTTTAAATAAAAATATATGAAACTAATGAGCTGTTTTGTTAAGTTTTAGTCCCACATATAACCTTTTTTTTTTTTCAGTTTTTTAATGAGATGTACTCTTAAATAAATGGACATGAAAGACCAATCGGGATTGATTCTGTGCAAAGTGCTAATACTTTACAATAAAACAAATTAAGATTCGAATTTTCATTTAAAGAAATGTCTACAGTTAGTAACCGACAATACTTTGAATAAATATCTAGTAAGAAGATATATGTGCTTAATTTGAAAAAAAAATCTAAGTTTACGAGGTGCTAAAAAAATTAGAACATGAAAATAATTAAAATTAGAAAATACAATAAAAGGAATTAATTTAAATGGAAGAACATGAAATTCTTGAAGAAGAGCTAAAATCTCCCACTAAGTGATTGTAGAAGACTGATGATCATAAGCTGCCAGATAATATTTAAATCAGAATGTTCTTTTTGTAGCTCGCTTATATCATAGTTACAAATTCCAGACAAAGAAGCTCGGAGACAATCAGATAGGAATAACAAACCAGGCTCAATAGTACTCCTCCGGTCCTTAATATAGGATCTAATTTTTGAGTTGGTTTTGGTCCTAAATATAAAACCCATTTCTCATATTTATCAATTTTCTCTAAATTATCCCTATGAATACTCCTTCAACTATAATCAAGTAGAAAAGGGAGAAGGGGTATTAAGAAAGATGATTATGGTGTTTTATGAAAAATGTGTCATTTTTCTTATAATTAACTAATTTACCTAACTTTCGCAATCTAATCAAATTAGTTAAATGGGTCTTACATTAAGGATCGGAGGAGTATTCGCTTAAGGAATAAAATAGGAAGATTTTGTTTTGTTTTATATATACACACACTACCTCCAATTTTAATTATAAAATCTCATTTATAGTTTATAAATTAAATTTTATAATTAGTAACGGAAATCCTATTACTGTCTCTATTGCATGCTTTATTTTACACACACATTTTCAAGTAATTTGTGGTCTTTACAAAAATGACATGAATAAAATAATTTAAAAGGTGATATTTTTTTAGATGTGTAGCTTTTAATGCATTTGTACGTTGGGAAATATATAATCATAGGAAATCATTAATTCTATAAAATATGGTACAATGTACTAGTGAATGCAGGACGACACAAATATGTTTTTACAAAATATTTTGGCATGTGTAACTACGGAAGTCGAACTCAATTCAGCACATGAAAACTTAAAATGGACCCCTGTAATAGTCATAGCAGAAATTCAAAATGAATATAATTTTATTTAGCTTCATAAATATATTAATGATTAATGATGGAAGGTTAATTTAAGAAAACATTAAATTTTATTAACTTTCTTTTAAAATTTAATATCTTTTTAAATTTATCCTTGTTTTACGTACATTACACTTCTTAAAAATAAAGTTAACCCAATAATAAATTAAAGATAAATTATATATTCATATAAAATATTTTCTCTCTGTCCTATAAATAAAATAAGAGGAGTATTTTTTTTTTAATTCAATAAATGCATACATACATTAATCTATATACTTATTTTTTTGAAGCAGCCATAAATATAATTATATATGTAATTTATAAAAACATAATAAAATAGTCATTAATAATGTAACTTATTATCTCATTATATAAGCCATCCCATTCAATTGCCAGTTTTGTTGGCCTTGATTCAATTAGCATTTGAACCATACAAGATGAGATTTTGACATTGAATTTGAATGACTCATAAATGTATGATAGAGTGGTTAAGTTTCATTAACATTGAGATTGCTATATCATTAAGGGTATGTTTGGCTCAATGAGAGAAAGGGGAGGGGAGGGATTTTAATGGAAGGAAGGGGAGGGAAGGGGAGTGGAAGGATTTTGTTTGAATTTATAAAAAAAGAGGGGAGGGGAGGGAAAAATATTTTAATATGGATAATTTTGCTCTTATTTTATTTAAGGTGTGGGCATAATAGTTACAACATAACAAAATATAGACATAATGGTCACAACATGATAAAATATGAGCATAATGGTCATAATATGACAAAATATTGCCCTTTCCCTCCAAATCCTCCCAATTTTGGAGGGGAGATTGAGGAGGTTTTCCCTCCCCTCCTAAAATTTATATGTTGCCAAACAAGGGGAAATGATTAAAATCCCTTCCCTCCCCTCCCTCCCTCCCAAATCCCTCATACCAAACACACCCTAACATGTTTCATTATATTGCCTTTAAATAGTATAATTTATAATCCATACAAAAAGTTGTAATCCGAGTTTGATAGATCAAATGACATCAAAGCACCTTTGATAGTACTTTCTTCTTCTTCTTCTTTTTTGTTTCACTTTCATTTTCAATTTTTTTATTTATTATAAAAGATATGATGAATACGTGAGTTATAACCAAAAAAAAATGAAGAGCTGTGATTCTCATTTTATTGGTAATAAAAATTATCTTTTGATTCAATTGCATGCAAACACGCATGCACTTACTAATCTATATATGTATAAAATACACAATCTTATTAAATTATTGACAATATGGCTTATCTTAGATTTTGTATCGATAATTTAATTATTAATCTCTTTAGATAATAGATTCATGCTTTACATAAAATTTCATAAATATCAAGTTTAATTTTTAATTAAAAAATTACATAAAATTTCAGGAGGAGCCATAATTCATTGTCTAAGTTAAGATCTGATAGAAATTTTGCATGAGGAAACCAGATTCTTAACCCAAACAATATTTTGAATTAATTCTCCATGATACTCGGCATTGATTTGGTGTCTAGAAACCCTTAAAAACACTTAAAATATGTATTTTTATTTAAGTCGAGACAAAACTCGGATAATAAGATGGTTGATTATCAATCTTTTTATTCAAATAATGCATCCAAGTAGGGACCTAGGAAGTTGATATTTTCCAAAGCAATAGATATCTGAATATTCTTTTATCATAGAATGAGGATTTAGATTAACCTTGTAGTGCATAGCTTGATTTCTTTTTCTCCAAATCAAATTTTAAATTTAATTTTTTTACCAAAAATATTTAATTTGTTTCACAGATTGGGTATTATTACTTTCTTGAAAAAAAACAAGAAGAAATCATATTCTTTTTCACCTTAGGTTACAGCATCATGATCTTGAACGAGATCACTATGAATTGAATGAGATCATTATGAATACCAAAAGCCCCAAACCATACGCAGCTCTAATGAGCAGAGAAACATGAGCTTTGAGAATTTTCTCAAATTAACAAATTAATGAGAAGCCTTCAAACATTTCCGTATAACCAAATAATAAATAATATCCATAAAGAACATGAATTTTTCAAACATACGTCGACAAGGAGTCATACCTTAGCTGCCGAGGAAATTCATAAATGATCTCCTTCAGCAATTAAAGCACGTACACGCGCGGGCATATATATATACACACACACATATCTTGTTTTTTATATAAAAATTAGATAACTAATTTATAAATATTAAAAAAATTAATTAAATTAATTATTTGCAACATATGTATTAGTTGTTTTAAATTACTTTTCTTTAATCATATGTACTAAAACTATCTTTTGATAAAAAAATTTCAACATACATCATTGTTGTATGGGTTATTTGACCAAAAAAATTAAATAAATATCATAAATAAAATAAATTAAAGTTTTATATTTAAAATCAAATTAAATTTTCAACGTAGCTAGACCGAGGGAGTACTCTTTTCTGCCAACGTGTTTGATGTATATGTATATGTTATTTCAATCTTAAATATAAAATCTATTTTATGATGTAATTTATAATATAAAATAAATTTTATATTTAGGATATAATATAAAATAAATTTTATATTTAGAATCAGATGAGTATAATATATTCTTGACAATAGAAGCATTGATCCAAATTTAGCTATATGCAGTATTTATTAACAATTTGAGATTGCTATCATGAACATTTTAAGGGCTACTTACAATGTAAAAAGGGTAAAAGACTAAGAAGGAAAAAAAAGGAAGAAAAATAGAAAGATGAACAACAGTCTATTTGCTGCTTGGAGAAAGTGCCCTGACTCGCTGCCTCAAAAATCACGAGGATCAACGAAAATTACGGAAGAAGATGATGATCCAGACGCCACCCAATCCTCACGCTTATCCTTCTTCCCATTCTCTTCTTCTTCTTCTTTAGCTTCAAGTCTCTTGATGCACCACAAGTCTTCGGCCCACGAGAATCTGCTCCAGTGTGGGACCCCCTCCGTCGCTGGGTCCCTCACCGCAAGCTCCGTCACGAGGGCCCCACACCGTCCGTCGTCGTCGTCGTCGTTGTCCTTCCCCATATTATGCACGAAGTCACACACCGACCTCATCAGCTCCTTTCCTTTCTCACCTTCCATGTGTAGTCCGTACATCACGTAAATCCCAAACGGCCTAAACACGTCTGGGAATGACGGAACCCTCAGGCATGGCAGCCACGTGTCCACCATTCTCGTTCCCGCGCATAAAGCTCGCTTCCATGCCGAAACCCCCTTCACTTGCAGTTTGAACACTTGTTTCGTGTTCCACACGCTAATTATGGCGTAATCCGGCGGTGGAATCCCCGTTTCCGGGTCCCATTTCTGTAGGGTTTCGTTCTGTATGGCCATGAATGTGCCCAGATTGAGCTTATTGGATAGAATTGCGTCTATGTCTTTTGGGTAGAATTCTGCATTGGCGAAGATTTGGTTGTAGATTGATGCTGCGATGGAGGGAGCAAGGCGAATTACGGCAATGCTGGAGCTTATTGGCTTGTGGTGGGCATGAACGGGTTGAACCAGCATGGTTAGGGTTCTGAACCTTGAGTAGCCGCATTTTTTGGTGAATAAATTGACTGATGCTTCGTTCGTGCAATCTGTTGCCATGTACGCATATTCAGCTCCTTGTTGTTTGCACCACTCTTCTAAATGTGAAATTAGCTTTGTGCCAATGCCGAGTCTCCTGCACTTGCCATGTGTTAATTTTGATTGATAGGTGTTATATAGTTGGAAAAGCAATGCAACAAGAACTAATTAGAATTGAGGGCAAGGATTTTGGGGATGATTCGAACTTAAAATAAAAGTTGACATCAGTGGACCATGCTGTCTGGAAGAAGAACTTAATACCAAGTTCGGTGAAATGGTTTAAAATAAAAAAAGAATAAGACATCCCATCTAATTTCTAGTTTCTTAGTAAAGTGCCTTTAGTGGATACATGTGTCAATGACAGGCTAGCTTGCCTATGCTTTTTCACCTTTCCTTGATACGAGGAACGCTAGCTTCTAATTTTTATTTTCCTTAAGAATATAATCGTCCACTACTTCCTTTTCTGATTTTTCGGTTTCACTTGTGCTTTTTAACGTCTGGATTGGATTAGAAGTAATCAAGCATCCATCAACTGGGGACAGAAGGGGGAATAAAGAGGAAAATTAGGGAAAAAATTAATAACTGTTGGTTTTTTAAATTTTACTGTGCTAGTGACTGATGTGGAAGGGGAAAGTACAATAATGATGTTACTGTATCTTGTTTGTTTCTGGCTTTTATCAGAAACGCATGCACATTAAACTCCCTAGGGAATAACCCAGGGTAGTGAGAATCACGTTTCTCCGGTTTTCCTTCTGATGCTTTCTGCAATGTGCTATGAAGTAAATTCATGGAAGCAAAACCAAAGACATATGAGGGAATGGAATAGAACCTGTGTGTGGAGGAGACCCTGAGCCCCAGAAGATAAGCCAGCTTTGCATAAATTGAACAGCCTCTGGTGACTGTTTTCACACACCCTCTGATCACCCCAACTACTTCGCCTCCTTCTCCATATTCTGCAACCTGTTTGGAACAGATATCACACGAACCCAGAAGCAAACAGTTCATATGATCAGATATCCAAGCATTGGAACTATGGTTTCATTTCAAAACTATAATACGAGAAAACTATCATAATGATTTAGAAATTCCAGCAACAAAGCAGGTTGTATGATCATATGTTGCATAATTTAGGTAAAAGTTTGAAATAGAACAGTAGTGGCTGACATAGAATTAATAGTTACCAGCATGATATGTACAGGAAAATGGCGGATGCGGCATATGGGATCACCCATGAGGTCAGTAACCAGAGACATATTTTCTCCTTGTCCGACCTCACAGAGCGTCTCCATTTTCTCTATTTCCAGTTTATGTCTGTCCTCCTCATATTCTCTTATCACCACCAATGGCTTCTTCATCGGTTCTAATCTTTTTGCGGGCCAGCTATCTGATGTAATCTTCAGAGACACGGGAGATTAATATAAGCAAGCAGGAAGAAATAAGATTAAGAAACCCCTGGCCTCTTCTGGGTTAAGCTAGCTGTGCAAGCTTCAATGTCCATCTCCTATCTCTCTCTCTCTCTATATATATACACACACACACACATATCTGAGAGACCCCGAGACTGCTGACGTGGTGACTCCCCAAATTTCAGTGGACCTTTTTCTTTTTGGGGGAAAAAAAAGAGAAATGAAAGTAATATAAACTTCCATTCTGTTGTTCCTATCACGCATTACATCATGCTCAAATCTGCTTTTGTTTGTAGTGCGTGATCCAATACTTCATGTCCATATCCAAAAGATGCACTGTGGAACCTATATTCTTTTTCAAAAGGTCATAGGTAGACTAGATATTGTTTCAATTAGCGTTGGCCTTATAAGGCATTTAGTCGACACATTAGATGACAGAGGGCAAGGGAATAACAGTTTAACAAAGAAGTTCGGAGTACACAACCTTCTTATTCATATTGTGTAATGTCCACAAGGGGATAATGATAACTTTATGATGAAAGCAACGGTGACAGCTGAAGCAGTTTCAGGCAATGGTTATCTGGGTAAAGTGGGCTAAGCGTGCATTAATTGTCGTTTCTTCCTGATAAATGAGTTATCACTATCTAAAGCTCTAGTCTAGAAATTTCTTAAAGATTCGACATGAGAGGAACATTTGTTCAATTTTTTTAGAAGGTAAATCTTGTCCGCTCAGAAGACTATTCATTTTTGGCATGCGGTTTGAGTCTAGAAATTCTCACACGTTATTCAAACTCTAGTTAACTGATATTCTGTTTCTCTGTTCCTCTTTGGTTAAAACTTCTCTATCAGTTGTTGCAGGAAGGTTGTGGGTCACTTACCGTTATTTAGAATCATGATGGCAAAAGTGTTTGTTGCTCCCAGCTGTTTGAAAACCAGAAGTCTCAACCTTAGAGAAACAAACCCCTTATCATATTAAGTTCTCTTTTCACCAATTATTGGGGTAGGTTGGATGAAAATAATGCCTTTCACCACGTTTTTGGTGAACATGTGGGATGCTATTGTGAGGGTAAAGGGGGTGTTGATCGCCATCATCATATGCACATCTAGGTGCTTTTTTTTAAATTGTTCCTGTACTATTCTTTCGTTTGTTTATGTTTTAAAGAATGATGCCAAATTTTATTAAGAACAAATGTCAGATGGTTAGCTACACCCCTAGAAGCTTCACCCTGACGCATATTTTATTAACTCATATGTCTAGTTCCTATATTCGGATGACCTTTGCTCTTTATATCTGCTAAATCGTGGTCCAAATGTACCTGAGCTTACCTGTTAAGGAAAGGAAAATTTGATCTAGAATTTTGGACAACTTGAGACCTATCATTGGGGATAATTGCTACAAATGATACGTACAAATGGCGCATACACAAATAATAAATGTTTCGACATCAGAAACAGAGAACTCCATGCAGAGGGAAGTTGTGGGTATCAAAGAACCGATTATACCCGCATGGTGCAGGAAATCTGATTTTTCTAATTTAATATGAGCGAATCATTTAAATTCGTCTTCCAAATACCCTGAAAATCATCAAGCTCTGTAATTTAGGTAAGGTGTGGAGTTAGTTTGTTTGACAGAATTTGCTCATGGAAACTTGAGTCAGTAGTAAACATAAAGTTATAAGCTGAAAAACTTCTAATAATTAAAGCCACTATCTTGAGGTTTTAATTCCAAATCTTCTGCAGAATTCTGATGCTTTGATTGAAGGGAATCTGATGTGACTGCATTAATTGGGAGGAGGATTGTATGAGTTTCCTGCCAAGCTTTGGTACCGAGCTTCCCTTGCTAAAGATGAATTTCTGAAGAAGGATAGCATTTTCTTATGACCCATGCTCTGCAAGAGGAGTAAGAACTTCCCATATTTCTTCAGACGGTCAATTGTGAATAATAATAATAATAATAGTGATGGTAATAATAATAATTGGGGATAAATTCCTCATTGAAAAATTAATTGGCAAATGGAACCTAAAGATTTTATGCAACTTAACTTCTATTGTGTGCGACTTAACTTTTTTTTGGTGCAATCTATCTTCCCTTGTGTGCAATAATCTTCTTTTGTGCGATGTGCAACTTAATTTCTTTTTGTACGAATGAAATTCTCTTATGTGTAAGTCATCTTCCCTATGTGCAAACTAATCCCTTATATCCAAATAATGTTTTGTGCAAATCATCTTTTTTTTGTGCAACTTACCTTCTTTTGTGTGCAACTAATCTTCTCTTGTGCAATCAGTTATCTTAGAGACCATTTGCCAATTAAATTTGTAATGAGAGATCTATCCCTAATTTTCCCTAATAATAATACAGCTAAATGTTAGATTTATATGGTATGATTTGATCCCATGATAGCCTATTTGAATTTTCTCTTTTCCTTTTAGGATTTATTTTGATGCAAACTACCTGGAATCATTTCTTCCTTCTTTATTTCCCATTGTACACTGTGTTAGATTTCCAAACGAATCTATTGACATTATATTCTTTTCTGTTTTGCAAGTTTATTAAATAGTCTTATCTGGCTGTCATTGATGGTAACTAATTGGTGACAGGTCACATCTGCAAATAGCATATAGACATATTCTGATCTCTGAGACCAGTGACTGAGTTACACTGACTATATTCCTGTGTCCTTAGACTAATAAAAAACAAGAGAAGATATAAAGATAATTCTTTAATTATGCACTTTTCTGAATCTAAGAATGATGATAAATTAATATGGGGGACGCTGTGGAAGGGGGAATGTATAGGAATTTGTTCATATTCCTTCAAATGCCTCCCTTCACATTATTAAATTTCCATGTTTTATGTGTCCCTAAGGATTAGGATTGAGTTCAGAAACTAAAAGGAAATATTTAATAAAGTTCTTTGGAATTGCCCATGAATTTAATTTCCCCATGCTCCCATGGTTGAATCTTTCAATAGCACATGTCAGTGAAATTTCAACATAAAGATCTTGACATGAAAAGATAAACTCTATGCTTAGAATGGTACATTGTCATTTGAGAAATTCCTGTAACTCATTATTAGCAGTATTTAATCATACTAAGAGTTATTAAATGCTTACTAATTATTAATTTGTGATTATCAGTGTCTGTCCTTCAAGCATTTAATTTAACCATGACCCCCCCCTTTCTCTCTCACACACACACGCACGCACAGAGAATCTCTGGTCCTGTTAAAACCACAGGCATTCATTGATTAATTGTAATAGACTAGGATCGTGAATAAAACTCTCCTCTCTCTGCGTGAAATCTCTGATTCTGCTAACTTAGCTCCAGGCATTCATTGGTCAATTGTGATAAGACTATGATGGTGAATAAATTACACATACACTCTCTCTCTCTCTCTCTGTGATCCTGCCAACTTTACCATAGGCATTTATTGATCAATTGTAATAGATCACCATGGTGAGTAGAATGTTTGATAAGAAAGTGAAAGGCAGAAGTTAAAAGAGGGATCCATGTTCCAGGAATGTGCCACACCACCTCTGAAAAGCAACATTCCAAATTAGAGAGAGAGGTGGTGAATTGTGGTTTTTCTTTGAGCACATTAATGAAACCGCATGGAATTATTTGTTGTCATTAAAGAAAGTTGGCTTTTTTCTTTTCTTTTTATTATTTTTCTGGCCTTCGGCATCACATGAACAAGGTGGTCCATCACCTCAAAAGAATATATATTAATGCTGCTTAATCCCCTAATCATCATACTAACCATTCATATTAAAGTATTCTCATGATTATTTGCATAAGATCAATTTGATCAATCCGAGTAGTACTATCAAAGGACAAAAATAAAGTAGGTTTTGAGTAAATTTATGTGGGCATGCATACCGACAGAGATTAAACAATTCTTTCTAAAGCAAATTAGCAAACACCTTCAAATCATCATAAGGGTCACAATCATCCCAAAATATTTTTTTAAAAAAAGTAAAAAGTTGCAAGGATCCCAATTCAAATGGTTTCTGTTCACTTAACGAATCCAGATGTAGATGCACAAATGAAATCAATATTATATATGATGTTTGGATGAACTATTGGTTGAATATAGAGTACAAATTAAATTAGTGGACCCACAAGTTTATGAGTTCTGTTCTGCTAGCTTATCGCATTAGCTAGTTTGCTTGACTGTTTTCTTCTTTATTTATCTTTGCATGTATGCATACTAGTTTGTGAATATAAATAAATTTATGCTTTGATTGGTTATTACTACTTTCTGTTCTACATATGAGAGTTATGATAAAAGGGTTTACTTTGGTACTTAACATAAAACATTAGTCTATTTTGTCGTTCAAATTTATAATGTTTTGTTAAAAATATTTTTATTGATTGCATATATTAAAGAGGCTCCAAATCAAGACATAATATACATAATTAAATAGGGTGGTTTAGAAAAATATGGATATATTTTGTTTTACAGATAATTAACTTAATTAAATTTTTTAATATTCGTAAAATTAGTTGTCTATCTTTTATACTAAGGAGCGAACAATCACAACTACCTCTAAGACTTAAAGAAGAACCATAAGTGTTTATCATATCAAATTACCAAGAGAACAATGAACAATAAGCATGCGTACGCGCAACTGTGGTTTTTTTCTTTAAAAGCAAAGAAATGAAATCTGTGTTGAACCTATAATAGTTGTGTGGAAGTCCCTTCATCTTTTCATGTCACTACAGAATTCATCAAACGATGTGTAATTTTCATAAGTTTTATAATTTATTCTCACTCATATTCATCAAATTTTTATAATCATTATGTTCCATTAATTTAGATTAAACATCATGTGTCAGATTGTGTTTATAAATAGAGACATGTACTATATAATTGGTTCTTTGAAAGTGAATGATACTTTTTCTTTTGGACAAAAAGTGAATGATACTTTAAAAGTAAATGAAGAAAAATAAGTATTCTCATGCATTTTATCTTTGCTTTAATTCTTTTTCTCTTTTCATACTTATTTCTTCTTCTTGGGTATCACATTTCTTTTATTTTTCATAAGATAGACATTTATATGTTCCCTTAAAATAATTTCCTTTTTTTGTTAGAATTTAGTGGCAGCAAAAGTGAGACTCTCATTTTATAAGATTCTCTCCATCAATTATTTAAAATAAGGAGGAGGAGGAGAATATTCATATGTCTTTGTTTGTTTGTATTATTTATTTTATGTATAATTATATGATATCACCAATAAACTCTTGACAGATATAATAGCTAAATACACAGCCTTAAAATGAAATTTCTTTAATAATTTACCCAATAAACGTGCTTCCAAAACTTAGATTCCACAATTTAAAAAAAAAGAAAAGAAAAAACAGCCATTAGGATTATTTTGCACTACCTAATTTGTGTTGTCCTAGTTAATAAATTCTAATAGGTTCAAAGATTGAGTCTGTTACTTTAAGCACATTGATGAGATTCCTTATTCTCTAACCCAAAAGACTAACTTTAAAAATGACAACAAACTTAAATACTAGTTTTTTCCCCAAAAAAAAAAAGCAAAATGATATTAACAAAACATAATGTCTACACAGGAAAAAAAAAAAAACAAGACAAGAATGCAGATTCAAAAACTTAAATACAAAAGAAGGTTTTGCTATATGAGCATCTAATCCCGCAAGAGAGGCAAACAAATGGAGAATATCGTGCTAAATAGTGCTCATCCAATTTTTAATATAAGAGTTAATTGTTAAGTTAATTTTTATCCTAAATATAAGACCTATTTTTCATATTTATCAATTTTTCTTAAAGTACCTTTATAGATACTCCTTTAACCATAATCAAGTAAGTGAGAGAGGAAGGATATTAAGAAAGATGATTATGGTATTTTAAGAAAAATGTATCATATTTCTTATAATTAACTAGCTTACTTAATTTTTTTAATCGAATCAAATTAGTTAAATATGTCTTATATTAAGTACCGGAAGAGCAGATCCCAATTAGTTTCATGACCGATCAAGGGAGATGAACTTTTTTTCAATACAAATTAATTGCAGCGCTTCTTCCTTTAGAAGAATGAATATTTGAGTGACTAATTCATAACAAGGCACCACGGAAGCAAGACGCAAGAGACACTAGAGGATGAGCGTAATTCTATTTCCAAATAAACTATTGCAAAGGCAATTTATGCAGGCATATAAAAATGTGGCAAAAAGAAATTCTGTACTTAAATACTAGTTTAATTCAACAGGCAAGTGTTATTATTAAAGATTATTTTGCTTTTTTTTTTTTCCATCAGTTTTCTGCCTACCGCAATTTTTAAAAAAAAAAATTCGAAAGTTAAATTATTTGTTTCAACTTGCTGAATCTAAAATCGAGAAAATCAACAATTCTCAAGTTATTTGTCCTCCTATAAGTAAACACTTTATTATCCTTTAGCACTTTGAAGGTACCTTTCAAAACCTCTTCATAAGTTTCTTGTTGTCTATCATTGGATCAATTTAAATCTCTGCAACTTACCCACAGCAAAAATTATAGTATCAAGTTTTGAACAAAACTATGTGCTTGTAAAAGGATCATAATTAATTCTGAGCATAAGAAAGATATATTTTATGTTGATTCATTTCACCATTGCAAAAAGAGATTTTGGTGGCTAGCGGGTACAATTAGTGACATCTTTACAAGGAAATCGCTACCACAATAAATAGTTACTACCTCCGATCCTAATTATAAGACCCAGTTGATTTATTTGAGGAGATTAAGGAAGTAAGCTAAGTTAGTTATTTGTAATAAATAAGTGTTGTCATTCCTAAAATATCCTTGCTAATTAAGTGTATTGGCTAGAACTATCATTATTAGAAGGATTATCTTGGAAAAAAATACATAAATATGAGAGAGAAAATGGATTGGAGTCTTATAATTAGGACTAAACAAAAAGTCAAACGGGATCTTATATTAAGGATCGGAGGTAGTATGTCTTATACTCTAGTGGCATGAAAACTCTTCTACCAGTTGTAAGTTTAATCCTGTTTATAATTGCAAGTTGTTACAACTTACCTCTGTAGTTTATAAAAGCATTTATGTGCAAAAGTTCTTAATATAATAACTAGATAATTAATTTAGAGATATTAAAAAAATTAGTTAAGTTAGTTATTTATAATAAATATATGTTGACTTTTCTAAACTGTCATATTTAATCATGTGTATTGAAACTATTTATTGATGGATTACAATCTCACATGATTGTTTATATAATACTTCTTTAATTTTGATGAGATGAATATGAAGATATTTTAAATTTCAAAAGTAAAACTGTTTTTTTTTCAAGTTACTTATTTTCTTATATAATTATTTGATGATATATATAGTATTATCTCATCAGATATTCAAGTATTGTTATATCTAATTTGGTTACACATTTAAAAAGAAAAATTTGAATCCATTTGACTCGACTTGAAAAGCAAGGAGACATAGAAGATGGCAAATGAAATTAAAGAGGGTAATAATGAGAGCCTGTGAAAGGGCAAGTATCTAACTCTATTCACTTGAACCTTATTCTCTCTATCTTTTTAATATATAGATAAGAACATACAACCTTCTTTCACAATTATTGGTGAAGTTGATGAAGAGTATGAGTTGGAACTTTATTAGTTAATGTATGAGAATCTTTGTAATTTATAAATGTTTTCTTTTAATTTTGAGTCTTTGCCTTAATTTTAATAAACTTTGAGACTCAATTCACTTAAATATTTTATTATGATTCTAAATCGGATTCAAAAGTCATTAGTGATGAGGGAGGCCATTGGTTTGGGGGGGGAAAAAGGCATTACATCATTTCCTGTAATGAAACAATTGAATTATGTATTATTGATCATGATAAAAGTAATATTACAGTATATTTCATATAAAAAAAATTATTTTATTGATGTAAAAAATCAATTTTTATATTTCTCACTAATAAAATCAACTTTTAAGAAAAACATTTGGAAGATGAGAATTTAAAAGCACATTTTCAATAAGGCTATATTTTTAACATGATAAATTCATATCTTTAATAATATTTTGATTATATTAAAACTTCTTATATTTTGTTTTTAAAAAAACTTCTTATATTTGTCTACATTAATAATAAAAACAAAATGTGATTTTGGTGCTCGAGTTAATAGCAAAATAATAATCCTGGCCCAAAAAAAGCAAAATAATAATATCTCTTTTTTCTTGTGAAGTATATCAACCAGTTGTTCAAATATACATTGTGGGCAAAAAAAAAATTGAAATTTACATAAGGTCACGACTGTTCTAAGGATTAAAATGAGATAATTTTTTCGTTATTTTTTTAAATTTTTTGTGTGGCCACGCTAGCAAGAACATAGTTATATACTCATCAAGTTTTGTAGCTCCATGACACGAAACATTCCTCTTCAATGTTTTTTGGTACAAAAATTTTAGACCAAGGTTTGGACTCCAGTCCAACCAAAAGCAGAGCATTTGAACAGCTTCTCTTAGATAATATTAATGTTGGGCAGGACAAACATACATTATACCGTTAAGTTAGTTAACTTAGACACCTCGTTTTAGGATGCCTCTCCAAGCATCACGATAGAAATCGAACTCCCTCTCTTTTGAGTGAGAGAATGTGGGTTTTTTTGCTAATCCCACAAATGACGGGAGTTGTGATTTTGAGAGGATACAATGGGTGCATGAGCTATAACAAAAGGAAAAAAATAGTTATATACTCAAAAATACTTTTCATCCACAAAAAGGAAAAGATATCTCCAAGTAATAATAATTTCAACTTGGGCTTATGGCCCAGGATTGTGTATATCAAGTTATTGGGCTTACAATATGGGCCACAATGAGGCAGTGTAGGCCCAAACCATGGCCGCCCAGTTCACGTGCTCGTATTGCTCCGTTCGGCTCTTGAAGGGACATCGGAATCACGAAAAAGAGGATCTCGTTAAGCTTCGCAGCTGAGCTCAAACTTTCCGGGAAAGTGAAGCAGAAAAAGAAGAGTGGAAAGTTCAATGGGTATTGCGGCGGCTATCGGAGTACTCTCACCGTTTCCGTTCTACTTCTGGCTATGGAATTGGCCGCAGTCATGGGTGGACCTTTGTGGGAAAGGGCGGGACCCATCTAAAGTGATGGCTTACGTCTCTCATTTCTTCAAGCTAGTCCAGTTCATCTCCCTCTTCTCTGTTTCTTCTTTCCATTGGCCTCCTCCTCTCTATTTCTGGCCACTTTTTGCCTTTGGCCAGTTTCTCAACTTCAAGTTAGTCCTCCACACTTACTCATTTCTCTATGCGCGTGTCTCTGTGTGTTTTGCTTATTTTACGATCATTTTGGAATTTGTTTAACATTGGTTGGACTGTGTCGGATTTTGTTGAGTGGTTTCCTAGATCTAATAATGGAGTTTGTTAATTGGCACGATGAGATTAATATTGAATCACGCTTAGCTATTGATAGCTGAAAATGAAGAAATTAGTAGTGTTGTTTAGTGGATATGAGGAAAGTTTTGAGGCTTGGTTTTTGCTCTATCTTCATGTTTGATCCTAAGCAGCTGGAAAATATGCTTTACACAACATAAAAGCGTATGCTTTAGACATCCATGTTTATCGCAGAACAGTAGATATCTAACCTTTAGATTGGAACGAGTTTTGACTTTAAGTTGGAATGTTGAATAGGGAGTGTTAGGTCTATGATATGCAGTTTACAACACTTAATTGGTGTGTGAGATTTAGGCATTGCCAGTATATGCTGTCGGAATCGAGTGTCACGTACAGGCTTGATGACTATGCAGTAGATTGATGATGGAAAATATATTTTTGGCAAAACTGGTGTTTGGCACTGTTCACTGACCGAGTTTAGACAGCAAGGTGAAGCAAAATTAACGCGTTCATAGTTTGAAATCCAATAATCTGAGCTATGTCAACTGAAAAGGTTTAAGCTTTCAAGGATTGAATTCTTTTTAATGATTTCCCCAAGCCTTATATTTGGCTTCAAGAGGTTGATGGAACCCCTCTGATTCTGATCACTGATGGATCATACACTAGAACTAAAGTAGCTATGAATGACTGGTATTTTTGGCATGTTTGTAGTGCGCCCAATTGCACTATTTACTTTATTTGATCACATTAAAGTATGAACTTGCTCTTTTCTCAAAGGTTTTGATTTGCAAAATTACTTCAAATGACAGGGTTTATCAGCTGCTTGGTGAGGCTGGAACATACTATGGTGTCCGCTTTGGAAAAGAGGTTCCTTGGGTAACAGAATTCCCATTCGGTGTCATCAAAGATCCTCAATATGTTGGCAGCATTTTGAGCCTTCTTGCATGTCTTTCCTGGGTTCCATTTCAATATATTCTCCTCTGGGTTTTAGGATACTTATTTATGATTCAAGTGGAGTCCAAAGAAGATCCATCCACTCGTGCCAAGCCACGTCTTTGATATTTCCCCTCTTCTTTTCTATTTTGGTGACATTTCTGCTCTGATAAACATGATTCTTCATAATAAACTTAAGTATGTAGTGAGTTTCCGTGGTGCTGTTTCAGATAAATTGCCTTGATGTTCCTTCAAATTTACTACTCTCTCGTGCATCACTCGTTTCAAGCATGTCAGAAGCATTGATTATTCACATATCAGAACTTTCAGTGATTGCCATGTGAAAGTGAGGGAGAAACTAATTCCACCACATGCCAGTGCAGAATTGAATTCTCCTGCAAGTTGCGGTGTGTATTATTATGACTCCATTTAAACCTAAACAATCCCCAAAGCCCCAAAACGTCGAGGGAAATTGGATTTGTAGATTAAAATTCTGGCTTGGCTCGCACGGTTCTCGTAGAACCGCAAAAGATTCTGCTTTCTAAATTTGTCAGTCATAATTCATGAAGTTATGATGCAAAACTTGAGGAATATGGCAATTTTAAATGATCAAATCAACCCAGAGAAACAATTAAAAAGTGGGAAAACGTGTTCCTGGCAGGACACCCATATTAACTAGCAGAAAGGTTGTATCTTTCGGACCAGCCAGGTGAGGTTGCTTGAGAATGGAAACAGATACAACATGCCGGTGAAAGGGACGTGGGCAAAAGAGCAGATGAAGAAAAACACAACTATACACATCGAATAACCAGCAGACAAATTTGACAACCCTTATTCTCCACGAGCAATGTTATATGATAGTAAATGTTGGGCTCTAAAGGGACAACAAGAGCATAAAAGTGTGATGATAAAAATGAAAATGTTAAAATGGATTGTCATATAAAAAAAGATAAGATTTGAAATGATCATATTAGGAAAAGAGTAAGCACAATGCCTATTTGACGAGGTATGGCCATGCATAGAGAAAGCCATTGGAAGAGACGGAAAGGAGGATAAATCAAGTAGTATGAAGTCTTCTAAACAAGAGGTGAGAAAAATCAAAGAAAATACTCAATAAAGTTATTGAATAGGACTTTTTAGTTAATAATTTATTTAAGAATTTGGTTGGTGATAGAGGAAAATGATGCCATGATATCTACATAACTGATCTTATCTAATGGGATAAGACTTGTTCTTGTTATCTTTCTACCACATGGGACCTGCAAGCAAGGAGCCATACTCCATGATTGGGCCATCTCCATCATCAGGGTTCTTGCCATTAGTGCATGCATTTGATCTTGAGCTGGAACTATGAACTTGAAGGTCTAATGAACCAAGAATGAAGCATGATTGAAAATGGAAGCAACTGTAAAAATTCAAGGGAGGCTAGCGGACAAAATGGTGGGAAAGCTTTTGGGATTGGTCTGTAAGTAAGTCGCAGCCAATGCCATTAAAGTTGTGAAGTGGCCACTAAGATGTAATTTGCGACAATTTAAATGGTAGTGTGTGTGTGTGCGTGTGTTAGTATTTGAACCTGGAAAAGAGTTAACTACGAACTGGCCACTTGCATTCAGAAAAATCTTGCGGACACTATTTAGGTGATACAATAAAAATAAATCTTTTCGATGAAAGCATTATAGAAACAAGGTTTCTTGCAATGTCAGTTACTCCATCAGGAGAAGACATGGAAACCTGTATTTAACTTCCTTGTTCAATTCTGTGATGCGCATGAATGCCTTTGATTTTGAAGCGACTAAATCATCATCATCACCACCAAACTCTTCTTAATTCTCAATAAGCAAGGAAGTAGAAACACCATAACTTGTAAGTAAAGACCTTCCCATTATTAAAATCCCCTAACTGTTTTTGAAACACCATCTCAGCAAGTTCATAATCATAATGAAGATGAAACTTGCAATTTAAAGTGCATATTGGTGGTTGTGAAGCTGAAGCCCTCTGCATCGCATAGCTTCTTTTTCAACCCTTTTCAACATATACTTATTGATACTAAACTACTGAAGTAGAAGCAACATAACTGTTAATTAATCCTTTGTTGGTGTACAAAGTTGTCTGTCTTAATAGAACGCTCATTTCAGAATTAATATGCTTAGATAAGAAATTAAAATCTCTAAAATAGCCACTGATGGCTGTTGCTCTTATCTTCTTCACTTCAGCACTTATTATCAACTGCTGGGTTTTGATGCTCTCTGCAGCAGGGTTTATGCAGTGGGCTACGTTTTAAAAGGACCTATTGCCCTCTTTGAATCTTGGATCTGCTTATTGAACTCAACCAGTTTAACAGCATATTTTGCTTATTGAAAAGGTTTAGTATGACTTTATTTCTCCCCCATTTTCATGTTCGTCTGAATTAAAAATTATGGAGAATAACAAAGGCACTCTTTTGTTGCTGTCATAGCTTATTTGGGTAAATTCTTCAACCTCTTATGGCCCATCTAGTATGAGTTTTCACCTCTCTTAAGAATCATTCTCCAGATAAAATAGCCAAATACAATAGTGACATGCTTCTTCCTTTCGCAATGTATTTATTCCTTTGTTTTTATGGAAGAAATCCCAATGCCTGCAAGCCAAAAGTGGCAAGACAAATGAAATGCTAGGCACCGTGGGTAAAGGGTCCTAATAGTACTTTTATAGCTTCAAGTCAAGAAGGGGCTAGACGTGACGGGATGGATCAGTTAACCAGATGAGCGAAGTTACTTATGGAGGTCTCATTTCGGATTAAAATGGTGCCTAGAAATGCGGGTCCATGCTGAAATTAATTACAGTGGTTCCCTGGCATTATCGCTGAACTAATGGGATTATTAAGAGTTCCGGCCACATTTATGAGCTTTAAATTTAAATAGGAGTGTGATTTATTTTTATTTTTTTAAATTAATGAGGCAAGCACTAATGGCCTAATGTTAAAGATGAGATCGAATCCGTAACTTTTCACTTATAAAAGAAGCTTACATGCCATTAGGTTACAAGGTTATTGGTAAAGTGTGGTTCATTTTATAAATTTCAATATGGGTTTGTCTCAACATTTAATATGTTTTTTTTTTCAATTTTATTCTCTCTCCTTTGTTACATCTCTCATTACATCTTCCTGTGCATTTTCTTTCATCATTTTTTTATTTATTATAAGAATATATTTAAAAATAAAAGTATATTTCTCGCCTATTTATTGTTTTTAACTGATTTTTTATTATATGTAAATCAGTTATTTGAACCTTGTAATAAGAACAGGTAGAAGTATTAAACTCTATTAGACTAAAGGAGTGTTTAGATATTTCCAAAAACACTTTTTGAATGTGTTTTTATATAAATTGAGATAAAACTCCTTCTACGTACTTATTTTGAATACCATAAAATTACTTTTAAAATCATGATTTGTTTTTTAACCAAATATCGATAAACGAAAGTTAGGTTATACTACCTGGGGTCCTTATTATAAGAATTAATTTAGGGGTTATGTTTGCTTCTAAATATAAAACCACAATTTACTTTATCTCCAATTCTTTTTAAAATATCTCTATTAATTAATGATTATAAGAAGTCCCACCAAATGATGTTCTAATATATAGAATTAAAGTGGATAATTTAAAAAAATCAATATGTATTTATGACAAATAACTAAATTAAATAGTTTTCTTAATATTCTGATATTAGTTATCTCGTCAACCTAATTAGTAATTTCATCTGATCATGTATTCAGCGAAGCAAACGCTTGTGCAGGCTAGCTTGCTCGACATGCACATGACGGTATAATTTCATTTCTTGTTTTTGTACAGTAATTGCAAGGCGATACTTCTTTAATTTTTTTAAAAAAAAATATTTGATTGTTGATTATATTATTTTACAAGAAATGTATTGTTAAATACTATCTCTGGTTCTAATTATAAGAACTAGTTGACTAATTTGAGGAGGTTAAGAAAAGAAGTTAAGTTAGTTATTATAAATAGGTATTGTCTTTCCTAAAATATTATTACTAATCAAGTGTATTGGCTAGAATTACCATTGTTAGAAAGACTATATTGAGAAAAAATGCATAAATATTAGAAACAAAGTGCACTGGGATCTTATATTTAAAACCAAAATAAAAGTCAAATGAGATCCTATATTAAGAACCAGAGGTAATAATTGTCATATTGCGCATTCTTATTGAGAGATGACTCATCAAAAGTTAGTTCATAAGGTTAACTCATTAAATCTGTCTCAAATTGATTTGTTTTTGGGTCAATTTTACCTATATTAAATAAGAATGAGAGAAAAATATAAAAAGTTACATTAATATTATTTGAAAGGACTAAATTGATAAATAAGTATTAATTGTTATGAATATTATATGGATGTCCATTTACCCCTTCCTTTTCATCTTCTCCAAGTAATTCCACTACCTCCATCATCTATTACTCCTCCACTATCCATTTACTTTTGTAACTCACTTCCATTCACATTCATGGGATTGATTATCCACTATTTATTATTTAAGGATAATTGTAACCTATGTATAAGACTATGCCTATAAATAGGACATGTCATTTGTGTTGTAGTACAAGTGAATAAATACAAAAGTTCTCTCATTCTATTGTCTTTATCTTTCTCTATTTTACTTTTATGGTTTCATTTTGGATTCATTTCATAACACGTTATCAACACGATACTCTACCATTTGAGTTCATGGCTTCTAATTGATACATGTTGATGTTTTGTTCGTTGAACGAAGATAGTTTGATTCGAATAGTTTGGCAAGATTTCTCCAATTTATTTAGAGAAAATGGTGGTTTTGCATATTAACCTTATTGATTCATTGGTAGCTGAATTTTTTATTTATCGTATTGAGATATGAAAATTTTTGTTTTTATTTATTACTTTTCTTATATTTTCATGATTCTACTATGTTTCTACTGATTGATTTTCTATGAGGTTTATTTTTATCAATAATATTACTATATATGATTATCATCTCTAATATTAATTAATTATTGTCTTAGAAAGTAAAATGTTAAACATATAAATAAATGGCTAATAACCATTGTACTCTTAATTTTGTAATTAGATGGCCAGAAGTCACATAACGTTTTGATGATTATTTGATAAAAGACTATCTTGTGGGAGTAACAGATGGCATGACAAGATTGTCATAATTTAATAATCTATATCAAAGTCCTAGAGATTGATGGTTTAAAAATTAAATGATACAAAAGAATTTCGTAGTTCTAAAAATTTTGTTATAATGCAGAAGACTAATATTTGAGAAAATTGACAATGTGCTATTGAAAGCAAAAATATATCTATAAGAGTGATAAAGAATATGATCACATTATATCAGTGGAACTGATAACTAAAAAGGTACTCCTCCGGTCCTTAATATAGGACCCAATTCTTGAGTTAGTTTTGGTCATAAATATAAGACCCATTTCTCATATTTATCAATTTTCTTTAAATTACCCCTACGGATACATCCTTAATCATAATCAAGTAGAAGAGGGAAAGAGGGTATTAAAAAAGATGATTATGGTGTTTTAGGAAAAATGTATCACTTTTCTTATAATTAACTAACTTACCCAACTTCCTAAATGTAATCAAATTAGTTAAATGGGTCTTATATTAAAGATCGGATGAGTAATAATTTTGGGGCTTGACTATTGAATTATAACAGAAGAATTAGTAATAGTCCTATAATCAATATGATAAAATTATAAACAACTGTTATAATATGACCAAAAGTCATATAGACAAATATGTATTAATTCATTGAAAAGCAAATGTTAAAAGAATGGTTGTGAAATCAAAAAGACCATGTGATATCATGAAAATATCGAAGGTGATTCTAATACCTAAAGGCAATAAGTTGTGAAGAAAGATAGATACCCAAAGCATATATAAAAATAAAAGACATATAACTACATGTCTAGAAGGCTACATGTATAATGTTTAATTTTTATCAGTCTTTAAATTTATTGTGATTTGTGAGAAACAAATTGTTATAAGAATTTGATATTGTGATATTGAGAAGTGTGTGATATAAAATTAAATAGATCAAATAGACTAAAAAATTACTAGTTATACTTTATTTATTTATATCTTATTCATATGATCTGATTCAATATTAGTTTTGAATATTTAAATGTCTATAGTACCTTGATGAATATTGAAAAGTTTTAAATGTTAAGTTTTATTTGTATTTTATTTTCAAAAGTTCATTTTAAATATTCTTCTACATTTTTGTATTTTCTCTATGTACATTGCAAGCTACATTTGTGATACTCATAATTATTTGTTATTATGTTAATGATATATTGAAATAAAGTTGTCTTTCATATTCCTCTTAAATTATATAGTTCCTGAAAAACTAGATGTAATAGTATTAATATAGTTTTAGAAGAACTAATACTGATTTTTCTTTATGAGCAGACAAAGTATTGATAGTGAAAAATATGACCCATAGATCCACATCATAACTTTGGTTCTCCAAAGAGTGTAAATGTTATAACACAATTGGATTAAAGTTCGTAACTATATATGAATTAGGAAATACTTGGGTTTCTAAGCAAAAGATAGGTTATTAGCCTTAGCATATTATATACTCGTAACTGTTTATGAAATATATGAATAAAGGAATCATGTTTGAATGACTCAATCTTGAGGGGGGACTGCTGGAATACAAGTATGAGTTGATATTGAATATATTTTATTTTTCATATCAATTTGATAAATGGATATCATATACTATATTGAAAAAATTATTGTTAGTAAAGAAATATGGTATCATAAACCAGAAGTTTACTTATCTAATTAGATTTATTGTTGGGATGACTTGTTTGATCATCTTGAACTATATGATGCAACAAATTATTGAAAATTATGTATTGATATCCATTGAAGAACTAGAAGATTCTTTCAAATAGCCAATATTTTTTAAAAATTTGTATGTGCTACTTGTTCTCAAAGAAAACTGATTATAAAATATCACTAGTTATGTTTTGTTTTGGAATAGATCACTACATTTCTGGAAATATATTAAGCTCATCTATATGGGCCCATTTAGAAGCGCATAAGCGATACAAGTATTCAATATCTAATAGATGCATCTATATAAAATGGTAAGATGTGCAATTGACATTAATTTGCAACCTGAAGTTTGCAAAATTATTTAGATAAATATTTCCAGACTATGTGATTCCCAAAACTTGATTTTAAAGATGCTAGTGAATTTATATATCAGGCTTTTAATGTTGAGAAACCTGCTTAACAAATTGATCTAGCAAAATCATTTGTTAATGCCTCCATGAATAGCTTGATCAATATTTATGAGAACAAATTTTTTCATTTTAGCATTGGCATATTTAATTTAATATATTACAGTACTTATACACATCAGGGCAACAAAAAATTTTCCCAATAAAATTGGTTTTGGCAAGGATTCAGGTATTTTCTATCTAAAATTTGAAATGTACAATATTTATTCCTACTAATCTACCATATTGCATATAGATAGATATTTAAAAAAAAGTTAGGACATATGTTGGGTAAGACCCTCCTTCTTCTTGATTGTCTTTAAATGAAACAAAATTATGTTCCTAAAAGAAGCAAATGGATTTAGAAGACTTATACTGCATAATTAGTTGACAATTATTTGACAAAGTTTTTCCAACATAAGGGGGAGAAATTGAGTAACTGGAAAAGAGAACACATGAAATGCATTATTACTATCGAATATAGATCCTCAAATATATCAGTATAGACCAGAAGTTCATCAAAATTACATTCATGAAATGCTACAAAATATTTTACTGACCTGAATGAAAATTTTTAAATCTCTTATTCCAGCTGAAACTGCTCCAATTAATATAAATAAAAATGAGACATGCCTGAAGCATGAGAGATTAGTCGGTTCCAATATAAATATATTGAATAAAGAGGAGCATACAACTTAGAAGTTATATTGAGGAGGCATGTACTATAAAAGAGTGTCAAGGCATAATTAATTGTAAAACCCTAGAAGAGGTTCAGGTACCTGAAAAGAAAAAAAGAGATCTCAACAAGTTATGTCACACAAAAAAATGGAACCGAAAAGGCAAAGTTGTCAACAATGATTTTCATAAGAATATCACGTGATAAAAAGAGGATCTTAAACATAGATCTATCATATAAAGTAGACATGACTTGGGCCAAGAACAAAAGTAAAAAAGGAAAAGATGTGATAAAAATATTATTTCAATATGTGAAAATGGACCTGCAGTCCAAACACATGAAATATGAAGTTTCTATAGAATATATAGACGTTTATGTGAAAATAAAGATTTTTACAAATAATTATGATGAGATATATTACTTTGTGGTGGATATAATTTTATATATTTGAATAGTTTGCCAGTTATAAAATGCGCTTGTTAGATATTATCATGACCTATGGATAATGATCATTAAATAGTGAAATTTATATAATAATCCTTGAATGATCCAAAATATGCCAGGAGCATATATAAGAAAATCTTTCAATCTATGAAATATTATGAAAATTAAAATAATTTCAGCATGTATCATCTATTTTATAGTTCTGGATCAAAATATATGAAATTCCTGAAAAGATTTCACTTGCCAGAAGCATACAATTCAAGTTTTTGAGATAATGCTTAATTAATTTAAGTAAGTTTCTATAAAAATTGAAACAATCAGGGCGTATGTGGTATAATCGACTAAGTAAATATCGGTTGAAGGAATGATATTAAAACATAATCCAATTTGCCCATGTATTCTTATGAAAAGTTTTTGGAATGAGTTTGTTGTAATTTTTGTAAATATCATTAGAACTCCTGAATAGCTCATAGAAGTTATAAATTGCTTACAAGAAAGAATTTGAAATGAAGGATTTGGGAAGAACAAAGTTTTGTCTCAGATTGCAAATTGAATGCTTGAAAAATGAAAACTTTTGTGTATCAAATAATTGATACAAGAAAGATCTTAAAGTGTTTTTATATGGATAAATCATATCCATTATATACTTTGATGGTTATGAGATTTGTAGAGGTGAATAAAGAACCTTTTAGATTTCTAGAATGTAATGAAGAGCTATTTGGCCTAGAAGTACCAAATCATAAGTCTAAAAGTACCATATCATATCTTATCAGTCACTCATGACTTGACATATTATTTGTTGTTAACTTACTAATAAGATATAGTTCTTCACCAATACGAAGACACTAAAATAAAGGTTGTAAATTTCTTTTTGATCCACATGTTGGTAATTCCAGATGAAGTATTTCATAATATTCAAAACATGGTGAAATATATATCTAGCAAATCCATTCCAGTGAAAATCTGGCAGATTTGTTCACCAAATCACTTCCTTGTATGATATTTGAAAAGCTTGCTCATGGTATCGGATGTCATAGATTCAGAGATATCGACTAATGTTTCTAAGAGGGGAACTTAACACATGCTGTATTCTTTTTTCCTTGACTATGGTTTTTATCCCACTAAGTTTTTCCTAGTAAGGTTTTTAATGAGGCAAAACTAGATAGTATATCGATAAATATGTACTCTTTTTCTTCCTCTAGGTTTTTATCCCCCAGGGTTTTTCCTAGTTGAAATTTTTTAATGAGGCACATATTTGTATAACGGACATCCAAGGGGAGTGTTATGAATATTATGTGGATGTCTATTTATCCCTTCCTCTTTATCTTCTCTAAGTAACTTCCACTACCTCCATCATCCATTACTTTTCCACTATCTATTACTCCTCAATTATCCATTCACTCTTGTAACTCACCTCCATTCACATTCATGGGATTGATTATCTACTATTTGTTATTTAAGGACAATTGTAACCTATGTACAAGACTATGCCTATAAATAAAACATGTCATTTGTGTTGTAGTACAAGTAAAGAAATACAAAAGTTCTCTCATTCTCTTGTCTTCATCTTTCTCTATTCTACTTTTATGATTTCATTTTGGATCCGTTTTATAACATTAATATTTAAGTAATTTATATTGCGGGCTAAGGAATTTTGTAGAAGTGACTGACATTGTAAACGGAGGAAGTAGTTTTGTTCAGAATGTCTTAAATTTCAACTTTTTTTCAAAATCATCCTTATTTAATGAAGTTCATTAATGTACTTATTCAGTCTAAATATAAAACCCATTTTATAGTGTAATTTACACTACGAAAGGGTTCTACACTACGAAAGAGTTCTTACATTTAGAACCGGAGGAGTACTTTCACTCTCATTTCAAATAAAGGGCATTTTGAGTTAAAAAAATATTAATAATCCAAACAATTTTAAAACACGTCATGTTAAGAATAAAAAATTCTATGAAAGAACTCTTATGAAAACGACGAAAAGGAGTATACCTCTTATTCAAATTTTAATGATAAGAGAATCTTTGATTTTTTTTCTTTTTGGGTGTAATTCTTTAATGACATTTAGAACCCTCGTAGTCTGTTCATTTAAAGAAAATTGCCACCCTAAAGTAAATGTGCTCAAACAAAACCAAGACTTTCATTACAAAGTGTGATGAGAATACCCAAAACCAGACATTCACAGCTAAGTAAGTTGAGAAAAAGGAATAAAAGTAGAGTGAAGATGAAGACTTTTAGGTTATAAATTGGTGTGAGGAAACCAAAACCTACACCTTAATTGAGTCAAAGTAGTGAGCTGAAGACAACACCTCGAGACAAAAAGAGCCGAGGAAAATCAAGAGAAAATTGATCTGTCCCTATGAGTAATGAAGAAAACGAGAAAGAAAATTAAACCTTAATTAGGTCTTAGGTTCAAAGATTTTTCCTTTCCTAGAGGGTGTGAATCAATCCGTGATTCAGATCTCATGTTATGCATTTATTTCCTTGTCCTTTTCCTTTCCTAGAGGGCTGCCGCCCCTCTATAAATATATTTTCCTGTTTCAGACTTAAAATGATGACAGAATCAGATCTCTGATTCTGTTCATTCATTTGTATAATCTTTTATGTGTCAACAACGCAATCTTTGTTCATTTGTCCATTGTTTCTGGGTGGAAAGCTATTCCTGAAGTGAATCAACCTTTCTGGATGGAAAGCAATTCCTGAAGTGAATCAACCTCTTATTATTTATTAACCCTTGCTTTTCAAACTTTTCTGCTACCTAACAAAGAGAAAGTTAAGAAAGTTTATGCAAACCTGCTCCATGAGACCGTGACCCACAGGTGAATAATTCAAAAAGAACAAAAGATCTGGTTGGGAAAACCAATTCCTCACCCCAACTCACAGGATGGTGGGTAATATGAATATTTCTGACTTACACGAGGGGTTGTGTTTAGTCACAGAGTTATTGCCTAAAAATTGCAGGTAATGAAAGAGTTCAAATCGTGCTTGACATTTACTTGTAACTCAGTAGACCAAAAGCCTCGAATGAGCATTTACCAATACCCACAATAGCTACCAGTCAAAATTCCCAAACCAGAAACCAACAGTCAATCATGTATAGTTGCGTACTTTCATTCAAGTGGTTGAGCTTACAAGTGATCATCTTATCAGTTAGCTTCAGATCAGATTCGATGAGTGTTTAGCCTCCGCACCTCCAGTGAAAAAAAAAAAAAAACCAACTCAAGAACCATTTGTTGATAAATTGAGCTTTACCTCATAGTGATACAACTCTGAGGGGAGATGATTGTAATTGTTTTGTAAGGAAGTTTTGAGTCCTGGCATGTCTTAGATCCTGATGAACCCTTAGAATCCATCTCACATAAACTATGTTCTACAAAGAAAAGAAAGGCAATTTCGTGTTTGAAAAGCAAAATGACCTGTGCCAAATGAAGATCCCATTAACAGAAATTACTGAAATGGGAACAAGCCAATGATATCACTATATATCACTTATGCATTGCCTGCTCTGTTCTTTCTTCATTATCTCGTGACCATGAACAGTTTCCTATATGTTAGGATGACGACCAGGACACTCCTAGGTATTTAGTTGGACAAGGTTAACATGGGATTTTTCAAAAGAACCTGATACGAAACATTAACTTTTCTCCCTGTTTTATTCCCGGGACTATACTCTGTATTTTCAGCCTTTCAGGTTAAGTATATTATGTCTTAAAGTCAACTAAGTCCAGCAGTACCTACCCTTTGATTGGTCTTCGAGGAACATTGCGTGATTCGTCTGCAGTATTGGTTGAACGCTTGTAGATTGCGGTGCTTGATACTGTCTACCTTACCCGACACCTAATTTCAAGAAATTAGAGATTCTACATTGGATTGTGTTCTTAGTGATTGATGCGATACTCTAGAAGAAATTTAGTCATAAAGGTAAAGCTTTATCTCATAAAATGTAAACGTATGATACTTGAATTTTTTTTTTTCAATGAATGAGCCTAAAGCAATGAAAATCAAACCCAGATGACTCCAGAAACAATTTCTATCAGATATATTATTCAGCATCACAAATGCGTCGTTCTCTCTTGGCTGTGCTCGTAGCCGAAGTAATCGCTGCACCACATTTAGTGATAATAGCTCGGTTACGAATAACCCATCTTACTAGTTTAACTGTAGATCTAAGGTCGGTTTAGATACATTAAATTATTACTTACATATTCGGATACTTATGTTTCTTAGTAACTTTAGCACATCATTAAAACAACAGATCATTTCAGCATTCTCTTTATGTAGTGTTGTCATGGCAAGCATATTAAACTCCAAAGCTTCTATTCTCAACTGCTAAAAATGTCTGATTTTTGTTCCATGTATCTGAAACACTTCCAAATATATCATATAACTGGATTATGCGCCTAGTGCTTTGCATGAACTGTTAATTAGTCGCCTTGGTGAGACTTCTGGAAAATAAAGCTTCCTATATAAATTCAATTTTATATATCGATATTCAAATATTGATAGTTCTTTTCTCTGAAAAATCTAAAGCTGAGCTTTCATATAAAACAGCTCTATATTTGCATCACTATTCTTAATCATTTATGTAATTAAAAGGAGAGTACATGGAATATGGCAGATGAGAAGGAAGCAGACGTGGCTTTCAGAGACGATGAGACTGCTTGAAACAGAGCTCTTCAGTCACCTTGACAGACTTCTGCAAGAACTTTGAGTGTCTGATTTGGGCTTTCCTTGTGAGCTTGATCATCTCCCCTCCCCCCTCCCAACGTTAAGGATCAAACCGAGGAACATGTCCTAGTCTTCCTTTGTCTGTATTTACAACAAAGAGATCCCCGGCCATGATTTAAGAATGATCCAGTTAAAGTAAGAAACTTTGGAATTCCACTGGTCTTTAATCCTTTTGGGATATTCTCCCCGAAATAGCAGCAACAAGTGCTGCTCTGAAATTGGGATCTTTAGTCAAGGAAGAGGCCATCTGTTCCACTAAAACCTGAGGGACTTCTGGCGAATCGAGTTTCGCTTTAGGGTTCTTGGCGGGAGTGGCGGGAGTGGCATTCATGTTGTTGGCGCCGGACTTGGATTTTGTCAAGTCAAAGGCAATTGTTGTTGGCGCAGAGGACGAGCTCAAAGATGCTGATGAACATGGTACTGAAGCTTGGCTCACAAAACGACTAGATCCTGATGCAGTTGTTGTCTCCATTTGAGAAGGATGAGGATGATTGTGCTCCCCTAGATAAGTTGCAACCAGAATAGATTGATCTTCCACACTTCTTTGCACCTGAATAGTTGAAACATGGGAACAGGAAAATTAGCTTTTTCAATTTTCATCCAGGTACCTACTTGTCTGATATACATATGACATAGCGACTAACTTTTCCCCCCGGAATTAGAGAAAAGCTTAATTTACCTTCTTTTTGACTGGACAGCTTGGAGCGAAAGAGCATTTGAAGTATGCTCTTGGAGAAGGGTTATCTCTGGTCACTTTTTGCCCATATTTCCTCCATTGATATCCATCCTTCACAATCTGAAAACGCAGCACAAAAAGGAATAAGATTTCCTGTTAGACAATTACACCTAATCAAGCGATGACAAGTTCAAGAAAAATCCTTAAACAGGTCAATCGATTGTGAATAGACTTGTCGTCATATATATATATATATATATATATAGATCCTGCTGATACAATCCGCCAATTATATGAGATGAAAGAAGGGAGTTTTAATTACCAGGCTAGTATCAGATGATTCTGTCCTGACATAAGCTTTGGAAACTTTTGCTTTGTTGGTGCCTTCCTTAGGTTTCTTGCATGATTCTTCATCAGTTGAGCAGCTCTCCGCGGTGCCATTAATCGCCATGGAATTATTATTAGTGTTGTTGTTGTAGCTGCTGTTATCAGGCTTCCTTTTCTTTGATGGGAAGGTGCTGTTGGTATCCTTTTGAGGATTATTTCTCATGTATTCAGCCAAGTGTCTTCTTAGAGCATCGTAATTCTCACACATCTCAGTGAGCATTTCTGTCAACTTCTTGTTCTCTGCACTCACCCTCTTCAGTTCATCCTCCAACGCACCACTTGTCTGACATGACTGCATACATATTATACAGAAACAGCTTTAATCAGAAGGCTCAAAGAAAGACATACACTTCTATTTCAAGTTCTCAATCATTGGTGGGTTTATAGATAAAGGAATGAATTAGTGAATCCAAGTTTAGAGCCAGAGACTTTGAGAAGTTTACAAAAGAATTGAACAACTAACCTCTTCTTTTACAGAAGATTTCCTTCCAGATAAGAAAAATTTGTTTTCCACCTCCTTTTTCTGAAACAACAGACACCCGTATAAGAACCTCAGTATACAAAATCATCAAACAGATTTCATTGAAGCATTTTGCAGAACAGCTTCTGGGCATTCACGCAATAAACGACATGAAGAACATTTTTAACTTACGGGAACTTCTTCGCGAAGCATATGATGATGAGGTCTAATGTTGAGATCCAAGGACGTGTTGACCCAAGACGAACAATCCATTGTAAATCTAAAAGCAGCAATTAGACTCAGGCCCCTTCCACAAAAAATCTCCCCTTTGTCGCAAAAACCCTTATGAACTTGCAGCGATATATCTAAAACTCTAGCTGAAGGCCTCTAAAATCCTGAACCTCTGAGTAAACTGAGACAGACATGTATATATATAAAGGTCCTACTCCCAAGTAGACCTCAGAAGCTCAAGTTGGACAAGGAAACTTGGCGGAAAGTGAACCCCACTTGCCCGGCGAGCTGTGAGCGAGAAATATAATTATTATGAGAGAGAGAGAGAGAGAGAGAGAGAGAGGATAAGAAGAACGTGTTGCGCCGCGGAGGCCATTATTTTATAGCAAAATTAGGGTTTGGTGTGGGTTGTCTGGGGGATCATATAAAGAGAATATACTTTATGAGGTGTGCGGATGGGATAGGTCGGTGAATTCTTGGGGAGGAAATTCAAAGTCAAGCACACATTTCAAAAGTAGTAAAAATCAAACAGTGGCAACTTGTGGGCTCAACATGGACGGATTGATGTGACATTTTTCAGAAATAATAAAGAAGAATTGCAATGAAAATAACAATCAAAATCTTTTAATGATAATAATGAAAAATAACTTATAACTTATTGTTAAGATTTATTAATAGTTTTTTTTTATTGAGATTTTATTATAATTTTTTCAACAATAAATGGTAGAATTATGATAAAGTTTGAGGGGGAAAAACTTAATTATTAAAAAATCTCAACTTCTAATAACATATTCAAAAATAATAAATAACAATAAAGACTTGTTAGTAATTATTTTTTTCTGTAAACTCTCACTGTAATTCTCTCATAATACTACTTCTGGTTTTTAATATGAAAACTCGTTGGATTTTTATTTTGATCATAAATATAAGATTCTAGTTCATTTTATCTATTATATTTATTTATTTAAGATAATCTTTCTAATAATAACAGTTATAGTCAATAAATTTGATTAATAAAAATATTTTAAAAAAATAATATATATTTATTACAAATAACTAACTTGATATTTTTTTAATTTATTTAAATTAGTCAATTTTATATTTAGAATCTGAAATAGTATTACGTAATAAAAACACAGAGAAGAAGAGAGAAAACAGATGAAGAAAGTAAGGGAGAAAGAAAGAAAGAAAGAAAATGAGAAATAGAATAATCTTTAATCTTCGTAGATCTTATTGGAGGTAGAAGTTTCATGTTCACCCGAAGCCACCATGATTTGTCCAAGTCTTTGGTTTTTTTATTGTTTTAAATGTTTATTCATTCGTATGGAGTTTTTTTTTTGGTCAACATTCCTATGGAGTTTAGCTGTAGGGGATAGTATGTGGGTGGGGCCCACCCCCCTCTCTCTCTTTCTTGTCGCGTTTACTATTTCAAACATTTTCCACGTTGCATAATTATCATGATCAAATCTATTAATTGTTATCATTATTATTATAACACTCTAATTAGCCCTGTTTTTGTTTAAACCTGCACGTTAGTTTCTTTAATCAATTTTGTCACGTTGGTTCAATTTTTTTTTTTGAAATATGAATTCCCGCCAATAATTAGGGATTGAACTTCCATCATGTGACACATTAATTGGTAATAATAAATATAATCTTTTTGTTTGTGATATATATATATAGAGTAATATTCGCTACCAATTATAAAATGGTTAAATAATTATTTGTGTATACTTTTAAATTAAGATGGTAGCATGTTGGTATTCATGATCAAATTTTTAAGAAGTCAAAAGATTTACTTATATGCCAAAGATTCATTTGATTTAGCCATTATATATAAATAGTCAACTTATTATATTTAGACTTAATGAGGATTAGAGATTATTCAAAGCGTATAAGTAAGAAATTGCTTGAGGTTTAAGTCTAATTAAATGTATGTGGAGTAATTTTACTAACTAAAGATATTATCAGCCGGAAGAGAATTCAAAACAAGTTAGCTAGAGGACAAGTAAGAATGAAGAAATTAATCTTGAATAAGTATTCCCTCCTAGCTCCTATATGATACATCTATTTTATTTATAAGTCATTTTTAACATATTTTATTGAGATTGAGAAAAATATTAAATCTCATTAAAATTTTATTTATAAGCCATTTCCCTTAATCTACTTTACCCTAATTTATATATATTTTCCAAGAAAATAGTTATTCTACACAATAATAAATTTAGAGTAAAGGTATACACTCACATGACAAATCAATAATATGATTTATAAATATGATTAAAAAAATATTCTTTTTCTCAATTATAAACACAATAAGATGAGTGTTTTCTGAAAAAGACGAATGCTCTTCATTATAAGTTAGTTGATGAAAGATTGACTAAGATTTTTCAATGTCACCATTCACCCATATTTAATATCATTTATTATGAGAGGAGATGTAATACAAATTTAAAAATTGTTTAAATATAGATAAAATTGAAAATTTTATTTCGTTTCCAAACAAAGTTAATTACTTAGCCATCACTTTCTTGTTTCAGTAATGACCTGAAGGGGTTTGGGTCCTCTCAGAATCTCTTTTCTTCCTTTTCTTCTCAGAATCTCATTTCCACTATTAGATCAAATATAAAATATGAACCATTCATTATTTAATCCAACGGTGGAGATAAGATTTTGAAAGAAAAAAGAAAAAGAAAAGAAGGATTATGAGAATATCCCCTCCCGACATGAGGTGGTTAGAGATGTTTCATGTGGGGGAATGGAAAGAATATGTGGTAATTAATTAAGTACAGTAAATTTTTCCCCCGTGAGTGACTTTAATTAATTAGTAATTACTTTATTAACTAAACATAATCATGGCGTGGTCGACACAAAGATGAGAACGAAAAAAATCTGCATAGTAGGTGAGATGAGAGATGGGGTGTGCCAATAGCAATTTAAGAAATATATTTGACGACAGATTTGTTTTTTATGAAATTGACTTACTTTCCACGACTTCCACGCGAAAAAGCAACTTCACTCCCTTTTTAAAAAAAAAAAAAATTAATAATTATAGTGGCCTCCTCCTCCTCCTCCTTTGTTCACTGCACATGATGGGCAATATTCAGAGTTTTGTTTGGATTTGGCATCGTTCATCCAATTGTTTATCAAAAAAGGAACCTTCACGTTGCTTTTGGAATATAAACTAATTGACATAGTCATTTTTACTAGTTACTTTATTAATTTGAATAAATTAAAAAAAAATAATTAAATCAGTTATTTGTAATAAATACGTGTTGTCTTTGCTAAAAACAGAGCTGTAATTTCTTCTTTATTAAACTTCTGTTATTTAATCATTAATTATTGACTGAAAAATTATGAAAAAGCTCTCCATAAAAACATTTATATCATTTTCATCCATTCGCGATGACATACGCATGAAGAATAAATTTGTTTCATTTTATAAATAAATTGTAAATGTATCAGTGATGGTCATGTGAGGCTATGTCCATGAAATACTAATACCCCTTTGTTTCACGGTTCCTCCTACCAAATCCAATAGGTTTTAATAAGTAAAACATTCTATAAAATTTTTAAGAATAATTGATACTCCTCCGGTCCTTAATATAAGACACATTTAACTAATTTGATTATATTAAGGAAGTTAAGTAAGTTAGTTAATTATAAGAAAAATGACACATTTTTCCTAAAACACCATAATTATCTATATTAATACCTCCTTTCTATCTTCTACTTGATTAGGGTTGAGAGAATATCCATATGGGTAATTTAAAGAAAACTGATAAATATGAGAAATGGGTCATATATTTAAGACCAAAACTAACTCAAGAATTGGGTCATATATTAAAGATCGGATGAGTACCAAATAAGTTAACAAACAGTTGGTAAGAATTTTATCCATACGTCTCTGGCCATTTTTAACCATCTAAACTAGTGGAGGTAGTATGCTAAGAAGAGATAATTATTTTTTTTTAGTCTTTAATATAAGAGCTAATTTGAGATTGAATTTGGTTCTAAATATAATATATTAATTTATTTTGGCTCTCATATTTGTCATCTTTTATCAAATTAACTTATCTAACTTATAAGCCAATATACTCCCTCTTAGGTTGATTAAAAAAAAAAGTTAGTTAAAATTAGTTAGAAACAATAAATTTGCAAAAAATATAATTTTTTAAATAACTTTATTTATGGGAAAAGAGTATAAGATGGGTAACTTATTATCCACTGCTCTATTCCTATTTATGAATCACTTTCATCACGTTTTACCAAAACTAAAAATCTTAAACCTCATTAATTCTATCTTAAAATTTAACAACTTACCTACTAACTTTATCCATGTTTAATGCTTATATGTACACCATATAAAAAATTAACAATCTACCCCTTTGGCCCTATTTAGAAGAAAGAGAAAGAAATTTTTTTTTGGAAATATTTATAAATTACCTTGTTAGATTTTTACTATAAATTTACTATTTTGTCTTTTATTTGTTATAATGTAAGTGGCTATTTTTTAGGGAGAATCCCAAAAAAAATAAATTTAAAATTTCAAAAATCTCAAATCAAGAATTACTATAATATTGTGTTGTCATTTGTTTTTCAAATGTTATCACTTATTATTAAAGTGCAGTAGATAAGATTGACTTAGAATTTTGAAATTTAAAGGTATCTTTTTAGGATTTTCTTTATTTTTTAAAGGTTTATATATTAAATAGAAGTAACGTTGAAAAGTTGTTTTATTTTAAGAAAGCGTTAATACAATTTAAGATTTTTTTTATCTATATGTTTGGAAATACCGTATAGATAGAACCAAAAGAGCATATTCAGGTTAACAATTTAATTAAGTAACTTATAAATAGAGTCCAAGACATTTTCTCTCTACCTTATAATAGGACAAAAGGAATGAACAATTTATCATCATAATAAATGTAATGATATTAATATGACTAATAGATTTGAGTAAAATAAAAAAAATAACAAAAAATTGTAGATAACTTCTTCTCCTTCTTCTTTTTTTGGCCTGAATTGTAGATAACTAATAAGTGTCTTCTATTTATAGGAACAAGTTATACCCAAAAATTATCTTTTATAAAAAAGAATAGAGGGAGTTTAATCCCGATATTATACAATATTATTTTATAAAAATCATATCATATTTATTATAATTAACTAATTTATTTAAATTTTTTTAATTTATTAAATAATTCTTATATTAAAGACGGGTGTAATAAAATGACTAGAATGATTGCCTTTAGACTCTATACAACCGCAAATGTCTAGTCGACAAAGAAAAGGAAAGAAAAACAAAAAAGGTAAAATTGAAATTGAACGGTAAGAGGAGGGAAGAAGGAAAGATACACTACCATATGTGGAGGAAGAAGAAAAACACAAAAGAATGGAAGAATAATGAAGGAGTCGTCCGGCCGTTCAAATAATGGTCAATACAATGCACTGAGCCCACGAGAGAGGAAAACAAAAGAGTTTGAAAGAAAGAAGGAAAGCAAAGTAAAGAAGTGAGCGTTCACATTCATGAACTCACTCACCAAATGTCCACCTCCAATTAATTACACGCCCACCGAATGATAGACCATTAATCCTCCCTCCCTTTGAATTCAAACCTTCCTCCTTTCTTCCATCAACACGTGCTTGACACCCCCCCCCCCAAACTTATTTTTACATTGCTCTCCTTTCCGTTTTTATTATAAACTTCAAATATCTAATTTACAGATAAAAAACAGTTAATTAAAATTAGTTAAAAGTAACAAATATGTTAGAAATACACTTTTGTTTCTAAATATATCTTTATAATAAATAAGAAACATGATGAAAAAAATGTATGGAAAAATGTGATAAGAGAAATTATAACAAAAGGAGAGAATAAACAATTAGGGGTAAAATTAAAAAAATACATTAAATGTTAAGACAACGCCAAATTGAAGTTTATAAAATAGATCATCCTCCATCCCTAATTTGAAACTTATAAATAGGAGTAGAGGGAGTGCTCTCTTTTATTCTTATTATAAGTTTTAAATAACTATAATTTGTGGATAATAAATAATTAGTTAAAAATAATAAATAGGTTAGAAATATATCCTTATTTTCAAATATACCTTTATAATAAATGAGAAAAAGGATAAGAGAGAATATATGAAAAACTGTGATATGATAGAGTATACAAAATCAAAAAAAATGAATTAAATGTTAAGACAAACCCAAATTGAAGCTTATAAAATGGACAATATTCTTTTTAACTTTGAAACTTATAAGTAGGATTGGAGGGAGTATTCATTTTATTCATCCTATCCTTGTTTTGATTTCAAGTATACTCCTATAATTTTATTTATAAAGTAGGCAGAGAAGATTTATTAGTCTTATTTATAAGTTACAACTTAAAATTTTTAACATGAATATATATTATTTTTCTGTTCATTCATTATTGTGTAAATTGAATGGAAATAAAATTGAAAAATTGTTAAATTTTAAGTCAGAATTAATAAGCTAGGTTTAAGGTTTTTTTAACTCTAGTAAAACATGTTAAAAGAAAATTATAAGGGCAAGCTATAAATTCAAACAAATACAAACATGACATAAGAGACGAAACAACTACTAAAATCACACGGTTTAAAATAATATTAGTTAAATTTAGTTAAACATAATAAATATGTAAAAAAGATATATTTTGCTTTATACTTTTATTTATAAATAAAATACATGAGAGAATTTAATGGGGCTAAAAGTAAAAATATTAGTTTAAAATTTCAAATAAAAAATTATTTCTTTTATTCAAATTCAAAAACACCACTATAAAAGAAATTGTTTATTACTATAAAAATGGATGGAGGAGCATAAACCTTCAAGTATAAATAGGTATGTTGAAACAGTTTGAAAATAGAAAAACCCACAACTTAGAGAAATTCAGTAGTGTCCCCAGCTAGATTACATGGTTATTGGTTAAAAAAACAATTGCAAGCCAAAAACTCGAACAACGTTAGAGTAAATCTCAGTATTATCGTGATGAGGATCCAAGGAGAATGCTGGGGGAAAAATTAAGAGAAAATTATAATGAGATGTTAAAAAAATTATAAAATAAATTTTATAGGTTGTTATTTTTTTCTCTAAAATTTATTATTATATTATTATTATTGAGGTTTTTTTAGTAATTATATTTTAGAACTTTATTGAAATTCTCTCGACATGGACGGAGATTTAAAATTGAAATGGAAGGGGAACGCGGTTTTCAACGACGTAATAAATGAACGTGGAGAGTGTGGCTGTGGACAGTGGGGGGATTGGTGGAGTCGTTGACTTCAAACATGGGTGACAGTGGGTGGGGCCTATGTTTGTCTTCAATTCATCACCGTCAAATTACGGAATTGGTGATTATTACCTTACATGGCATTATCTACTGTTTAATTAAATTAGCACTAACATTGGCACAAAAAAAACATTAAATTAGCACTAACAGGTTTTTTATTTCAATTATGCATACCTATGCCCAGCGCACGCTTATTACCCAGCTTTTGACTTCCCAACGACTTCAATTAGACTTTAATTTATTAATATTTATCACTAATTTTAGTGCTTGTTTCGATCAACAGTTCATAAGTATTTATAAATATTGTTACGTAAATCAAAACAAAATTCTTTTTGTTTTATAAATCATACTTAAAAAACTATCCATAAATTATTCCAAACAAGCCTTAATCTAATTGATTACCCGCATGCTTACAATGAAATTTTATTTTTGGCTTAAGCAAATAAGTATTAGATTTTTTGACCAGAAATAGGCATTAGATTTAGAAGTTGGTACACGTTTTATTTAGTTTTTATTTAAATAAATTAATTTCAATGCTACCTGAATTTTTATTTTAAGATAAGATATTTAAAAATCATTCGGCATGCTAAGAAATACATTAAATTATCAAAATTTTTTAATTTTACTTTTATTAAAGTTCTCTCTCTCTTATTTTCTACATTTATAAATCATTAACATATCTCTCTTTTCTTTTTCTTTTTCCAATAATAATTAAATAAAGGTAAAATTGCAAAACAAGTATTAAATATATTGAAATCGAATCTAGATAGTCTAAATGAGATAAGTTTTTGGTACTCATCTTAAAATAAGTTCCCGTTTTTATCGGTAGGTATGAATTAGCTGTGGTTGGCAAAACGGGGGGGCCAAAAAAGGGAACAATTAGTTGTCAATCTTTTGTAGTGAGGATCATATGTAGTAGCTCCTCCTCTCCATAGTATAAATAGTTAACAAAATACTCTTTTGATCTTTTTTTTTTTTTGCCTGACTTTTGATCTTATTTATAAAATAGGGAGAGAAGATAATTTTTTATCTTATTTATAGGATAGAAAAAGAAGATTTTCATGTGAATATATAAATTTACCCTTCATTTATTATTATGTTGACTTCATTCTCATAAGACATATTGTATAGTAAATATGGATAAAGTTAAAAAGTTATTGAATTTTAAATAAGAGTTAATAAATTTTAACGTTTTTATTAATTTGTGTAAAACATATTGGAAGTGACTTATAAATAGGATTAGATGAGTAATTATCTAGAGAATAATTAATGTTTATTTGTCAATTTTGTTCTTACGATTAATGCTGAAATGTAACTATTTGTATTTTTCTCTTTTCTTTACAACCTCATCTAATACAAATAAAATTGAAAAAAATTAATTTAAAAAATATAGGAAAAATTGCAAAAAAAAGACTGTGAAATTATAAAAATTATACATAGAGATCGGTTTACAACAATTATTGTCAAAACCCATACTAATATTATTATAGCTCCCAATTCATAATTTTTCTAATATCACGGTCTTTTGTGATTTTTTTTAAAAATATATAATAAGTTAACTAATATTAATAAATTAGTTAAAATGAAATGGGATTATAGACTAGAGGGAGTAGATATATAGTCAACTTCGCGAGCCCTGCATGACATGTTTTATTATTGGATTCTTTCCAACACAAGTTACGTTAGTTGTAGATCCTTCGTGTCGTCGATCTGGTCCATGTTCACCGGTACTTATTCCCTTCCACATTTATTTATTTATTTAATTATATCCATTTTAAAACAAAAAAGAAGCTTCTTTTCTTACCAACAAAAAAGAAAAGCTTCTTTGGGTTTTCTCTATTATTATTATGGTGACGCCATGCGTGACGCGATCCTCGCCGACGCCATTCTCTTCCTTCCATCTTAACTTGGTTTTTTTTTTTTTTTTTTGGACCTTGCCATCTTAACTTGGTGATGCCTATTATTATTATTATCATCATTATCCATGCTAATCACGATTTCTCGCTATAGTAATAATAAATATATAAATGTTGGCAAAAAAATATATAAATTCTTTAAACTTCATTCCCCCATTTACTTTTACTTTCCATTGCCTATCATACGCTTAATTATTACATATACGGCCCCATTTATTGGAATTTTTTTTTTGTGTGTCATAACTCAACTAAGGCATATCTTATTTCTTGAGGATTTAATTTAAATTCTCAACACCATACTTGCAAAAAAATCTTTGAAAAAATGTCTGGTATCAAAGATCCTGACATATTGGACTGGCATAATCGTCCACATCTCTTGCTTTTCTTATACCTCTTATTCTCAATATAATACTTAATTTAAAAGTTGATATTAGTCTTATATATAATACTCATTTAATATGTTTATCAATTTTTTTTAATTAACTCTATTGATATATCCTCAATAATAATCAAATAGGAGAGGGAAAGAATTAAGAAAGATGATAGTTATGGTGTTTTTGAAAAAAAATATAGGAAAAATTGTAATAAGGTCCCATCCAAAAGAATTAAATACAAAAAGATCTATTAAAATCATTAAATTATTCTAAATTTCCTAGGGATCTCATTGCAACAAATTTCATTTGTTAATTACAAAGCTGCCTTTATTTTTTAAAGTATGCATTGACAATTGAAACAGCGGTCATTAACAATTTAAGGTGTAATAATTAACAATTATCGCGTAGGTATTAATAACATATTTTTCAGCGTATCACAAAAATATAATACATGAGTTGTTAATATCTGCCGCGATAGTTGTTAATCTCTACACCTTAAGTTGTTAACGACCGCAGTTGTCAACGCATACTTTAATAAAAAGATAAGGGTGATTTGGTAATTAAATAAATAAAATTTCTTACAATGAGGTCTCTTGAGACTTCAGAATAATATGGTATTTTAATGGACCTTTTTGTATTTAATTCTCTTGGATGGGATCTTATTATAATTTTTTTAAAATATATCATATTAACTAATTTAACTAATATCTTTAATCTACTCAAATTAAGTAATTAGATATTATATTAAAAACCAGAGGAGTAATATGTAACATTCATTCGTTATTATCTTTACCTTAATTATTAAAGTAAACATATCTACGCAAAAGTTACTATATATGGAATTTAAATATATTTTTGCCACTCTCTTATTATATTTTCTCATATATTCTTTTTTATTTATTATTTATTATAATGAAGTTATTATTTTCTAATTTTATCTTTATTTAACTTTATTGAAAAGAGATAAAGAGAAGGGAGAGTGAAAATGTGAATAACTTTAATGAGAATAAATTTAAAAAATATAATCCATTTCATTTAAGATAAGATTGCCGACGTTGCGGACGGCGAGGGCGTTGATAATTTAGTGTCGATCATTTATTATTATTGATATGTGGAAGAAAAGAAAGAGAAAAGAGAAAGCGAAATTTGAAAGTGGGAAGGAAAGACGTAAATGAGGAGAGGAAAGGAGTGTTGAAGTTGAAGATTGACGCGGGAAGTACGCGCCGCGCACGTGTACATTCAGATACCCTTCCCTGCCTGTCCCGGTCTTTTCTCGCCCTTGTCCTCTTTTTATTATAAACTTTAAATAATTAATTTATAAATAATAAATAAATAATTAAAATTAATTAAAAATAATAAATTCGTTAAAAAATATTTTTATTTTTCAATATGCCTATGAGAAAAATGATGAACGTAAGTATTTTTGAAGCTCTTATTTTATGAATAATTAATTTACGCGTGCTATTTCCTATATGTGTTAAGTAATAGCTAGGTTGTATGCTTTTTTTCATGGGTGAAAGACCTCACCACCCAACATACTCACATAATGTTGAGTATACAATTTCTTTCTTTGAGTAAGATTTAAATAATATCATTTGAGTCAAGTAACTTCATAAATAAGAAGTCGCATATGAGAGAAATAATCAGATAAATTTGTTTAAAAAAAGATGCATTTTACAAGAGTAAACTGAGAAGTTGATTTTTTCCCCAAACAATATCAATCACTTAATTATCTTTCATTAATTCTCTGATAAGCTAATTAGAAATAAATTATACTCATTCGGTTCTAAATAAAAGACTTATTTATAATTTATACTACAAAATGTGTCTTACATTTAAGACCAGAGAAATATATAGGATTAGACAGAATAATTTTTACCTGATGAGATTAATTCCGAGACCTCGCTCACTGCAAATTTTCATTAATTAATAGATAAATTAATCTTTGTCAAATGATACTGAGAGCCCATTTCAGTCACAAAAAGAATGAAAATAGAATGGAATAAAATGATAAGAAGTGGAATCGAATATTCATTATCATGCATGCATTTGGTTGTTATGACATTAAAATGTGGAAAAGAAATATACTTAAAAAAGAGTGAAAGGATAAGAATATTCTTTATAGCAAAAAGAAGAAGTAGGAGTGGAAAGATAATGGTAGAGCTAGAAAAGTCGATTAGCACAAGGTCTTGATTTTCTACTCTCACTTTTCCTAATGCTTCCTTACATCTTCTAGCAAAACATCATTAATCAAAGGGAATTTTTCTATCTTTTTAAATTTTTTGAAATAGTGTTTTATTTGTAGATGATGCGTAGAAATATGCCTCATCTCTAAATTATTTTCCCTTCCATCATTCGTCTTATTTTCTCCATCTTTTCTTGTTTTCTCTCCCTCATTTCTAATATCTTGACTATCTTCCCCTTCTCTCTATTCTCTCTTCTTCCTTTCTTTTTCTCCGTTAAAAGTATGCAAACATCAAACATAAAAACAAATATTTGGTAATATAGCTACTTTTCTGAAGTGTCTTGTTCTAATAAATCAAGCAAGTATGTAGTCATTTTCATCATCAAAAGAAGTTAGGCAAGGCAAGCTATATCAACACGTCTTAGAAAGGGTAGAAACAATTTTAGGTTAAATTGTCATTTTTTGATGGGATAATTGGACTATTTCTTTGAGCTCAGTCTATTTTTTCGACTCTATGAGAGCAGGATGATCATATGATCAATTTTTACACATGAAAAACCAGAATCCAACCAAACAAATCCTCAAATAATATACTTTCAAGGATACTTTTTTGGCCAGTACTTTTAATGAATATTTTACGTAAACATACAATTCAACAGTCTCATAAAATATTAGTCGTATTGTTATCCATTGCGTTGAATTTAGTTGACAGTTTGAAAATTAGTGTAACATGCATGAGAAGTCGTTCAAGTGGGGTAACCAATACATGGGATTTGAATCATATGTATTTTACCAAAGGGGAAAAATGGACTAGGACCTAAAATTGAATAAATGGGAACCCTATTGAAAGTGAAACAAGGTGAGGAAATGTGAGGAAAGTGGGAGAAGCAAAGAAAAAGTAGAAACTAGATAGAAAAGGTCTGGGTCTAGGGCATTTACATTGGATTGGAGGAGAAGGATCATCGTGTCCGTGTCTAGATCCATTTAATGTGTTAGGGCTAGGCAACTAGCTCGGTGGTTGACAAACAAAGTTCTTGTGGCACGTTGTTCTTTCTTGACTTTTGGAATATGGAGTTGAATTTAGTGGGACCCCAAATTTGTCCATATGTTCTTTTTTTTTTTGGGGGGGGGGGAACTCATGCTCATGCTCTAATTTCCATGAGCTCCTTCTAGCATACGTAGTATAATAAAAAACATTAATTAAATAAAAATTAGTTGATATTTGTTCTTTCTTGACTTTTAGAATGTGGGGTTGAATTTAGTGGGACCCCCCCAAATTTGTCCATATGCTCTAAACTTTTTTTTTTTTTGGGGAGTGAAGTTATGCTTTAATTTCCACGAACTTCTTTTCGCATACGTAATATAATAAAAATTAAATTAAAATGTAAACTTTATTAAAAATTAATTTAATTAATGTTATTAATAATGTTAATATTAAATAAATCAATTTTAAATATATGAGAAGAGAATGCCCCACCCACAGCCTAGATGTCTAAGAAGGGAGTAGGAGAGGAAGGCGAAACGAGTTTGAAAGTCTTTGCCTAAGAACTGAGAAGCGGGTACTGCCACCACGAGCTTTGACTTCTACCTCCTTCACTACTTTTATCATTTGCGATGACGACTCTTCAAGCCTTCAACATCGATTTAAATAGTTATAATTAAGAATTCTAAATTTATAATTTTTTTAATTGGTATTTGTAAGTTATTTCTTAAACAAAAATTTCTTTGTTTTTTTTTTTTTTTCCTTAGGCACCAATATCTTGTTATTGGAAGCAACCCTATTTAAGATACTATTTAATACTAAATATGAATACTTTTTAAGCAGAGGTTCAAATGTTGGTTTGTTATGTTGAGGTAACGTTTTCCATTAAACTCAACTTTGTTTGCATTTTTTAACAAAATTCTTTTGAATTCTAACGGTTCATATGTTGGACTTCTCCTGTTATTTTTCACTTATTCTATGGAGTCTGTATTATAGCGTTTTGTTAAATGTGAGTATTTTATTTTGGAAGCTATATTATATTGCAACGGGGCCAAATGACATGGATAAAACTTTTATCAATAAAATTTTTTTCTATGAACACTCTGAGTCTAGAGATCTGTCATGGTTCTGGTGAGTCCTCAGGACTCGGCTCAACTAAATTGTTTTTATACAAAAAAAAAATTCTCTGTACACAAGGCTTCAATTTAACAATATAATTTCCCTAAGAGGGTAAGTATCCAACTATTTGAACCAACTGAGCTAATAGATTGGTTATACCATAGCCTTTTTAAGTTTTTGAGTTAATTTATTTTTAGTGATTTTGCATTGTAGGAGATAAATATAATAAAAATTATCTTGTTACATACGAAAGTTGTTATTTCAGTGTCACCCAAACACATACTAATAATACTAAGCGTCCGTTTGGGTTAGTTGTAAAGAAGTGGTTTTGTATTGTACGAGGTAAATATGTAAAAAAAAAAAAAAAAAGAGTCTTGTAAAGACTCTCCAAAAGAAAAATATGCATGGTAGCTTGAAGTGTGCACTGGATTCAAATTTATAGGCCCAAGATGTGTTGGGTTAACTCTCGAGAGGGGTTGCCCAACAAAATATGTTGGGTTGAGGATTGAGCACAGCCTGAATCAATGAGAAAGTTCAATTTTATGTTGACTTGTTGATAAAAAGTTGGTCTAATTTTTTTGTATTTTTTTTATCCTTCACCTGATGAAAATAACTCACAATTATTGCATTCATGGAGGGTTAAATACACGATGTTATGCTTAAATACTCCTTCGGTTTTAAATATAAGACTCATTGTATAGTGTAAATTACACTGCAAAATGAGTTTTATATTTATGATCAGAGGAAGTATCATTTAAGGACGTGTTAAGTGTCATGTAAACCAAACTTTTTGATAGAAGTTGGTCCATTTGATATACTAGATATAACTTAAATTCTATAAAAACCTGTATTTAAATTTCATTGTTGATGTTATAATTATCAAGACTCTGATAAATTCATGTAATTCAACTCATCTAAATTTTTTTGTATAAAGAAATTGCATTCACTTGTTTGTTTTTTTTATGATGAGATAATTTATAAATAAAAATTGAATGTTTTAAATTCAAAATTTTCAAATAGATAAAATCAATGGTAAGATAATTGTTACTATTACCTTAATTTTGATTTATATATAATTTTTTGAAAAGGAAGATAAACATCACATTATTTTTTAAATAGTCATAATCTCATTTAATCATTGTTTGATATTTATTACTATCTCCAGTCCTAATTGTAAGACCTCATTTGTAGTCTACAAATGAGGTCTTTTAATTAGGACAAGAGATAGTATATAAGAATGATTATAATTTTTTTATTTCAGTTTTACTCTCTCTCTAATTTTTTTTATATAATATATAAAAGGAAAAGTAATTTGGAGGTCCTTATAGTTTTCCTCCATTTTGAGCCAGGTCCTTAGACCTTTTATTTTATTTTTTATGGAGTTTTTAAACTTTCAACTGTTAGACATGTTAGCCTCGTGGTTAAAATAGGAGCCAACGCCATTAAAATTTTTTGCTAGAAATCACAGTAGAATGTCCGAAACATCTTCTCCCTCTGAAACATCTTCACCATCCATCTCTTTCCCCGTACCCAAGCTCTCAGACCAAACTTTCCTTCCTCCTTAGCTCGCTTCTCAACATCTTCTCCCCCTCACCATGCTCCCGACCTCACCATTCCTTCACCTGTAACACTTTCTCACTTCAAAATTGGGATAACTGCATCTTTGAAATTCACAAGCCTCACAAGAAATCATGCATATGGTTGGTTACATTCCCAACTCTAAAAATAGTAGTCAAAACACATGATGTCGTTGCTTTGGGAGCATGAAAGGAAGCTCTGCAATTTTCAATTTCCCTGAGCTGATCAACATCCTTCCTCGTCCTGGGTTACTCGCTCCTTGAGACATGCAAGTGGCAGTGCTGGGTGTTGAAGGCTGCTTAGATGGATAAGTTCGACCCATCAACTCGTCGTCCTCGTTGTGGCTAATTTCAGTAATGGACTTGGCTACTAAGTTGGAGGAACTAAGTGAGATAATAATAATGGAATTGGTAAAGGGGTTTGTGTACATGGACTCAAAAGAGGGATGGATGTGCGAGCCACTGTGGTTATGGAGCGTGGACGATTGTGATGGGTATGTTGCAGATCAACTATGGAATTACTAAAAGTGCGTTGTTCTTGTTTTTGTGAATACATGTGATGATCTATTCTCTATTTTGATGCGTTAAGCCCTCATGGTAGGAAGGAGAAGATGTTGATGGACTAAGCGAATGATAGAGGAAAGCTTGGTCTAAGAGCTTGGGTATGGGGGTAGACACAAACGGTGAAGATATTTCAATGAAAAAGATGTTTCGGACGTGATGCTGCATTTTCTAATAGAAAATTTTAACGGTGTTTGCTCTTATTTAACAGTAGGGACTAATATATCTAATGCTGAAAGTTAAAAGATCCCATAAAAAGGAAAAAAAAATTTAAAGACCTGATTCAAAATGGAGGAAAATTATAAAGACTTCCAAATTATTTTTCCCAATATAAAAGGACAATTCATTAAACGGTAAAAACGTACCTTAGCAAGGCTAGCCCATTACATGAAGTCCATTTGAACAATGCCTACATATAAGAAAGTAGGATGGCCCCATAGGGGGGGGGGAACAACAGCAACAAGATGAAGCAAGCAGGTAAGCCCAACTGAAAAATTTTCAGTTTTACTCTTAGAAGCGAACAGAAAAAAATAATAATAGCGAAAGTCTCTCAATAGAATTGATGTTTTTTTTTTAATTAAGTATATATATTCTTCTACTAGAAATAATTCTATTCGAAGTATTATCATGCACTAAATGTGAGTGTTAAAATACTTTTTTTTGCAATCCAAACATTCTCTTACTGGGGCAACTCTTTTTTTGGACTGAATTACCAGGGCAACTCTTTAAACCTTCAATATCTTCTCCTAGATCTTGCTTCTTCTTCTTCTTCTTTTTGTTTTTTTTGTTTGAATTTTTTAAGAATGAAGATAATTTGGACTTCATCCCTTGTTTTCTTATTTTTAACGTTTTTTTTCCCCAAACAATGATGAAGTATTTTCGACATGGCACCTCCTTATAGTTCATTTAATAAAATAAGAATCCACAAAATAATTATATAAATTTCATTCCTTTTCTTCAGTATTTACAATTATAATTAATTTTTTTATGTACATAGCATGAGATAAATAATAACCAAATACAAAATTTTAAATTTTAAACTATTTATTTGAACAAAATTGGGATAATTAATCTCCAGGTCCTTATAGTTTCATCTGATTTTTAATTAGGTCCTTATAAAATTTTTTTCTTTTTATCAGATCTTTTTACTTTCGTGTGTTTTTAATTAGGTCCTTCTATTTTTTTTTCTTTTTATCAAGTCCTTATAGTTTCACTTATTTTTTAATTAGGTGCTTTGTAGTTTTTGAAAAATTATTTATTAACTTTATTCTTTAAAATTAATTTTATTTTTAAATTAATAATTATATAATTGGACAAAATAATTATAATCATTTAGTAATTAATAAATAATCAGAATAATAATGATACTTAAATATAAATTATTTATAATCATATTTTAATTTTAGAAAAATTTATTATTATAATTTGAATTTTATAATTATAAAAATTTGAATTGAAAATAAATAATATATTTGTTTAACTAAAAATTTAAAATAATACTCCTCCGGTCCTAATTATAAGACCCAATTGACTTATTTGAGGAGATTAAGGAAGTAAGTTAAGTTGGTTATTTATAATAAATAAGTGTTGTTATTCCTAAAATATCCTGCTAATTAAGTATATTGGCTAAAACTATCATTATTAGAAGGATTATCTTGGAAAAAAAATACATAAATATAGAGAGAAAATAGATTGGGTCTTATAATTAGGACCAAATAAAAAGTCAAATTGGGTCTTATAATAAGGACCGGAGGAGTATTAACATAAGATTGTTACAATAATTTATTATTTTTAAAATGCTATTATTTGTAAAAAAAAATAAAAACTACAAGGACCTAATTAAAAACAAAGTAAAACAATAAGGACCTGATAAAAAGAAAAAGAATTATAAGGACTTGATTAAAAATATATGAAAGTATAAGGATCTGATAAAAAGAAAAAAAATTATAGAGACCTGATTAAAAAACAGTTAAAACTATAAGGACTTATATATTAATTATCCCAACAAAATTTTATGCAATCTGAAATTTGAATTCAGATAGTGAAAAAGTGGATATTTTTGGGGCGAATGAATAGGTATCATGTTTTAATTAATAAAGTTGCCATTTTTAAAAAAAAATTAATTATCATGTTTTCATCACATTCATCTACAGCCTAGAGGCCCATGAGAGAGATGAGGATCCTGCGCTCTTCATGTGACTTTCAGATCTCAAAAACAAAAATGATCAGAGTTTCTTTCTGAACCAAAAACAGTTTCGTAATTATATAATTGGACAAAATAATTAATATAATCATTTAGTAATTAATAAATAATCAGAATAATAATAATACTTAAATATAAATTATTTATAATCATATTTAATTTTAGAAAAATTTATTATTATAATTTGAATTTTATAATTATAAAAATTTGAATTGAAAATAAATAATATATTTGTTTAACTAAAAATTTAAAATAATACTCCTCCGGTCCTAATTATAAGACCCAATTGACTTATTTGAGGAGATTAAGGAAGTAAGTTAAGTTGGTTATTTATAATAAATAAGTGTTGTTATTCCTAAAATATCCTTGCTAATTAAGTATATTGGCTAAAACTATCATTATTAGAAGGATTATCTTGGAAAAAAATACATAAATATAAGAGAGAAAATAGATTGGGTCTTATAATTAGGACCAAATAAAAAGTCAAATTGGGTCTTATAATAAGGACCGGAGGAGTATTAACATAAGATTGTTACAATAATTTATTATTTTTAAAATGCTATTATTTGTAAAATAAAAAATAAAAACTACAAGGACCTAATTAAAAACAAAGTAAAACAATAAGGACCTGATAAAAAGAAAAAGAATTATAAGGACTTGATTAAAAATATATGAAAGTATAAGGATCTGATAAAAAGAAAAAAAATTATAGAGACCTGATTAAAAAACAGTTAAAACTATAAGGACTTATATATTAATTATCCCAACAAAATTTTATGCAATCTGAAATTTGAATTCAGATAGTGAAAAAGTGGATATTTTTTGGGCGAATGAATAGGTATCATGTTTTAATTAATAAAGTTGCCATTTTTAAAAAAAAATTAATTATCATGTTTTTCATCACATTCATCTACAGCCTAGAGGCCCATGAGAGAGATGAGGATCCTGCGCTCTTCATGTGACTTTCAGATCTCAAAAACAAAAATGATCAGAGTTTCTTTCTGAACCAAAAACAGTTTTCGTAATTATATAATTGGACAAAATAATTAATATAATCATTTAGTAATTAATAAATAATCAGAATAATAATAATACTTAAATATAAATTATTTATAATCATATTTTAATTTTAGAAAAATTTATTATTATAATTTGAATTTTATAATTATAAAAATTTGAATTGAAAATAAATAATATATTGTTTAACTAAAAATTTAAAATAATACTCCTCCGGTCCTAATTATAAGACCCAATTGACTTATTTGAGGAGATTAAGGAAGTAAGTAAGTTGGTTATTTATAATAAATAAGTGTTGTTATTCCTAAAATATCCTTGCTAATTAAGTATATTGGCTAAAACTATCATTATTAGAAGGATTATCTTGGAAAAAAAATACATAAATATAAGAGAGAAAATAGATTGGGTCTTATAATTAGGACCAAATAAAAAGTCAAATTGGGTCTTATAATAAGGACCGGAGGAGTATTAACATAAGATTGTTACAATAATTTATTATTTTTAAAATGCTATTATTTGTAAAATAAAAAAAATAAAACTACAAGGACCTAATTAAAAACAAAGTAAAACAATAAGGACCTGATAAAAAGAAAAAGAATTATAAGGACTTGATTAAAAATATATGAAAGTATAAGGATCTGATAAAAAGAAAAAAAATTATAGAGACCTGATTAAAAAACAGTTAAAACTATAAGGACTTATATATTAATTATCCCAACAAAATTTTATGCAATCTGAAATTTGAATTCAGATAGTGAAAAAGTGGATATTTTTTGGGCGAATGAATAGGTATCATGTTTTAATTAATAAAGTTGCCATTTTTAAAAAAAATTAATTATCATGTTTTTCATCACATTCATCTACAGCCTAGAGGCCCATGAGAGAGATGAGGATCCTGCGCTCTTCATGTGACTTTCAGATCTCAAAAACAAAAATGATCAGAGTTTCTTTCTGAACCAAAAACAGTTTTCGTTTTTTTTTTGTTTTTAAAAAATAGTTGTTTCCGGGCACGGCTAAGGTGCGCTGAAGCCCATCTCATTCATTCTCCCACCCCAGACTCGACCAAATTATTTTCATCAATCATCAGGCTCTTCTTCTTTATTCTCTTTCTTTCCGTTCGTGTTCTCGATCTCCGATTGGAAAGTTCCTTCTTTGACAGGTAATCGTCTTTCTCGCTCTCATAGCATAGTTTTAATTCACTTTAATTTATCTTTATGGGATCCTTCGGATGTGAATTCGGGTTCCACTGCATAACGAGACATGTGAATTTCGATTTCTGTGTACTTATGCTACTTCTGTTATATTCTTCTTCTGCCCTTCGATTTTCGGACATGGGTTTTTGTTTCTGAGTTCAAAATCTAATCTTCGGAAGTAGTTTTGAAGTCACGATCAAACCCCTCATGAGACTTTGAGGATCAGTCTGTTCGGTCTCAGAGAAATCTCGGGACATTGATTTTCGTTTTCTTGTCTTTTAGATCTTTAGGGTGAAAAATGTCCGGCCAAAGCCAGCGTCTTACTGTGGTTCCCACAGTCACAATGCTTGGAGTCATGAAGGCTCGCCTTGTTGGAGCTACGCGGGGGCATGCTCTTCTCAAGAAGAAGAGTGATGCTCTGACTGTACAGTTCCGTTCGATCCTCAAGAAGATCGTCACTGCCAAGGAATCAATGGGGGAGATAATGAAATCTTCTTCTTTTGCACTAACAGAAGCCAAGTACGTTGCTGGTGACAGCATCAAACACGTTGTGCTTGAGAATGTTCGAGAAGCTTCCCTGAAGGTTCGTTCTCGGCAAGAGAACGTCGCTGGTGTTAAGCTCCCCAAGTTTGAGTACACAAGTGATGGCGAGGTCACTAAGAATGATCTCACTGGATTGGCAAGAGGTGGCCAACAAGTTCAGCAATGTCGTGCTGCTTATATTAAGGCAATTGAAGTTCTTGTTGAGCTTGCTTCACTTCAGACATCTTTCTTGACACTTGATGAAGCTATCAAGACGACAAACCGGAGAGTGAATGCCCTTGAAAATGTGGTTAAGCCCAGGTTGGAGAATACTATCAGTTATATTAAGGGAGAGTTGGATGAGCTAGAAAGAGAGGATTTCTTAGGTTGAAGAAGATTCAAGGGTATAAGAAGAGAGAAATAGAGAGGCAGATGCTTTCGTCTAAGCAGTTTGCTGAGGAACAGGTTGCCGAGAAAATTTCATTGCAGCAAGGAATTTCACTGAGTTCAGCCCACAACTTGTTGTCTGTTGGAAATGAGAAAGATGAGGATATCATTTTCTAAATACATAGAGGCTGGTTTTATTCGTTTGGGATCTTTGTTCTAGGTTGCCTGCCTTCTCTCAGCAATTTGTTGATTCTGCTTTTTCTGGATGGCGAGAGTTCGTTGCAATCACTTGGGTGCCAGAGCTATGTACCATGAATAAAGACGCTTAGTATTTGTTCCATCTATTTATGTATTATTTATGAACATTATTTGATCACTTTTGAATTCAGAGGCTCCTAGACAATCATCATATTGAAAGTATGGTTCTCTTCTCATTTTATGCAAGCTGAAGTAGCTGTTAATAGCTGTAATCTTGTTTCCAACATTTGTTACAGGTTAGTAGAGCCATCTACTGAAGCTGGAGTCTTAGCAGCCATATAAATAAAAATTTAATTACCTGTGCTGTTCATATAATTCTGCTTATTCAAGTCTGCGTCATTCTAAACTCGTTTGAATTTCCATTAATATATAGGCCACATGCTTCTCTCATATTAACCTACTTGAAGATGAAATATTTTGTGCGTGTCATTTTAATGCTTGTCTAAAGTCAGCTGTTGCTTGTGCTTAAATTTTTGTATTGCATTCCCTTGGAGCCCCATATCACTCCCGGATGAACAGTAGGATTTGAAAGATATGGTGTAGTTCTTATAAAGTATAAACTATGGAACAGCGTATGGAACGATATTTTTGTTGACAAAAGGCTATCCCTTCAATTGTTACATCATTCAAAGGCTGTGTACAAGATGTTTCTAACAGTAAATTCTTGTTCTTGATCTTTATCCCTTCCATCCACTAGCACATGCATCATGCGCTGGAGGGCCTAAGTTGATTTGGGTCATCAAATTGCTTGGTAGAGTTCTTTACATTATCTATCCCGTCCATCACTTTTTGTTGTTGATGATGATGATGTTTCACCCTATTTGAGTTCATACTGCTTACTGGATATAGTGGCCTTCTCAAACAAGTTTCAGGTCAGAAAGCTGAGTAGGGTCTTATTTTCAGTGCTTTTGGGACTATTACTCTCATGAAGGATATGATCTGCTCTCGGCTAGTTCTGTAGGAATATCTTCAAAGAATGCTTCTGACTGGCCAAGTGGCCATCTCTGGAATTTTAGGCAGTTTTCTTTTCATTGGAATTGATGATTTAGGGCTAATTGTTTTATTCATATTTCAAACTATAAAGCAGATAAAGTTTTCCAGAAGACTAGAGGATACTGCGAATTGTGACTTATTTTTCCTTGCTACGCTTGTAATTCAAGATCCACTTCTGAATCATCTCATTTTGGACGCCAAAATGTGTGTCCTAGAGATAGATGTACATAGAGGAGTTACTTGATGATATTGCTTGCATATAGTGTACTAATGGAAACTGAGGTATCAGAACAATGGAGAGGGGAGGAATAAAATTTGTGGATGCATCAATTCATGAACTGAATGCTTTATAATTTTACTTCTTTCACTTCTTTCTCCCGTTTCACACTCGCCAAGCAGATCAGGTTTTATTGTTCGTGGTAACCCAGTTTGTGAAATATAAGCAATTTGTCACCATCTTTGGTCAAATTCAACTTGACACATAGTTTATCAGAAGCTCTCTTCCCTCTTCTCTGGTTGGGATTTGCTAGGAGGTCGGTCCTTTTTTTTCCTCTTTGTGGCTGACAAGTAGCCGTACGTATTTGTTTGCTAAGAGAATCATATGTATTCATGGTCAATTATCATGTTCATGTGATTATGTATTCAGTGAAGGAAGCATTAAGGGGGGGGGGAAAAAATTATGGTACATAGATCCCTGGACCATGATCCTTCAGTGATGCATTTCCATGTACTCGCATGGTAACATCCAACTTTTGTTTCTGTCCTACCATGCTGAGAATAGTTGGTTAGAAGCACATAGAAATAAAGTCAGCGTCATTATCACCTTTTCTTTCTTCATTTGCTGGATGCCAGTGGGAAGCTTCCCTCTCCCTGTCTCTCTATCAGGCAAAATTCCACCGAAAGGAACTGGTTTTTCTATTGTTGCAAAAATGGTAGCATGGGGTTGATGCTTCCAATTTTTGTCAGATGTTTCCCCAACGGCACGATTGGACCGTCTTGCGCTAAGTTGGTTTATACGCCTAAACTTGCGAATAAAAAGGCACAAAAGTAGAAGAGAAGAAGAAAAGAAGGAGGACTGAAAGGCAGCCATTTAGGCATGCCATAGTGAAAAATACTACTTCTGATCCTTAATACAAGGTCTATTAACTAATTTCAGGAGATTAGAAAAATTAATTAAGTTATTATTTTAATAAATAAGTTGTTTTTTCTAGAATATTCTTGCTAGTTATGTTGTATCAGTTAAAACTACATTTAATGGAATCTATGACTTGTGTGATTATTATAAGGACTATTTTGAAGGGGAAAAAAAGAATAAATATAAAACACAAAGTAAATTGAGATATTATATTTAAATTAAAAGTCAAACTAGCTCTTATATTATTAAAGACCGGAGGTAGTATATTGATTTATATTACTCTTCTGTTCCTAATAACTAGTATAAGGGTTTTATATTTAGAATCGATGAGTATATTCTTTTTTATGTTACAAACTCACAACAATCACCGACATTTCTCGCGCCTGGATTCTCTTCACTTTAGCACAAATATCTGTTTTGTGCAATCAAACAAGTTTATTAAAGTGAAAAAATAAAATAAAATGCAGATCCTAATAGGCTAACATTTGGATATAGGTATGCGCTAAATTTTTCTCCTAACTAGGCCTAGAGGTCTTAAATAATATTACCTCCCATCTTTAATCTAGTTTGCAATTCAATTTGAATTATAATCTAGAGTTTATTTAAAGATTGAATGTAATATTTACTTAAATTAAAAGAAATTAAACGGGCTAGGTCAATTCATTTGTAACTTATTCTCACAAAATAACGCATTAAATGTAAAGTTTTTCAAATTTACTTTTATTAAAAAATTTTGTTATTTATTTACAAATCATTCTCACATCTCTCTTCTTTTTCTTTTTCAATGAGAATTAAATAAGAGTAAAATTAGAAAATGATCATTTATGATTAAAAAAAAATTCCCTACAAATAATGTATAATAAAGGCCAGAGTGGTAATTAAAAGAAAAAATTGTTGAATTTCCCCCTGCCTCTACAAATGATATGTCACTTGATCCGTTATTTCATTTAGGTAGTTACTCCTCTACTCTTATTTACAGGTTATTTTCTAAAATGTTTCACACAGACTAAGAAAAATTTTAAATTTCATTAAATCTCATTTAAAATTTAACAAATTTTAACTTTATCCCTATTTATATACATTGTATATCATGTAAATCAAGTTAACACAATAATAAATGAAGGGTAAAATATATACATCTCCTACAAATATTTCTCTCAGAAGAGTATGATTTGATTAGACTTAAATTCCTACAGAAGTCAAAGCCAAAGCATTTAATTTTATTTAAATTTGCGTATTTAACGAACTCTTCATGACTTTGATTTATATGCATTTCAAAGCTTGTGAAACTACAATGTAGGCAATGGAGGATCCTGCTGTTTGTAACAATGTTTCCTGGCCTCATGGTCAGTGGTTGGTTTTGTGAATGTAAAATAAAAATAAAAAGAAATAGGACTAGTAGGTGTTGGTCCCACTTAAACACAGGTCTCTAATTCGAGTATGTGTGAATGCACAAAATGCTCCTGAAAGAACTATCACTAATTAAACTCGATATTACTGGAATATGATCCAGTTTAGATAACCATATAAAAAGAGGAGAAAAAAATATCTTAGACACTGATGAATCCCAAAAATATTGCTAAAGGAAAAAAAATTGTGGAAAATAGATTCCTTGTTTAATTGGAATGTTACTTTCCTCATTTTTCTTATTCCCCATTTCAAACTCTGCCAATTGACAAGACTTTCACAATTCAAGCACGGCTCAGTTGGTAGGAGTTGTGCTAGCTTCATCAATGGCCTCAGGTTTGAGCCCTTGTCCTTCCCAAACCTAGATCTGCCAAAGTGAAACATAATTACCAGATACCAGATGGTTTGACACATAAAAAAACATCGAGTCCTATAAAACCCCATATTATTTATAAAAACATAATACTACCTCCTGTCATTAATATAAGATTTCGTTTAATTTTTATTTTGATCCTAAATATAATATTCCAATCTACTTTGTTTCTAATGTTTATTTATTTTTTCCCAAGGTAGTCTTTATAATAATGATAATGTTAGCTAATACACATGGTAATAAGGATATTTTAAGAAAGATAACATCTTGTTTATTATAAATAACTAACTTAACTGGTTTCTTTAATCTACTTAAATTAGTTAACTAGCTCTTCTATTAAAGACCGAAAATTATATATGGCAAAAGTTATAAACAGTACAACTTACCTCGAAACCTAGAATTTAATTATACATGAACACTCTCACACGTGCGAATATATATATATATATATATATAAATCGTCATTCATATAATATATGTGTGTGTGTGTGAATGAACGATGATACTCCTCGGTCCTTATTATAAGACCCAATTTGACTTTTTATTTGGTCCTAATTATAAGACCCAATCCATTTTGTCTCTTATATTTATGCATTTTTTCCAAGATAATCCTTCTAATAATGATAGTTTTAGCCAATATACTAATTAGCAAGGATATTTAGGAATGACAACACTTATTTATTATAAAACACCAACTTAACTTACTTCTTAATCTCCTAAAAAGTCAATTGGATCTTGTAATTAGGACCCGGAGGAGTATGTAACCAACTTTGGTCAAGATTTCCCCCTTTTTCCCTGTTCAACTTGGTGCATAGATAGACTGTGTGAAGCCTTGACCCTGTCCTTGGGGGTTGACTTGGAGTTCAAGCTTTTTTAAATTCTGACCTTTACTTTTGACTATTTGCTAGTAGGAAGCTTCATTCTCCTCTCCCTCCCTTGTCTGAAACACAGAAAAATTATATCCTTAATTGAATTCATGAAACTATTCAAATGTGTGTGTCTGTCTCAATTCCGTTGTGAATGCAACATTGACATTTGCAGCTCTGGAAGGGAAAAAAAAAATGAAGGAACCAACAATTTTTTTCCGTCTCTATTTATGACTTGGTGTATGCGCCTGTTCTGTTAATGCGAATTCAAACTAATATTATTTGGGTAAATGGGTATTTTAAATTTTCCAATAAAAATTAATTCTTAAAGAAATCAAAACCCAAAATTAGTGCTGGTCAATTCTGCATACTGGCCAACTGTTTTTGCTATGATTAATGGCTTCGATTAGTTTTGGACTTGGATGCGTCTTCTGATACATGAGGTACTAGTTATTGCGCACTAACCAAATGGATATTTATCTATTTATGCTACTATCTTCTTCTTCTTCTTCCTACCACTATACCACCATTTTCCCGGAAAATCTCACCAAACAGAACTCTGTTTCATTTCATGGCTTCATCTCCAACTTCCCACCAACTTGGATTGTCTAATCGGAAACAAAAGCAAGGCTTATCATTCACAGATTATCTAAGAGGTTGGTCTGTTCTCCTCCATGAGATCTTCTTTGAGAAAATCACATCGAGACGCCTCAAAAGCCCTCTGCCTTTACCTCCTCTTTCTGATCTCACAATCATTCTCACTGGTCCCACCAGTGGAATTGGCCTTGAAATTGCCAGAAACTTAGCCTTCTCAGGAGCTCACTTAGTCATGGCGGTAAGAAACCAAAAGGCAGCTCATGACTTAGTAAACCGGTGGAACCGTGAAAGATCTTCTTCACCTTCTCCCCCTTCTTCTTCTTCTTCTTCTTCTGATACTGATTCTGATGCAGCAAAGCCGCTTAATATTGAGGTGATGAAACTGGATCTTCTCTCTCTGCAATCTGTTGTGAATTTTGCAGAAGAGTGGAATTCAAGGTCAAAACCTGTGAATGTTTTGATCAACAATGCTGGGATATTCTCCATTGGGAAGCCTCAGATTTTCTCAGAAGAAGATGGGTTTGAGACTCACTTGCAAGTCAATCATCTTGCACCTGCATTGTTGTCTATACTGCTCTTACCATCACTCAAGAAAGGATCTCCTAGCAGGATTGTCAACAACAATTCCCAGCTCACTTTCTTGGCTTTGTAGATGTAGATGACATGAATTTTACTTCTGGCAGAAGGAAATTCTCAAGCTTCAAAGGCTACTCAAGTAGCAAGCTAGCACAGGTAATTCTGCAGATAACATGTGTTCTTTATTCTGTTTCTTATCTATTTATTAATACTATGGACACTCTCCAGAACAAGTTGTGAATACTGTGATTCATTTCTCAACTCCATGTAATGTATACGAAAATGTGTCTAGTTTAGAGATATTCATGAAATCTTTATATGGATTAAAAAAAATCTCAAAAATATCAATCATTGCCCAAAAAACGAAGTTGTCATCATTGCTTCAATTTAACCACTAAAAATTGAAATCAAACAGATTTCTTCCATAATCGAACTGATTAAATTTATTCCAACATAAGAGAAACTGATTGTGGCCTTTTTTTTTTTTTTTTAAGGTTTTTGATTGATTTTGGTTAGTTTGGTTTAGTTTAAGTCTGTTCAATTGGTTTTGCTCAACTTTAAGGAAGCTAGTACAGAAACTGAGATGTGGCCAATGAAACAGGAAACTTGTAGTAAACTGAAGCCTTTAAGAAAATTATAAAGGACAGGCATGAAACCATTTAAGCTATCTTTAAGAAACTTCTACCCATTAAATCGGGCCAAGTAGAGGAGATTCATCATCAGTGGAGTTTACAAAACTGGGGGGGGGGGGACCATGCTGAATATTTTCTGAAAATTGAGGATAATAATAACTCAAATCTTTTGAAACAAACAAGGAAAACATTGAGAGAATCTGTGATTGTTGTTACTTAACTTTTACTACATTTTCTCACCAAGTAGGTGATGTTCAGCAACATCCTGCAGAAGAAGCTTCCTGCAGAATCTGGAATCAGTGTAGTATGTGCAAGTCCAGGAGCTGTGAGAAGCACAGATGTTCTTAGGGATGTTCCTAAAATGGTTCAATATGTTTTTCAATCACTGCTATTTTTCATATACACTCCTAAAGAAGGAGCTAGAAGTGTACTTTTCGCTGCTACACATCCTCAGGTTCAAGATTACACCAAGTCCTTAAAGGCTCAAGACTCTCCTGTTTGTGCTTATATAGATCATGACTGTACTTTTGGTTATGTTTCTAAAGAAGCTCAGAACTTTGAGACATCCATGAAAGTTTGGGAAAAGACATTGGATATGATTGGACTTCCTTCCGATGCGGTGGACAAGTTACTGAGTGGGGATACTGTAGAAGTAAGCAAAAAAGATAGGTCAAATTAAGCTGCGTTGTTGGGATGGTATATGAGTTTTTTCTTTTAGCATCCACTTGAAACTGAAGCTATATTTCATTCATAATTCATCATGATTTTTTTTTTTTGGTTTTTCTTTCTATAGGTTACATTTGTTTGAATATTTGGAATTACCCAGAAGGGAAGAATAAGAACATACTATCTAGTGAGGAAAAGAAAGAAAGAAAAAGCAGTGTCAAAATAAGATATAAAATCTATAACAAGTTGGATTTTCGTCAAAAACATTGTTTTTCATTTAACTTTTGTGCAATGTATAAGATTTTTACCTTGTTTATGGTTAAATAATGATGTTCCTCATACTTTCAGTATCTTTTGACTTATGGAAGCCTAAAATTAGGCTTAAATACATTTCTTGATCTCTTTAATTTCAAGAAAGTTTCAATTTATACAAGTCACATATGGGGTGTGAAGAGACTTTTTTGAAAAAGAAAAGGAAGAGCTAAATGAAAAGATCATGAACAGTAAAACAAAGGATTAATCTCTTGCTTTTATACTGATCATCCAATGTGCAATCATGTGGACCTACTAGATGACTTAACTAGAATTCAAAAGAGTGATTAAGTTAGAACTTAGGCCTCAAGGCCAAGCTATTAACAATCACGTCTAGTTACAAAATATAAAAGCAAATTGAGCTCTTCTTCAAATTAATTAAAATTATAGCCCATTACAAAGCAAACAAATTCAAACAAAACAATTGAAGTCCAAAATATATGGACCCTAATTGAAAGAAGGCTTTACACCATTATGCTTGAAGCTCTGATGTTCAAGCCCAAATTATGCTTTTTACCCTAGAGCCCAATTCAGATTTACCGCTTCTCTATTATTAAATTGGGCCTTATCCTGGACATCGCTAGCTGCGCCTTTGCTGAGTTTCCCTCATGCATTTTTTTTCTTTTTTTAATTAGAGAGAAAGATACTTTTTTTGTTGTTGCCTAGAGTATCCTCCCATCTAAACAGTAAAAGACTAAAGGGGTGTTTGGATGAGGCAAAACCATGGTTTGGATGAGGCAAAACAGTGAAAGAATAGATTTTCTGAAAAAGTGATTCTGATAAAGTGAGAGTGTTTGGATAATTGTTGTCAGAAGTGCTTTTTGATATGTAGAAATTACTAAAAAAGGCATAAGTTTAAATGATGATTACATGTAAGATATATTTCATAGTATATGTTTATTTGAAGTAATAAATTTGTTAATAATATATATTTTGGCAACATAATAAATAAGACATAAATAATATAATTAATAAAATAATTAAATATGTTTTTAGGAAAATGATTTACTTTTCCAAAAAAATATTATTATTTCTTAAAAATTTTAAAGATGAAATCCCATATTTTTTTTTCACAAAATTAAATAATCACCCAAAAAAATTTCATATTAATTGTCTTAATAATAGAGGTTGCAACAAAATGTATTTGTCCAAGTAGTTTTTTTTAACAACACATTACATTATCTGAAAAGAAAAAAGAAAATAAAAGGGACATGATTATTCTTGTATATAGTGAATAATTTGATCTCTTATAGAGTCACAAAGCCGAGCCATATGAAATGAAGATTCTATTGATGAAGGTATTAAGACCTTGTCTATATATTAACTCTCTAATTAGGTTTTACATTAATGACCGGAACAATAATCTTACATTTAAGACTAATATTAAATCTCCAATTAGGTCCTACATTAAAAACCGAAATAATAAATTTATTAATTTTTTTTGCCAACATAATAAATAATGTATAAAAACATATATTAATTACTATATCCAGTTGTAAATGTAAGAGTTAGTTGACTAATTTGAGTAAATTAAAAAAATAAGTTAAGTTAGTTATTTGTAATAAACAGGTGTTGTATTTCCTACAATATCCCTATTAATCAAGTTTACTGGTTATAACTTGAAAAACGATAGACAAATATGAGAAATAAAATAGATTGAGGTTTTATATTTAGAACTAAATAAAAATCAAATGAGGTCTTATATTAAAAACAAGATGTGGTAATTTTTGATATGTGTATATATAATTATAAAATATAAGATTATGTTTTTAGAAAACTAAATAATTATTTTCAACCAAAAAAAAAATTACCATACGTAGGGGGTAGGGGGAGAACCACTCAAAAAGCAAAAAATTTTAACTTATTACAAAACCTTAGTTTTGATAGGCAAACCATGGTTTTGTCATAAAACCATGGTTTTGAAAAATTGATAGGTGTTTGGGTAATTTTTTCCCAAACCAAGGTTTGGGCAATCACCCAAACACCCCCTAAATCTCTCGGGGTATTATTAGGCGCCATAACAGGGATCCCTCCTAATATTTTTTTTAATACACACAACCCCAAGAATTGAACCTAAAACATGATGTTTAAGGTGTCTAAATTCTTTCCACTTGGACCAACACTTGTTGGTTTAGTGAGAATGATACTAATGTCCGCAATCTCCTACTTATAATAAAACTTTCAAACCATTAAGTTACAAAGTTATTGCTTCATACAAAGTGGTCTTTAACTTAGTCGTTGGACCACCAATTCCTAACAACAAATCTTGAATTACTTGGATGCCATCCTGATCTCCACCATTTGTTTGAGTTCAATAATAGATATTAACAATATTGCTCTCATTGTTCATATTACCACGCCAAGTTTAACATGTCTTGAACCTCTTTTTTAAGTACTTAACATCATTAACTTGGAATTGATGTTGAGGTGGATAAATTGTTTAGCTTCAGTTTGATGTTCCATTTTCAATGAAAATTTCATAAAAATAAATGGACAGTCGCTTCTGAACTGTTAAAAGATAGAATAAGTGTATTCTAAAGATATTAAACAAGAGAAAAATTATGGAAATTCAACTAAGAATATCTTGATAAAACCTATCTTTATATAGCACCTCGTTCAAATGTTCATTCGAGGCTTCAGCACACTACTTCTGGTTTTTAATATAATAGGTTATTTGAATTTTATTTTGGTCCTAAATATAATATTTCAGTCTACTTTGTTTTTCATATTTATCTATTTTTTTCTAGGTAGTTTCTACAATAATGATAGTTCTAGCCAACACACTTAATTAATAAGGATATTTTAAAAAAAAACACCTATTTATTATAAATAACTAACTTAACTAATTTTAAAAAATTATTTAACTACCTATATTAACTTTGAGTATATATCTATCTTGGTTGTTCCTTTTGCTTGCAATTTCTTGGGGTCATTAACTAACTGATACACACACATATGCTTTTTGGGTAAGTCTAGTTTTGCTTCATTTGAGTCAATCAACAGTTGACTTCCTTTTGAGTTAACATCATTATGGGCAAATCTCATTGTGATTATTTTATTTATGATTATACTAGTTGCCTGGAGGTAGGCTTTGCTTGTTAACCAAGTTAACATCTTCACATGAAATATCATGCATTTATAATTAAAATTTTAGGAGATACTGCTTGTTGATCAAATTAGCAATGTTTTAAGATTGTTTAGAAGCTTTATATATAAAACTTTTCATCCATCATAGAAATAAGATTATTCTCGTAATCTTGAGGTTTTTTTTTTTAAATGAAACTTTTTGCTTGTGGTTCTCAATGGTTTTTGCCTTCAAACTAAGGGCTTTTCACGTTAAATCTGATGTTTTCCTACCATCCCAATGGTTTAATTTCTTAAGTTCCAAACAGTTCAATTTCTTTGACTACGATTTTGACTTTGACTATTATAAAAAGAGAAGTCAAACTTGGCTGTTTGTAGGGAGTTATATGGTTTTTCTTTAATTTTATCTTTCACATGAAGAAGCTGAAGAAGCTTTATCTTACGTACTCATCATGCTTCACACCTCTTTTTATCTTCTATTTTTATCTTTGTTTTCGGAGATTTTGCTCTCTATAAGCAAAGATATACATGTGTTAAACAAATAGTTGAAAATTTGGAATTACTTAGATATATTAAAAAAAAATACATGGAATTTAGTGCAGAAGAAAAGAAAGAAGAGGCAAAATCAACACAAGATACAAATCTATAATAAGTAACATTTGTCACGGTTCATAAACAATATCATATCTTAACTTTAAAAAAAAACTTTATTAAACAAGAGAAAAATTTGGGAGGTTTAACTAGAAATCTTTCACACTCAAAGATTCCTTGAACGCCTGCATGGATAACTTTGGGACGATCTCTCTATACTACGTTGTGTTCTTTTTCTTTGCAATTTCTTTTTTTCTTTTTTAATTAGGATGCTTTGCAATATCTTGTGGGTTATTAATTAAGTTGGAATCGATATGTAACTTTTGGGTGGGTTTGATTTTGCTTCTTTTGAAGAAGTAACATTCAAGTTTCGTACAGAGACCGTCAATGGTGACCATCCTTCTAATATTGTAACATGTCAGTGTGTGTGTCTCTCTCTCTCTACACACACACACACACATAAAGGGACACACTTTAACGTTAACAGTGGAAGAACCCTAGCTAGTTATTGAATTTAAAATTAAAGCTTGTCACTTTGAGTGCCAAGGGCTGGAGGAGTACCTCACTCAAACGTTCTTTCAAGGCTTCACCATAATTAACTTTGAGTATATATCTATCTTGTTTGTTCCTTTTGCTTGCAATTTCTTGGGGTTATCAATTAAGTTCCAACTTATATATATACTTTTTGGGTAAGTTTAGTTTTGCTTCATTTGAGTCAATCAATAGTTGACTTCCTTTTGAGTTAACATCATTATGGGCAAGGCTCACTATGATTATTTTATTTACGATTATACTTCTTGTCTAAAGTTAGGCTTTGCTTGTTAACCAAGTTAACATCTTGACATGAAATATCACATATTTATAATTAAAATTTTAAGAGATACTGCTTGTTGATCAAATTAGCAATGTTTTTAGATTTTTTAGCAGCTTTATATATACACTTTTCATCCATCATAGAAATAAGATTATTCTCGTAATCTTGAGTTTTTTTTTTAATGAAACTTTTTGCTTGTGGTTGTCAATGGTTTTTTCCTTCAAACTAAGGCCTTTTCACGTTAAATCTGATGTTTTCCTACCATCCCAATGGTTTAATTTCTTCCAGTTTCGAAGAGTTCAATTTCTTTGACCACCATTTTGACTTTGACTATTATAAAAAGAGAAGTCAGACTTAGCTGTTTCTACGGAGTCATATGGTTTTTGCTTAATTTTATCTTTCACATGAAGAAGCTGAGGAAGCTTTATCTTGTGTATTTCACATCTCTTTTAATCTTCTCTTTTCATTTTTGTTTTTGGAGATTTTGCTGTCTATACGCAAAGATATACATGTGTTGAAGACTTAGTTGAAATTTTGGAATTAGTCAGATATAATAAAAAAAAATACATGAAATTTAGTGTGGAAGAAAAGAAAGAAGAAGCAAAATCAACACAAGATATAAAATCTATAATAAGTATTCCTTCGATCTTAAATATAAGATCCTTTTTGTAGTATAATTACATTACAAAAAGAATCATATATTTAGGACTGGAGTAGTAATATTTTTCACGGGTTATAAGCGATATCGTATCTTAACTTTAAAAAAAATTATTAAACAAGAGAAAAAAACGAGAAATCGTTCGCATTCAAAGATTCCTTCAACGCTTCAGCATAGATAACTTTGAGACGATCTCTATATTACGTTGTTTTCTTTTTCTTTGCAATTCTTTCTTCTTTCTTTCTTTTTTTTAAAATTAGGATGCTTTGCAATATCTTGTGATTATTAATTAAGTTGGAATCGTATGTAACTTTTGGGTGAGTTTGATTTTGCTTCTTTTGACGAAGTCACATTCAAGTTTCGTACTGAGACCGTCCATGGTGACCATCCTTCTAATACTGTAACATGTGAGAGAGTGTGTGTGTATAAATAAATATAATATATATATATATATATATATATATATATATAAAGGGACACACTTTAACATTAACACTGAAAGAACCCTAGTTATTGAATTTAAAATTAAAGCTTGTCACTTTGAGTGCCAAGGACCAAGGTTTCTTTCTTTGAGTAAGAATTTGAATTTCAATCTTATAAAAAAAGAAGGAAAAAAAGAGAAAATATAAGCATTGAAAAATTTACTTCTCTTGATGAATTTCTTTTAGTTAGATTCAGTGACTCTCAACGTATTTAATTTAGCTCAATCTATATATTTTCAATATGCAGATTTTTGTTTTATCGGACTTTGTATACGTACGCCACTCACAAAATTAAATGCAGCTGTCTTATATGATTAAATTAGTGTCTTGGAGTAATTTTTTTTATAGTTTGAATTTATTGTCTTTACAACTATAATGAAGTTTACATTCTTTGAATTAGTAAGCGTAAGATGGCGAAAAAATGGTGATAAGAGTAAAAATGAAAATTTGGCTTTTGTTTTTAAATAACTTTAACAATGTAAGAAACTTTTCTTAAGATGAGCATTTTTAATATAAAATCTAGTTGATTAATTTGAGGATATTAAGAAAGCTACTAAATAACTTTAAAGTATTTGTATTTATCATTTTTTTCTAAACTAATTTGACTCAATGATAAATTGATATATAATCTAATAATTCGTATAAATATTTTAAGGAAGATCATGTAACATATGTAATAATTAACTAATTTAATAATTTTTTTAATATCTTTAAACTAGTCAACTAAATTTTATATTTGACATCGGAGGTATAGTACCATGAAAGAGTTGAAAATACTGTATATTTATGACAAAAGTGAGTAAATGACCACATATCCTTTCCATGCATAGAAATTTGGAATAGTATTATTGCTCAAGGGCATCATAAGTGGGGAAAAAAAATGAAATACATTTTCAAACATAAATTATATATTTTGAATTCTTTTGATATATGCAAGCTAAATGGTTTGTCTTATACTCCTCTGGTCCTTAATATAAGACCCATTTAATTAATTTGATTAAATTAGGAAAGTTAGGTAAATTAGTTAATTATAAGAAATGTGACACATTTTTCCTAAAATACCATAATCATCTTTCTTAATACCCTCTCTTCCTTTTCTACTTGATTATGTTTTAGGGAGTATCTATAGGGATAATTTAGAAAAAATTAATAAATATAAGAAATTGGTCTTATATTTAGGACCAAAACTAACCTAACAATTGGGTCATATATTAAAGACCGGAGGAGTATTAAAAATATTAGAGGAAGCATATTTGATTTGTGCATCCATATTTTCCTCTTAAAGATACCCTACAATTTATTATACTAGCAACAATATTACCCACCTTAAAGACAATGTAATCTACACACAATTTTTTTTTTAGTATTATTCCATTTCCTATACATTATATTATTGTCCGGCAACATGTATTTCTACTTACATATATACACACACACACAACCCCATAATATAATATAATTTAAAATTATAGAGGAAATGTGGGTTTGTTTGGATTAACATTTATTAAAGTGATTTTTTTTTACTCAGCTGACTTTTACAAATTGCATTTTGAGTTGAGATAAAAATTAATTAATGTAATGTAATTTATATTTAGATATGTTTTTATGGAAAAAAAGTCAATTTGACAAAAAATTATTTAAACAATATATTAGAAAATTAGTTTCAGAAAGTTTAAAACTGAAAAAAATCAAAAGCTAAAAAGTAAATATAGGAAAACAAAATTGTTTTGACTTTAAAGCCAGTTTTTGGGCAAGAACTCATTAACTACCCTTTTTTCCCCAATTGCCCAAATATTTATCCCAAACATGCCCAAAAGTCGCTACCCAAACGTTGTTTTCTTGAAAGCAGTTTTGCCTTCAAATCTCTTGCTCCTTAAAATAATTAATATATATTTATATATTTATATAATCTGGCAACAAATTTGTGATCCTCACTTCATCATAATAATTTCACCATTTGGTTTTGTTGGCCAATTTTGAGGTGACTATATAGATAACATGCATGAGATTCTCAAAAGTCAGCACTTTATTTTCAGCTTATTATCTAAATTTTCATATACTATCTTTTGTTTTTAATATAAGAGTTGTAGACGGAGATTTAATTTGGTTCTTAATTCAATTTGTCTCCCATAATTATCCATTTTGCTTCTAAATAATCTATATGGTAATTGCACGAATTAAGGTCTCTACTAATGGATACTTTTTAATGTATACAATTAATGGAGGTATTTTAGAAAAGACAACATCTAGTTATTACAAATAACTAATTTAATTAACTTTTTTTAGTATACATAAATTAGTTATTCAGTTTCTGTGTTAAGATTATTTATACTCTTGGTGTAGAATGCGTCCCAACTCACAGGCAACTTGGATTTTCATTCCTGATTGCATTCGCCCAACGGTCTTTTTTTTTTTTTTTGACCAGAACATTCGCCCAACGGTCTAATCCTGGTGATAGATGATGGTGATATATTCAATCATGTATGTGTGGGTGCCTCGTTTTATATACCACGTTTTATATTTTTGAGAATCATTTGGTTGCGTGACACACAAACTCAGATAATCCATCACTTCACGAATCAAAGTTTGTGGAAGCTTCACCGGCCATATATAATTGTTTTTTTTTTTCAAAACTCACAATATTATTCTCTCCGGTCCTAGATATATAAATAATTAATTAAATATGTAAATTAAAATGTCGGATAAAATTAGTTAAAACTAATAAATGTGTTGAAAATCTTATTTATTTTCAATAATATTCCTTCATTTGTGAAAAGAGGAAGTGAGAAAAAATGTGTGATAATTAATATAAAAGACATGAATTTAACGGGATAAAAAATGAAAAGAATGGTTAATTGAGATCAATCTTATATAAGGGAATATAATATTACTTATATATGGGACTCAAGAGAGTAATATCGTATACATTATACTCCTCTAGTATTATTTATAAAGCACTGAGAGAAATTTTTTATACGGATATACAATTTTACTCTTCATTTATTATTATATTGACTTTGTTTATATGAAATATAATACATATTAAATAGAGATAAAGTTGAAAAGTTGTTGAATTTTAAATAAGAGTTGATGAAGTTTAAAATATTCTTTAGTCTGTATGAAATATATTAAAAGCAACTTATAAATAAAATCAGACAAGTACATTTTAAAACGCAGTGATCCATATAGAGGCTTATAACTAATCACCACATCAAATAAATCTGTCCTTTTCCCATCATAATGTTCTTGGTTATATTTTGTTTTTGGAAATATTCATTGAATTTTATTCCGGTGATTTTATTTATAGGGTAGAGAAAAAAAAATTTTGGTCATATTTATAGAGTATAGAAAATTTTTCATATAAATATACAATTTTAATTTACCATTCATTTATTATTATTTTGACTTTATTTTTAAAATATATAATGTATATTAAATAAGGATGAAGTTGGAAAGTTGCTGAATTTTAAAAGATAATTAGAAAAGTTTAAGTTTTTTCTTAATGGGACTAAAAGATTAATATTTAGTGATGACTTTTCCAAGTAATTATGCATGACAACAACATAGTTATTATTTTCAGTGACAATGTTTTTGTCACCAATCAGTTTTATATATCATATCAATTTTCTCCTAGTTACTCATAAAAAAAAACTGAACCAAATTAAACCGAGTCCCATGCACATAAAGATCGAGCTAAACCTTGGTATATATATTCATCATATAATACACAGTTTCCTATAACTTTGATATATATATATATATATATATTTATAGTATATTGATCGATATATGCTCTACCAAGTCAATAATTAACTAGAACATATATATAATTAATCTTAAATTAATGAATGTGTTGACAATCTTGAACCCAGCTAGCTAGCTGATTAGGGGAGGGTGTATATAATATAAATAATTACACAAGACTAATCAAATTAATTCAGCGGGGTCTCATCATTGAGAGGTTTAAATTTGCTTCCACTTGTTTCTTGGACTGTATAATTAATTAATGAAAGCGAGATTGCAATTACATGTATGTATATATGCGATCGAACAAATCCACTCTTAGTGCTTCGATTAAATATAATAATCTAGTGCATTTATACGCTTGAAATCACTTTTAGTGATTGTAAGAATAGCACAAACATAAAAAGTCAAACAAAATTGACTTGGATCTAACAAAGTAAGTGATAATGTTGGGGTGTGTGTGTGAATCATCTCAAGATTTTTCATTCTTTGATATGAAATTATATATATATTTGAATATATAATCACTTTTGGAAAACGTAACAATGTTTTTCCATCTCGTTAAAAAAACTAATATTAACCATTAAAATATTGATATTCTTAAGTAAAAAAATTTTGGAGCAAATTTAGACATTAACCCTTTTTTTTATAATAATGGTGATCAAATTTTATTAGTTTAGATTAGTTTCACAAAAATATATAATATAGAGGGAGAATAAAATGATGAGTATAAATAGATGTAGTAGACACTGAATATAATTACTTTTTTTTTAGGTCATGTTGTCTTTAAATTTAGGAAAAAATCATACACATAGGTCCACCATAGAAAAATCAAATAGAGATATAAGTCATAAAAATATCATATTTACAGCTCGAATTGTGTTATTTAAAAGTTAAATTTAATCATCGAAATTTCATATTTATAATTCGAGTGTGTGATATTAATAATTTAAAGTTGTGAAAAGAATAAATTCCTCAATTTAATATTTAAATTTCTTGCCTGTGACCTATAAATTAATTTAATTTTCGTGTCTTTTCTACTACATATATCTACTAGTATTTAGAAGCCATATTAATTCTTGACTAATTTGGATCAAATCATACTCAACCATATGGGTATATATAAAAATTGAAAACTCTCCTAATATTAATTTTAATTTTTAGATGCACAACGCTTAAACACCAAATTAAATCTTATTTAAGGGATAACGTACATATATCAAACTAATTGGTACATTAATTAACTTGAGATAACATTTATATATATTAACAAATAGTTGCATGGATTTTTAATTGAAATTAAACTTATCTCTAATAATAAGCCATGATGCTAATCTTAAACCCACTTGCTTAGGGTAGGATATAAAATATAATTATTAATTAAACATCATAAGGATCACATTCAGGGTTTCATCATTGGGAGGATTAATTTTTCCCTCCCACTTGTTTCTTGGAGTGTATTTAACGAAAGTGAAATTCCAATTATATATTTGTTAGTGCTTCAATTTCTCGGCCAAGTTGCTTGAAATTCATTTGAAATATAAAGAAGTCATTTTTATGGATAATATTGTATAGCACGAACATAAAGTCAAGTAAGGGACATATAATCTCTCTTGTTGTTATGCAATCATGACTAATAGTATAATATACATTTACATATATTATATATAACTGAATAAAAATTTACTTTTAGGAAATAAGTATTGTTGCAATGGTGTTTAATTGATTTAGTTTCTTTATATTCACATGAAAAATGTTAACGCTAAAAAATGGTAGGCACCCAGAATGCAAATTTATTTTAGAAATTTAAAATCATAGTAATGTTGTCCCCTTTGTTATTAAAAATGCTTACGGTGAATATACTATTTTAACGGTGAAGTGTCAACGTCAGTTTTTTTAAAAGTAAAAAGTAACATTACTGTGATTTTAAATTTTGGGGGAAATTTGCAACTCAAAAAAACTTTCGAGTTCCTAACACTCCTGAGTAAAAGATTTTGAGGTAAATTTACATCTTAATCCATAAGAAAATTGCTAGGCTCTTGTGTTGTATATCCCAAAATATAAAGATCGAATTGGAGAAATTAGTAGTATAGTTAATGCACTTTTCTTATTTAACCTCCACATAATAACTTTTTTTTGTGACAATTACAATGAAGCCCTAAAAAAGAAAAATAATTATAAAAAAAGTCCTAGAGATTATCATTTTATACTTTGAACCTTGTCATTACAAACTGTTTAGGTTGTTATTAAAACTTTTTAATCATTATTTTCCTTACTTGAAATTTCATTGTAATTTTTTTTTTTGGTAACATCCACTTAATGACTTTACCAAGGGTAAAGGAAAACACATTGTGGCACATTATTTAAAGCATTAAACAAACAAAACTAAATTTTTCTTGGTATTAAAAGAAGTAGTTGTTTATTTCTTACAAACTTTTTTTAAAAAATTACTTTCATATTTTATCATGAAGAGGTCCATGGGAGAAAGTCACTAGGCCAAGAACTCTCCATAATTTTGAAAACAACATTTTTGGAATATTCAACCAACATTAATTTCTAATGAAATCACATCCGTAGGATGAGTTTCTTTTATAATGATGCGGCTGTACGGTGAAATAGCATCACCACCTGAATTTTATTTTCTAGGTATATTAGTATCTTGATTTTATTTATGATGTATCCTAATTTTTTATATACATCTAACACCTCGATGTTATTTTTCTAGTTATACCCGACACCCTAAAGTTTAGAGTGCTGAATGTATTATAAATAAAATTAAAGCGTTGAAAGCATTAAAAAGTTAGAATGTTAAATGTACTTAGAAAATAAGATCGAGACGCTGAATACTTTACTTAGTGTTAAAACTTTTTTTTTTTTTTTGCCATCGTAAAAGTTAAAACTATTTAAATACACGTAATGTCAAAATGTTGTTTTCTTCGAAGCCCCACTTCTATCGAAAACTATACCATACCATGCTCCTTATTACGTGTCTAAAAAAATTATCTCTTGCTCTCTGCGTTTTTTTTTTCAAAAATATGTTTATGATAAAGACGCACGTACTTGAGATGTATTCTCAAATTAGCCTGATATTAGCACAATTTCTGCAAATAGTTCTACTTGGTTTTCAATAACATACTGGTATATAATTTCTTAACCTTTTTCAGGACTTAAAAAAAAAAAAGGGTGTCCACTTCTATCAATTCTGTCGGCCGGCAAATTTTATTTTTCGCTTGAATATTTCATATTTTCTGACTGAATCTACTAGTATTAATTACTTCCTTATTTTTCTTGTAATGGACGACAAATTTTTTTTATTTATTATTGCTTCAACTTGTTTCCTGACTGTAACCATCAAATGAAAAGTGAAATACAATTGAGTATTATTATACAGCATTTTATTTATCTATATATTGGTATATATTTATCCAAGCACCAATGTTGATAATGACACAAATGTTTATAGATTAAGCCATCATTTCACATATCGGAAGCTTCATCGTTTAGATTATTAATTGTTTTCAAAATTGAAAGTATATATTAATACACAAACACACCCACCCAACCTTGAAGTCCCACACGCGCGCGCGCGCGCGCGCGCACACACACACTATATTTTAAAAAAAATGGTGAAATGATAGAATTCAAACTCTCCACATCTAAGAAATCCTCCTTTCTTGTTTGGTTGAAGTTTAATAATTTTAGGAGTAGTAGTTAAGTTTTTTTCTTTTGTGATGAAATTTTTGTAAGTAATGCTTACAGCCTTATCAATTTGATCAGTACTAATATCTTAAATTAATGAATCTGATGGATCATAATTAATCTGATTAGGGGTTACGTATAGCTATTAACAATTAAATTAAACCAATCACATTCAGGTCTTGTCACTGGGAGGCATTTTTCCCACTTGTTTCATGGAAATGTAATCAAGAAAGTGAAATTCAGAGAGAGAGAGAGAGAGTGGTAGTAATGTGATTGAAAGGTTAATATACATATATTGTAATTGAGGAACCTCCAGAGACCATCAAGTTTGATTGGCACACAGATTAACCGGTGTTCTATTTTTTTTTTCTTGCACCTTAATTAATATTAATATAATATCTCTCTGCTTAACCAGAAGTTGTGTTTCCCCTTCATGATACTAATATATATATATATATCTCCACTACAAAAAAACAGACTTTAGGCGACGACTTTCGACGGCGACAAAAAAGGTCGCCGCTGAAAGTCCACTTTTGGCGGCGACACCAAAAAGTCGCCACTGAAACTAAGACTTTCAGCGGCGACGAAAATGTCGCTGTTGAAAGTGGACCTTCAGCGGCGACTTTTTTTGTCACCGCCGAAAGTGGACTTTCAGCGGCGATTTTTTTTGTCGCCGCTGAAAGTTCGCCATTAAAACCAAGACTTTCAGCAGTGGACCTTTAGCGGCGACTTTTTTTGTCGCCGCCGAAAGTGGACTTTCAGCGGCGACTTTTTTAGTCGCCGCTGAAAGTTCGCTATTGAAACCAAGACTTTCAGCGGCGACCTTTTTTGTCGCCGCCGAAAGTTCGCCATTGAAACCAAGACTTTCAGCGGCGACAAAGTGTCGCCGCCGAAAGTGGACCTTCAGCAGTGACTTTTTTTGTCGCCGCTGAAAGTATAATATAATAATATATATTTTATTTTACAATATTAATAAACAAATTCAATCTGGCTCAGAGGCAAGAAGGTTGGACACGAAAGGAGGCGGTCACGAGTTCGAACCTGGAAGAAGACACATTTAAGGTGAAAATATTTAGACGATGACGTGGCGAGGAGGAGTGATGTGGCAATGACGTGGAGGTGGCTAGTGATGATGTGGCGGTCTGCGGTGATGACGTGGAGGTCGACGGTGCTGACGTGGCGGCCGGAGACGATGACGTGGCACCGGCGGTGATAACGTGACATTGGTAAAGGCAATTCTTCTTAGGCATTACTTTCAGCGGCGACAAAAAAGTCACCGCTGAAAGTGTTTCGCTGAAAGTCAATTTTTTTGTAGTGCTCATAGAAGAAGTATTAATATTTCATTCAATAGCTGGCACTGCTAATGTAAATTTAAGTCAAGTTCAACTGATCTAATTAGGAGAAAATTTTTCCAACAATGTTTTTATTCATTTATAAAGTTTAAATTTGAGACTTTTTTCATTTATTGCATCTCGACTAATTCGGGTTGAATACAGAAAAGCCCTAAAAACTTCAGCTGATCTTAGTGAAGTCAAAAAAGATCACAAGGGTCGCAAAATTTGCTCTACGAGTATTTAACACAACCGCATACTTGCGTTCCGTTTAGTACAAAGCATTAAAAATATATGAGAGATAAGAATTGATATTGTAATTAAAAAAAATCATTAAAATATTACCTCCGGTCCTAATTATAAGAGCCAGTTGACTAATTTGAGGAGATTAAGGAAGTAAGTTGAGTTAGTTATTTATCCTGAATAAGTGTTGTCTTTCCTAAAATATCCTTACTAATCAAGTGTATTGACTATAACCCTTAGTATTAGAAGGGCTACTTTGGAAAGAAATGTATAAATATAAGAGACAAAGTGGATTGGGGTCTTATATTTAGGACCAAAATAAAAGTTAAACAGGGTCTTATATTAAGGACCGGAGGTAGTAGTATTTAGCACGGGTGTTTAACACAACCGCGTGCCTAGAGGCCGGAACTATTTGAAACCACTAATTAAATCAGCTCAACTTCTTACCACCACTGCTATTATTAGTCAATCCAATATTATATTCCTTGCGAAATGCATCAAAGCCTATACACGTTTTTGGTCTTTTTGAAAAATCTTAATCTCCATCGCATCAAGGTGCATGCATGGCGGTTGGCGGATGATATGGCTTTTCAAGAGCCTGGCTGCCCAAGCAGCTGGCAATACTCAATATTCGAATATTACTTCACTGATGAGAAAAAAGTGTCATTTAATTCCTCGTCTTCATCATCATCATCACAGATAGGTAGATAGGTAATAGATGGTGTGCAAGGTGTGGAAATATATAAGACGTAGATTGAATATTGAAGCAATAATAGTTCGTAGACGCCAGAGCCGCAGACTTGCATGATAATGTTCTTGTTGTCCACGGCTTTGACCTTTGCTCCTTTTTTCTCCCCTAATTTTTTATTTCGTGCCAATCCATCGCCCCGCGTTTCCAAGAGTTGCTAACCTTCATCATTTCAAGCTTTACAATAATAATCAAACATATTTTTTTAAAAATAAAATCATCTGTTATTAATAGTAATTAATTAACCACTTGTTCGAGTTGTTTGGTTTCACTGGTATCAAGCATCTCTTTAAGTCTTAGCTTAAATGAGAATTATGTACGTTATGCAAATACACTATTTTTTTTTTAATGAAAAATTTTAGAAAAAAAGTTAGACTCACCTACGATCCAAGAGCAGGACACGTAATGCTTGATTCACTGTGACTTGTCCCTACAGGCACAGAAGCATAATATAACAAGTAAGCCCTTTTTTCTTGGCCTAATAAGTAGGAATCTCCCAACTTTACTACACCGTAGTGATGCCTCTCCCAGCGCAACGACTGAAGCCACAACAAAGTGGCACTTTAACTAATACTAAGGTTTGAATTCCCGCAATGAAAGATATTACCCGAGAATGTCGTGAATATGATCACCTATAATAAGAGAATAACTATGTATAACAAAAAAAAAACAATTATTTCCAGAAATAATTCAATTGTTGGTTGACATAAGCGATTAGCACATTTTTGAATACCATTAATTAAATTTGAAAACGATTCATGTTATTTGATTTTTTTATTATAAATCTGTGTGCTTAATTTATTTATTTTGTCTGGCAAAAAAATTATTCTGTTTTGAAAATAGAGGGTATGGGGGCTCATTATTTTCAAATATATAGGCAGAGAAAATTCCTTCTCATTTTCAAAAATACTTAATCATTATATCATGTGCATTAGAATAATGATGGTGATTAGTATAACTAACAACAAAAATCAAATACTCAACGATTTGTAGGTGAGATCCCTTTTGAATGATATATATGTGCTGCATAAACCTTCAAAAAGTAGAACTAATTAATTTGTTAAATATAGTTTTCATGAAAGCTGTACAACGTTTAGATTTCAACAATTAATGACTATAAAACAACAGAAAATTAGCAACGAAATATTATCTCTTCCATGCATCATTAATAAGAAAATAAAAAAAGAATGAAAATCTCTTCGGCTAGATTTTAATCAAGATTCATTTGATATGTACATATATATACTCATTACCAGATAACATTTGCATAATTTTTGCAAATAGTGATAGAATAATTTTTGTTGAACTAAATTATTATATATAACTAATATTTTAAATATGTATTCTTCACACGTTAATTAAAAAAATAAGAAGAGGAATATATTGAAAAGAATACAGGAGAAAATGGTGGAAAGCGCTTGAATTTGCATGGGAAGGGACGTTATGAAAAGTCTAATGTCGTACGTACATATTTTATATTTAATAATTCGAATTCAATTTCTCCATGGCTTTTACGTCTGCCTCACAATAATAGAGATTCACAAATATTATATATATTTATATATGTGATCTTATGAAAAATAATATAATATATGTTCTAAAATAGGTACGAGCTGAAATTATTGAATTCCTTGCTACCTATTTTCCTCCCATTGCTTTTGAGGTTGAGATATGGTGTGGGGGGTTAAAATTAATTTTAATATCGTTAATCATTACTGGTAAAAAAAAAAAAAGACAAATGACTTTTACAGGAAAATTTGCATTTGCATTTGTATTTCACTAGGTATCACATAGTTTAATAAAATACTGAAATTTCAAAAATATGATAAAAAATGATTATGTTCATTAAAAAATGTAACTGCCTTATAAAATAGATAGTTTTTTTTCCATCTATAGTTTTTAAAAAATAATTTTATAATTAAAAGCAACATTTTAAAATAAATTATGAATATTTAATATTTATATGTTGTTGTGATATAATACTAATTAAAGTATGAATTCTGATCAACTATTTTGTCCACATTTTCTTTTCCCCATAATAAAAACATCAATGATTTAAAAACAAATAGTATTTTATAACAACATATATAACTATCACTATTAATTTATTATGTCAAAAATTGTGTATCAATTTTAATGAGGATATTAAACATTAATGTGTCTCAGTCATACTTTAACCCCTTAATTAGATTTTAATTAAATTAACCAAATCATGATGACAGATTTCAGGTGTTTGATTATTGCTGCCACTTGTTTCCCGGTCTGCAATCAAATTTCAATTGTTCATAATATTTTTTTATATTTGTATGTTTATCCAAGTTTCAATGTTGATTATGACATTTCAGGCAAAAAAAAATTGATTGTGACAAAAACCTTTTTTTAGTGGATCGTGGATGTCAGATATATAATTTTATATTTCATAAATTTTACCTCCACCCTTCATATGTCTCCAATATAATACACACTCAACTAGATGTAATGCTTCAGATAAATAATAAATTAATAAAATATTTAGTAGTATCACGCACTTAGCAAGTGTTTTGATTTTATTATATAAAATATTACTAAAGTATGTTTTTAGTTTTTAACTTTATATGAGATTTCAATTTAATCTCTTAACCTTAAAAGACATATTTTTAGTCATTTAATCCTAGAACTATTAACAAAAAATGATGGCATTGAGATCTTGAATGTGAATAAAACATTCTCAAATACTAACATATTAAGCTTAATTTTTAAAACAATTATGATTGTTATAGAAAATCATCATTTAAGATTAATAATTTTAGGGTTAAAAGACTAAAAATATATTTTTAAAGTTAAGGTACTAAATTGGAAACTTGTATAAAGTTGAAAGACTGAATATATATTTTCTTTCATTCTAAATATAAAATGCTTTTGGGGAAAAAAATCTTACTCATATTTGATTCATAATATAAGTCACTTGGTGGGTAATCATAAAATATTTTCCAAATATTACTCCCATTGTAATTTATTAGGAGACTTGAAGTTTTCGGTTCCTTTATCTTCTTAAATATCGGTAAAATTGAAAAAATATGTTTTATTGTTCAAACAAAGTTAATAAGTCAGTTATCTCTTCAGCTTTTATTATAAGTAACTTATAACTCATTCCTACGTAGTTAGGAGTGCATTAAATTCAATCAACCCAATATGTTTTCTCCTCTCTCTTTTACAAATCATTCACAGATTTCTCTCTTCTTTTTCTTTTTCAAAGGTGAATTAAATAAAAATAAAATTAAAAAATTATTAAATACCTTTATAAGTAACTCATACACTTTCCGTTTAAAATATAAGCATCGAATAACTAACTTACTCAGTTAAAAAAATTAGTTAAAAATAATAAATATATAAAACATTAATTTATTTTCCTAAAACACTTTTATTTATGAAGATGGTAAGTGAGAGAGAATAAGTGAAAAGGATATCAATGAGAAAGAGATACAGTAATTAATTAGAAGTAAAAATAGAAAAAACATATTAAATGATTAGACAAATTCAAATTCATGTTTATAAAAAGAATAAAATTTCTTTAAAGAGTTTATGCTTATATTTTAAACCAGAAGGAGTATTTAGAACCAAACTTTTCCTTATAAACGATTTGATTTTGATGAGGTAGTAAACTATAATAAGTAAATTCTAACCGCAAGGAGCATGGTGAGGCTGGTTTATGTTTTATTATAGCTCTGTACATTTTTTAAATTTCGTCATTATCACTTTAAAGAGAAATCATGTTGTCTTTTTATTTTAAAAAGTTACCATGTTTATTACATTTATTAATTAAAAACACAGTAACTATATCTATACTGTTAGTTGTTACTATGTCTGACTATATCTTATTCTTTGATAATTAATTAGTCAAACCTTATCACTAATCTAAAATTAATTAATGTGATGCTCATCTTGCCCCACTGGATTAGGGCAGGTAGGGTTTAATTAAATTAATTCTTTTACCAAAAGGTTTAATTAAATTAATTAAACCTTCACATTCAGGATTTCATCATCTTGCTTCCTCCCACTTGTTTCCTCGACTGTAATTAAATTAAAATACCAAACCCTTATATGCTTCAATGTTACTTAGGTGCAAAGTTGTCAAACTCACAAGTTTAAACAAACTAATGAGAATGAGATAAACTTGGATCATAAACTCGTAAGAGTTTGCTTTTATTAATAAACTGGTATTAAAAGTATATAATCAAATAATTAATACATAAGAAATGAGAACAATTTCATTTAAATATATTTTAAATTTAAATAATTAAAATTATATCCATCAATGATCATAATTTATCAAATTCAACAAAAATTTTTTAATAAAATTCATATATAAAATTACTAAACATAATCAAATTCACAAATTTAGTACGAGTTTAAGAGCGAGTTGACACGATTTTGTAAGTTTAAAACATAAAAACAGTAAACTCGGTAAATGAACTCGTAAGTTTAACTGAGTTTACAATTATCACGAGTTTAAAAGTAAATCGACATGATTTTGTTAGCTAAAAACGTAAAAACGTTAAACTCGGAGAGTCAACTCGTGAGTTTAACAATAATGCTCAGGTAGATTAAATATATAAATATATTCTTATTCTTATGGCTCAACAAAAATTAAACTCGCTGGATTGAGTGATAAAAAAAACTAAATACTACCTTTTAAATAATTAAGTTGATTGAATTTTGATTTTGTAGATGGAAAACAAATTTGAAAAAACTACAAGGGGTATATTGTTTCCGTCTAAACTATGTGGCATTTTTCTATTATATGTCAGCGTGCATTAATTGCTCTTGGAATTTTGTAGAATGTCTTTGTATATTGCTCCCCCATTCCGATTTATAAGACGTCTTTCACAGCAGTTTCATGTTTCATAATATTCGCATAAAATGTTTTGAAAAAATAAAAATTCATTAATAACTTTATTACAATAATAGCCATCATTAATTAAGTGCAAATTAATTAGGAATTAGTGTTAATTATTAAAGCCATTTTTGTATATCCGTTCTTTTTTGCAAACATATATATATCTTTGTTTTAAAAAATAAAAATTTTAATTGTATTTGATGAAATTCATTAATTTTCATAACTTAATTTGAAAGTTGTCTTATAAATAATAACGAAAAGAATAAAATATAGGACTCTTAAAAATGTTTTATATTCAAACTTGCATGGCTGGATGGAATTTTTTCAAATCAGATTCCTTTACGTACCAACGTGGCGGCTTTGACTTCCACGTGTTGCTTTTGACCATTCATTTTGAATTTCTTTTTCAACAAAATCACATTATTCCAAATTCAAATTCAACTCAAATTATTTTCCTTTTACGTCTCCTTGTTTATACGACATTCCTAACAAAATCAAAACAAAAATTGTTTTCTTTTTACTTATCTTTATGACAAAAAAATGTGGAATTAATTCAATGAGCTTAAATAATTTCTCCACTTTAATTTGTGATTTGTGTCATTATGAGTGTATTTATTTAATTAATTATTATTCATTTGTTCTCATCCATATTTCAACCTACTCCATTAGATTTAAATTCAAGTCAGAATTGATATATTTATATTGTTATATTTATCCAATCTCTATGACATTCCACTTCTTTTTTGGATTGTAAAATGAAAGGGAAATTCAAGCAACTAAAAATTTATAATTAATCATCAAATTAATATATTTATCCAATTTCTATGACAATATTTTTAATTGGTTTTAAATCATTAAGTCAAAATCGTGCGACTCAGTGTATATCACTTTATATTTTTGAGAAGCGTACTTATTGGGAGATGTAAAAACTCTTGGTACTCTAAGCCTTGAAAGGAAAATCCTTGATCAAATAAAAAAAAATTCACTCTTTGTACTTATATTTAATATCCGACAGTATCTTGAATATGATTATTTTCTATAAAAATATGTACATAGCAAGAAAAAAATCCACTGTATGTGTTCAACATTATTGAGCTGTACGTATTGTATTTTTATTATTTTTCAAAGAACATTTAAGAATCTACCAACCTAATTGTCGAATTTGAAATATGAGTTCGTTAGCTATGTGATAAATATTTTAATTTAAAGGATAGTGTAAAAATATTTTTTTATAACATCTTCTATAAGAGCAGTTTTGAAAAAAAAACATTGAATAAATAAATAAAAGTCTTGCCGACATCAAATCCAACAATGATTTGGTAACGTCGCAAAATAAAATTATTAAAACGTATTTTCAACATAATCGGGCTAGCTTGGCGTCTAAATATAAATTTTTTTATACGACCGGAGCTATTTGTCATGAACTTGCATTTTAATTCTCAAGACTTTTATTATAATATTTATATTTTATTATTATTATTATTGTTGTTATTGTTATTAGATATCGACTTTTTTGTGTGCGTATATTAGTGCTTGATAACTAAATTGCTTTCATAATTTATGAATATGAGAAATGTGAGCCGGATGAATTTTAAAATTTATATTAAATATATTGGTAAGAAATAAATATATCGATGAATTTGAAGGAAGATGGAGCGCGGGGATCAAAAACAGGCCGTTAATTTTTATTTAGTATTTTAAAAAAAGTTTACTCAAAAATAAAAATATTAAAAGCAATGAAGTTTGTTTCTTTGTTTTTTTTTTTGCCAAAGATCAAAATTTAAAATATTATTTTTATCATTTATCATTGGCTTCAGTATCGCTTATCATTAGAATGAAGTGAATTTTTAATGTTGCAAAAAGATTTTATAAATTATAATAATGAATCTAACATAATCCATGTAATAACAAAACCAAATTATAATTTTAAAAAAGTGTAAGAAATCCTTTTTATTTATTTTTAATAAACTTTAAATTCGCGTCTTTAAGGTTAAAAAATTGGCAAAAATAACAACTAACAATGTCCTCACATTTGAGGCTGGATTCAGACTCATGTTCGTGTATGGTATGAGCTGGATTCTTACTGTGAGCATCAACCCTCATTAACTAATTGATTTTAAATTTTTAAAATACAATAATTTTGTAATATTTTTGGGTGTGTGTCAAATCATGAGGGTCCCCCATTGTTTTGTTCTTATTTAATTAGTTTTTATTTCTTTCCCTAAATAATGATGGGAGAAAGGAACAAATTCTAGAAAGGACTGAGTTACTTAAAGCCATCATCTTCTTGTTTTTTAAATAGCACTCCCTATCGTAAAATAATTTGTGGTTGATTCAAAATCTTAACCTACTTTTTGACAAAAATCAGCATTATAAAATATTTTTCAGTAATTTTTTCTTGTACAACTAGCACTTAAAGTATTTCTCTAAGGGAAAATTGGGGATAAATACCTCATTGAGAAGTTAATTGACAAATGAGACCTAAGGACTTTGTGCAAGTAAACTTCCGTTGTGTGCAAATGATCTTTCGTGTGTGTGCAACTGATTTTCAATGTGTATGCAACTGATCTTTCTTGTGTGCAACTGATTTTCTTAGGTCTCATTTGCTAATTAATTTCTTAATGGGGTATTTATTCCCAATTTTCCCTTTCTCTAGTAGTACTAGGTATTTTAAGTTTAAGATGCTCGTTGCTAGTTTAAAAATGTTTTAAGGACAAAATTGAATAAAAAATATTTTGAAGTGTTGGCTCCTAAAAAAAAATATTAAAGTACTGGATGAACTGCAAATTAATTTAAAATATTGAATGTTACCAGAAAAATATTTTATGATAATACCATATGCATCTTAGTCCTTCCAGAAAGGCTTAGGAGGCTGGGGGGCCAATATTGAGGCCTCAATTGAATTATACCACCTCAGATTCTTAATATAAAATTTAGCTAACTAATTTAAGAAGATTAATGCTAAGTTAGTTATTTGTAATAAATAGGTGTTGTCTTTCGTAAAATACCTTTACTAATTATGTGTATTTGTTAGAACTACCATTTAATAAAACTTTTAACATTTGCAGATACCACACATTGAGAAAAATTAAGAGAGATAGTACTACATTGAGAAAAATTAATAAATATGAGAAACAAAATAGATTGAGGTTTTATATTGAGGACCAAATTAAACATCAAACTAGTTCTTATGTTAAGGATCGGAGATAGTATTTTTTATCCTGAATATAAGAATTAGTTAGAGATTTACTTTAATCTTAAATATAAGATTTAAATTCATTTTATCTTCAACATTTATCTATTTTAACAAGTTAGGCTGAGACATTAACATTAATAATGTCGAAAAAAAGTACACAAGATATTTATATTCAGGTGAAATTGTACTGCAACATGTGAAAAGCATATTCCCCATATAAGCAGCATATTTTTGTTTTGCTTGCTTGTTGTCTTTTTTTTTTTTTTTTGTGTGGATTGTAGCTTGTTTGTTGTTTTTAAATTACTAATGATTGCAGGACATGCAAGTTGTGTTATTTTGTCCTGGGAGCATTGTATTATTGAGAGGGTAACACTCAGAAACACGTCAGATACACCCCCCAATCTCTAACCCAGCACGCATTTTATTCCTTCTATTTCTTAACAAGATTATATGATATATCCTGATATTATTATGCCTTTTTCTTTTTTCATTCTGCGATAATATACGTTTGATTTTTTAAAATTTATAAAAAGAATTTGCTAAAAGAATTTATAAAAATTTTAATTTGGTCTCTTAAATTTGTAAAATATATTTTCAGTCTCTTAATATTAAGATCATTAACTTTTACTTTCATATAGATGACATATTAATTTTTCATTATTTTAAATAATTAAAATTTAAGCAGGTTTTGTTAGTATTTTATTACTGAGTCAGTATTAAATTTGTTGAGTCACCATATTTTGTGAATGAGAGTTACTGATGTTTGATATTAAGGGACTAAAAATACACTTTACAAACTTAATCAGAATTAAATTACTTCCAGCACTTTCACCAGAATTAAGAAAAAAATTAAATCCCATTAATTATAATTAAATCAGGGTCTACTTAATCATGATTTAATTAAAATATACTCTACAAAACATTTGTACATAACTTAGAAAGAGTTTTATTTAAATAAAAATATATTAATTTGCAAGTATATAAATTATACATAGTTCAATAAAATAGAATTATTAAAATACGAATCCAACAGTGCTGTTTTTCGATTTAACTTAAAACTAGGGGTGTTCAAGGCCGGCCCGTCCCGGTCCCGGTCTTATTGGGACGGGACGGATCCGTCCCGAAATTTTTCGGGACGGGACAAACCGGGACAGGACAAAAAAGGGACCGGGACGGGACGGGACACGGGACGGGGTCGTCCCGTCCCGGTTCCTTTTTTTAAAAAAAAATTTTTTAATTTTTTTAATTTTTTTATATAATATCATTTTTTTTCATATTTTTTTAAGATTTGAGACTATTGTATGGAACTATGGATATATTTATTTAGAGTTTTTATATTTGTTAATGATTTGAGATTATTGATGATTAGAATTTTTAGCAACAAATTTGAACTGTGTTTCGTCTCCAATTGGAACTGTGCAACTGTGTAACCTTAGATTTGCCTTTGAATAATTTTATTGTTTCATAGATGTAGGAAGAAGACATGGCTCGTGTCCGTGGTCTTGGCCTGTGTTCTTAATTTGCCTGATCTCACAAATTTGTGCCAATTGGTCCATCCGATGAACCCAAGTCTAATACGTTATTTAAGATAGTTGCTTATTTTCATTTCGTATGATAAACGTCTCGGGCTTGACTCGTATCACTGGAATGATGCTTTCTTCGGCTCTGGAGCAAGTTAATACGATGCAATTTTCTCTTTCTTCGTTGGCGTGAAGTCATTTATTGTGTTAAAAGCTTTTGTTTAGAGTTTTTAATAACTATTATATGTAATATTTTGAGCTTTTGTTTAAGAGTGCCCAAACAAATAAAAAAGATGTTTTTATAAGATTTAAGCTCAAAAAAAATAATTAAAAAAATCAGATTTTTTTAAAAAAATTTAAAAAATTAAAAAAAATTAAAAAAAAATATTTCGGGACGTCCCGGTCCCGTCCCGGATCCGTCCCGTCCCGATCGGGACCGGGACAACCCCGGGACGGGCCGGGACACGGGACAGAAAATCTGTCCCGTTACTGTTCATCGGGACGGAACCGGGACGGGCCTGTCCCGGTCCCGATCCGTCCTGTGAACACCCCTACTTAAAACAACATAGATTGAGTTCAATAAAACAGAAAAAAGAATATAAAATCCTATTCACTCGACTCATCGAAAACACTTTCACTAGATGATTTAAATCCAATTCACCAACAAACAATCCCTAAAATATTACTACCAGTTCTTAATATAAGACCTCGCTTGACTTTTATTTTGGTTATAATTATAAGACCCCAATCCATTTTGTCTCTCATATTTATGCATTTTTTTCCAAGATAGTTCCTCTAATAATGATAATTCTAGTCAATAAACTTGATTAGTAAGGATATTTTAAAAAAGATAATACATACTTATTACAAATAACTAATTTAACTTATTTTCTTAATTTATTCAAATTAGTCAACTAGCCTTTATAATTAAAATCAGAGGTAGTATTAAACCGGTTCAAACAGTGGTTCAATAGTCGGTGATCTAAATGTGTAGGTCAACTTAGCTTGATCATAATTTAATTAAAATATACTGCCTCCGGTCTTTAATATAAAAATCTTATTTGATTTTTATTTTGATCCTAAATATGAGATCCCAATCCACTTTGTTTCTAATATTTATGCTTTTTTCTCTAAGGTAGTCCTTCTAATAATAGTAGTTCTACCCAACACACTTAATTAGTAAAGATATTTTAGGAAAGACAACACATATTTATCATAAATAACTAACTTAACTTAACTTATTTCCTTAATCTTTTCAAATTAGTCAACTAGCTCTTATAATTAGGACTGGAGGTAGTACAAAATGTTCTTACATAACAAAAATTATAGTATAATGATGCTATGTTTTTGTTTGTTTTAGCTTAAAATGATATCGATTCAAACTCAATAAAGTAGAGGAAAAAATATAAAATTAAAAATTCAATCGATTTATCTAAAACCCTTTCATGATCATGATGAGATGAGTCAGATCCAATTCAGAGGTATGAGGGGTGGACTGATTTAGGTTTTAATACCATGAGCTTCCATGTTTTGGTTTGGGGAGATTGGAATCCAAGTTGCACATTGTTGGTTTGTACGTATTAAAATGATTGGGGAAAAAACAAACTGGGGCCTACGGGTGAGGGGAGTGAATGATTGAGCGTGGCGGGGGGAATAGTCAGAGACACGTCAGAAAGGTGTATATCACATTCTATTTTTATTTTAATTTTAAATATAAAATCTTAATTTAATTTATTTCTCATATTTATTTATTTTTTAAAATAGTCCTTATAATAATAATACTCTTTCAGTCCTTAATATAGGACCTAATTATTGAGTTAGTTTTGGTCTTAACTATAAAACCCATTTATCATATTTATCAATTTTTTCTAAATTACCCCTATGGATACTCCCTCAACCATAAGTCCATAATCAAGTAGAAGAGGGAGATGGGGTATTAAGAAAAATGATTATGATATTTTAGAAAAAACGTATCACATTTCTTATAATTAACTAACTTACCTAACTTTCTTAATCTAATTAAATTAGTTAAATGGGTCTTATATTAAGGACTGGAGGAGTAATAGTTTTAACCAATACACTTAATTAGTAAGAATATTTTAAAAAAATACATATTTATTACAAATAATTAACTTAACTAATTTTTTAATCTATTTAAATTAATAAATTAACTTTTATATCAAAGGTAGAAGGTACTATTGCTGATCCTAATTATAAGAGTTAGTAGACTAATTTGAGGAGATTAAGAAAAGAAGTTAAGTTAGTTATTTATAATAAATATATGTTATTTTTTCTAAAATATCCTTACCAATCAAGTGTATTGGTTAGAACTATCATTGTTAAAATAACTATTTTTAAAAAAATGTATAAATATAAGAGATAAAATGAATTAAGGTTTTATATTTAAAATAAAAATAAAAATAAAAGGTTTTATATTTATTTATGATTTATAATTTTGAGAATTTTACTTTTCATGTTGCAGGTGTCCTAATTATTATGAAAGAGATAAGAACCTAAACCCTGACGACCACACAAACCTTTTTCAGCCTTAGCTGTGATCCACTCAATCCCACGTCAGCACGCGGCCCATTTGCAATGGGACACGCTCCTCCCCTGTACCTTCCCGTTCGCCTCCTCTTTCTACTTTTGATTCCAATTAATCGATTTTATTTATAATTAAAAAATAAAATATTATTACTAATCCTATTTATAAGATTTTGTTTGTAATTTATAAACTAAATCTTATAAATTAGGAGTAGTATTTTATTTTTTATTTTTCCAATTTATGATATTTCATCCTGCTTCTAGATATAAAAGTTAACTAAGAAATTTGCTTTGATTATAAGTATAAAATAATAATTTATTTTGTCTTTTAAATTTATAATTTTGAGCTATTATTATTGTAAGCTTTTACAGTTTAATCAAATGTTAATTTTGATGCCCGTTGTTGCAAACAGGTTTTTCGTCTCGTATAGTTTATTGTAGTTTCATAAGAATTTGGCTCTAAATTTAAAGCTGCCAACTTTGTTAACGCCGTTAAGTATAGATTAAAAAAAAATCTTATTAAACATATAAGAACTAAAATCAAAATTTTTTAAAAATATTTTTGTCCTATTTATAGGGTCGAGACAGAAGATATTTTTTGATCATATTTATAAAACACTAAAAAAAATTTTTATATGGATATACAATTTTACCTTTTATTTATTATTGTTTTGAGTTTGTTTACATAAGGCATAATGTATATTTAATAGGGATAAAATCAAAAATTGTTGAAGTTTAAATGAGAGTTAATGAAATTTAAAATTTTTCTTGATCTATGTAAAATATATTAAAAGTGACTTATAAATAGGACTTATGTCAACCATAGGCATAACTCACTATGAGATTAAACAAAAACAGACAACTTAAATGTGTGGTGAAAGACAAAGAAATTAATTTTGATTGCAAAAATTAATGTTGAGTAAAAAAAAAAATAATTTTTAACAATAAAATATGATTCTCAACATTTCAAGTCATACTCTCTTTTTTTTCAACTTTCATTTCTAATTTCATTAATTTCAAAAAGTGAAATTGTTTTCTCCAATTTCCCCTGAAAAAAATAAAAATTAGGAAAACTTTTGTGATTTATACTTTTAATAAATTTTGGTTCAGATTTTTATATTTTTAGTGAGTTTTGATTTTAGTCATTATAGTCATTTAACGTGGTTAAACTCAAACTGAAGTCCTTATGAAATTATAAAAACTAAATTCTTGATGGAAAAAACTATATGGACAAAAAACTATAGAAATTAAAACCAAAATTTGATCAAACTATAAGGATCAATAATAATATTAATCTTATAATTTTTTTTTCAAATTGTTCTTATTGATTACATATATTAAGATATTTTTATCAAGGAGTACAGTCGTTCTAAGACAAATAATTTAAAAAAATATTTTAGAGAAACCAACACATATTTTTAACCAAAAACTAATTTAATTAATTTTTAAAATTTTTATAAATTAGTTGTCTAGTTCTTATACTAATCACGCGAGAGAGTAATATAATTTTTATAGGGAGCAACTAACTTACTGATCAATAAATATGTCTTAAATTTATTTAAGCTTTAAAAAAATTCATATTAACATATATGAGCGAGGGAAGAAGATATACACAATTACATTTGATTGAATTGCATGTGTTAAGAAGTTTTATTAAGGGCTAGCTCTCTTTTTTTTTAAAAATTTTTTTATAATTAAACACATGCATGTATATAAACATTTCAACTTGAGGTTCGGGCTTGAGACCCCATCCAAATACGGCGGCCGGTGCGATCACAAGACATTAAACTGTAATTCTAATGCACATGATTAATAAGGTTATTTTAAGAAAATTAGATCTATTTATTATAAATAATTAACTTAACTAATTTTTTGAATATTATCAAATGATTTATCTTATATTGAGAATGGAGATAATGACTAGTTAACTAATTTTTTTAATTTATAAAAATTAGTTATATAACTCATATATGTGTCTTTTTTTTTTTTTTTACCAGGGCATATATGTGTCATAATTATTTTATTTTCTTTAACTCAAAATAATATTGCTCAGCAAAGAAATTTTTTTAAAAATTTCATCACATCACCTTGTCTAAAACTCTTGATCCCCTAAAAACTCGTTCACCACTATGACAAACAGGGTTTTAATATTATGGTTATTACTTATTATGTATATAATATAAATTGTGTTATTTATGGTGAGTGGTTGGATAGAAAGATAAAAATTTTAATCAAAATATATTTTTAGTTTTAAAAGAGATGTTTTGATTAATCAAATTAACTCATAACACAGGTCTTTACTTCCCCCGAAGAAGCAGGGAATATAAATTGAAACGTAAAAAGGGAAAATTGCAACAAAATATCAAAGATATATATGTCGGTGTAATTTTCTATTTTTAAAAAATATGTTTAAAATTAAAGTACCAAAAAAACATTGGTGCTAAAATTAGATATTTTTTCAGCACAGTACTCTATAATTGTACTTTGTAGGATTTAATTTCCTTCACGTGCCATGGTTTAATTGGAAAAAGCAATACTACATATCCCTAAAACAAAATTATTGGAAAGAAATTAATTATCCACAAATCATAATTTAATTCTGTTGTCGTCAGGTTACTTTGAACTTTTCCTAGACATATTAAAAAAATAAAAACAAAAACCAATTTAGTAATTTACTATTAGCCTATCACTATTTACTGCACTTTTTAAAATTGCTTATCCAATAATTGGCTTCAGCTGGGTCCCACGTGTCATCCACTTGTTCTTCGCTCTGTTGCTTCCCTCATTGACTCTGTCATGGCAATTTTTTTAGGGTTTCAGATATTTTGCCCTTTTCTATTTCTGTAACAAACAAACGCATAGCCGTCTTCCATTCTCTCTTAAAAACCGCCTTCTTCACAATCCTTCCTTTCATCGCTCTCTCCTACTCACCATGACGTCTTTCTTCTTATCCTCTCTCTCTTCCGTTCCGCCCCCAATCCAGCTCCTATATCTATCTTCCCCAGTTCTTCCCCAATCCCAACCTGTAATTCCTCTGTTTCTGACTGTATGAAGATTCCCAGCCCAATGTTGTGTGTTCGTCACACACCCTCAATGAATAGATCGATTTTTTTCGATCTGGGTCTGTTCGAAATGATTATTTGCGGTAACTGATTGTTCCATCATCACGGTCATCGCCACCGACCACCACCGCCGCCGAATCCGCCGCCGAGCCCGCCCCGACCCTGTTGTTGTTGTTGTCGTCCGACATGGAGGAGGGACAGAGACAGTCGAGGAGCATCATCTTCAACAAGTATGAGATGGGGAAGCTCCTTGGCCAAGGGAATTTCGCAAAGGTCTACCATGGAAGAAACCTCGTCACCAACGAGAGTGTTGCGATTAAGGTGATTAAGAAGGAGAGGCTTGAAAAAGGAAAGGACAAGCTCATGAAGCAGATCAAGCGAGAAGTCTCTATAATGCGATTGGTCCGGCACCCACACATCGTGGAGCTGAAAGAAGTCATGGCGACCAAAGGAAAGATCTTTCTGGTTATGGAGTATGTTAAAGGCGGCGAGTTGTTCGCTAAAGTCGCGAAAGGAAAATTGAAGGAAGATTTGGCGAGAAAGTATTTCCAGCAATTGATTTCCGCCGTCGATTTCTGTCACAGCCGCGGCGTCACTCACCGGGATCTCAAGCCTGAGAATCTCTTCCTCGACGAAAACGAGGATCTTAAGGTCTCCGACTTTGGGCTTTCTGCGTTGCCGGAGCAGCGCCGGTCCGACGGGATGCTCGTGACTCCGTGTGGGACGCCGGCTTACGTGGCGCCGGAGGTCTTGAAGAAGAAAGGCTACGATGGGTCGAAAGCAGATATCTGGTCTTGTGGGGTAATTCTCTATGCTCTGCTTTCTGGGTATCTGCCATTTCAAGGTGAGAATGTGATGAGAATTTACAAGAAGGCATTCAAAGCTCAGTACGTATTACCAGATTGGATTTCACCCGAAGCAAAGAATTTGATCTCAAAATTATTAGTGGTCGACCCAGAAAAGAGATATTCGATCGAAGACATCATGAAGGATCCGTGGTTTCAATATGGGTTCATGAGGCCAATCGCATTTTCAATGAGGGAACCAAATTTTGAAGATTTCGCAGATAATGACAACATCGAAGAAGTCGAAGAAATGGTGGGAGGAGGACGACAGGGAGGGGAAAATAATAATAATAATAACCCAGCACAATCACGTCCATTTTACAATGCGTTTGAGATAATTTCATCATTGTCACATGGGTTTGATCTGAGGAGATTGTTTGAGACGAGAAAGAGGTCGCCGTCGATGTTCACGACAAAGTTCTCGGCGGCGGCGGTGGTGGGGAAGCTGGAGGCGGTGGCGAGGAAGTTGAATCTGAGGATAACGGGGAGGAAGGAGTACATGATGAGGATGCAGGGGACGACGGAGGGAAGGAAAGGGAAGCTGGGGATGACGGTGGAGGTGTTCGAGGTGGCGCCGGAGGTGGCGGTGGTGGAGTTTTCCAAGTCCTCCGGCGATACGTTGGAGTACGTGAAACTGTGTGAGGAACAAGTGAGACCTGCGCTGAAAGACATAGTCTGGAGCTGGCAAGGTGACGCCAATCCTCATCCATAAGCTCAAGGCAGAGATATCAATGTTGGAGGAGAGATTGATTCTATGTAAAGAAGAACAATAATTTGGGGATGTTTTTTATTTGATTTATTTCTACTACTACTACTATTTAATTTGGGTGCCAGGCTTGTGAATCCTATTATTTGTAGTTTAAATTTCCAAGGCTGTGACTGTGAACTGAGAAGAAGAGTGAGCAAAGATTATTCAGGGTCTTGAAACGTTGGTTGAATTAGTTATTATTAAACTAACAAGAGTGGTCTAATCAGTTTTCTTTTTAGTTTTCTTTTTTGTTCCCCACCACCCGTTCACCAGAGCTTTGTCCTGACACACCTGGGTATGGTGGGTGAGTCTCCCAACAAGGGTTTTCTATATTCATGAGGAATCGAACTTGAGACCTTACTTAAGCGGAATCGAGCCGCTTATCATTCGGATCAATCCCTGTTTATAGAGTGGCCTAATCAGTTTATAACTTGTGAAATTAAAATTTTTGGTGGTGGGTAATTTACAAGTGTCACTGTAGTGAATACGAGATATTAATGTTAAAATGGTGTTTTTGTGGGTTTTCTCAAAAATTAAAGTGATTTAGGGGTTATAATTTTTTTTAAGAAGAAAAAGGTTAATAATTTTTTATAACTTAAACCGAAAAGATAATAATGAGATTTAAAATTTTATATTACATTCATTGCCATTTACTTATGGGAAAGTTACCCAAAAAAAACCATGGAATTAGAAAAATTGTAAATTGGGACTCATAACAATATTATTATGGGTTTTGATAATAATTTTTATGAACTGGTTTTTCCGTGTGATTTTTCTAATTCTATAATTTTTTTTTGTGATTTTCCTTTTACTTATTAGTCATTCTCTTCAATGCTTATACACAAGTCCAAATAAAAGGAAAAAAATAGAAGTCCAAAAATTGACAAATTCAAATAATAACTGGTTTTATCAAGCATCACTTGTTATTGATTAGTCATGTTAGCACCAACTCAAACCCAGTTTTGGCTGACCAGTTAATTCAGCTTAATTAATATCTTGGTAAATTTATAGCTTGCTGAGGACATGAAGTTAATTTTTTGATTTGCTTTCTTGTGATAAGAATAGAAAAGAAGATTAAAGTAGGATTGGGGATAATATGCTATTTAATATTAATGTCTGTTTTTAGTAACTTCCAAAACAAAATATAAACTCATCAGAAAATTTTTCAAAAAAAATAAAATAAAACCCTTTCTGCAGTATCATTATCATAATACGTTAAGAGAAGAGGATGGAAATGGAAAGATGAAGATGGTGGAAGGATGTGACATGAGGAAAGGGAAAGATTAGGAAGAAAATTAAACGTGGGGAGTCCACATCATAGCTTACGGTACTCCCTAATCAGATATTGCTTCATCAACAAGGCAGATGACGTAAACGACACAGTTTGGATCATTTTAGAACCTGGTTTCTTGAGGTGCTCATTTTCTAATTTCTACACTAACTTCACCCAAAGAGGGAGAATAGATACCCTAGCCATAGTGTCACGCAAGCACACAAAAATTGGAATCATAATGAAGCATTTATTGCCAACTATTATTATTTTATTTTTATTTCCTGTACTGATTTTTTTTTTTATGATCTTCTTATTTATTGGGACAGTTTTATCCCAACATATTAAATTTATAACGTTACAAATTCCCTATATATATTAATTACGAACAACGATTTTAATTATTTTTTTACTCTACAAATTAGTTAAAAGTATTTTATATTTAAAATTCAAGGAAGTATCTAGGGAAGTCAAGTTCAAAATTTCATGTAAGATTTGAAATCAAGTATTGGATAAATATGAGAGTTAATTTCATTCTAGACACCAACTCTTTAAATTTAAATTAACTGATAATGCTAAATATTAAATAGTTTGAATTGAATACTTTATAAAGTATCATCAAAATATTAAATAAATAAATGCAAATTATCATGTCCGCAATAAAAAGGAAGAGAAACTAAATTCCCAAATATACATAAATGGTTTTCTCTTAGTACAGCAAAATTTCAGGTGGAATGTGTCAAAAAAAAAAAAACAGCTACCTTATCAAGATTAGAATAAGTGAAATTAGAAGTTCTTTTTTTTTTTTAAATGTGATTATATAAAAACTTAATTACTTATGAAGAGAATCTCGTGATCAGTACTAAAATTTTTTTGAATAATTTACGATGTAAGGGGATTAGATATTTTTGGCTAAAAAAAAAAGGTTGATCAAGGGAGTCATGGCCAGATGGGACAAATATAGAAGAAAAAGAAATGTTGGGGGGCGTAAATAAAATAAAAGGGGAGTGGTGGGGTCAGGTGGCGTGGGGTGGGTGAAGAGCAAAAGGGGCCTTTACGGAGAAAAAAATGTTACTTTTGGCAGAACAAACCAAATGAAAGTGCAACGAGCATGAGGCCGACCCTCCATTATATCCATACTGAGTGGCTCCCTATTCCCAAACCCCACCCCTAAAAATTCAACATTTACAACTACTTTTATTCTGCCTTGTGGGTCCCCACTCTTTTGAAATTGCTTTCTTTGGACCAATTTTGGCAAATGGATTTCAAAAGCACTTATCACGAGCAGCACGATAAACTTGCCAACCAAAAAAGTCCTGCGTTTGATATGAAATCAGCTCATTTCGTTTAATTATATTACAAAATCGGTCTTACATTTAGGTCTAAAAAAGTAACATACTCCTCTGATCCTATTTATAAGACAGAAAAAGAAAATTTTTTTAATCATTTTTATAAGTCACTTCATTAAATTTTTAGTGTGAATATACTATTTTGTCTATCATTTATTATAATGTAGGTAGTTATCTTTTTTGAAAAGTGTATATATTAAATATGGGTAAAGTTGAAAATTTATAATATTTTAATAGATAGTTAATGCATTTTAAGGTTTTTCTTGATCTGTGTGAAATATACTGAAAGTGCTTTATAAGTAGGATCAGAGGAATATATATTTAGGTTAAATTGTATTCAATACTTTAGGGTGTTTTTTTAGTGGCATGAGGTATCCAAGATAATTTTTTATGTATTCAGCATTTGAAGTATTTTTCATATAACAATCAATATTTTAATATAATCTTTTTATGTATTTAACATTTTAAAGTTTTTTGTTTTCAGTCCGTAGCAAAACACTCCTATTTGTTGGAAAATAATTTTTATATTCTAAATCAATCACCTTTCGACTCAGAGGGGAAGGTCGGCAGAGGAAATCAGATTTTTTTTATTGCTACTTCGAGATTTTTTGTTGGTTTCACTTTCTATTCCAAAAAAAAAGTACTTTTTCAATAATACTCTAACTTCAAAGCTCATTTCGCTTTTTCCTGAAAGGCTGATGATTTTGCATACAAACATTGGCCACGTCTTTGATGATCAGGTTGTTGTCAGTCTGCTTCTTGTGTTGTCTCACATTACCTAGCCATGACAACAGAGATTTGAAGGTGTCCGATCCTCATTCATCAATCAAAATGCAGGCCAATTCACCTAACTATTGTTTTGCTCTGCCTCGACACTCTCTGTCTGTGTCTGTGTGTCTGTGTGAGAGAGAAGATAAAGTCTATCCAACTGCTGTCTAATAAATTAGGTGATGCTTGAGGTTATCTAACTCTTGTTGACATTTAGATGGTAGTGATCCATTTGATTCACAAGCTTAAATGTGATACTTTAATCTTCAATTCAAATACAGATTGCTTGTTATTATTGGGCCACTTACTAAATCAAAATAACATCTTATCTGTAACATTTTGTCATTGTTAAGTCACCCCTTCAGACAAGGGAACGAAAGAAGCCTCCCAATTAAACAATTTTACAGTGAGTACCTAACTGCCATTCCTTTACAAAAATTACTATTTTAATTGAGTCAACTCTCTTGAAAAGAATTCTTTTCTCATATCTATGAACATTCATGTAGTTAAAATAACAACATTTTTTTATCAATGAAATTTTCTCTTTCCACTCACTCTGTTTCTTTTCATTGCATTCCATTTTACTTGTCCAATTCGATTCTTCTCAAGCACTAAACTGCGTGTCATAGTTAACAGCTAGTTGCCTCAGCAACAGCGCTAATAAGATTCCCTCCCTTATTGTAGTTTTCCCCTTCCACTAGTTGTATTAAATGAAAAAAAAGGCTCATCATAACTAATGGCCACTGTTATAGTTTCCCCCCCTCCACTTGAGTGTATTGAAGATGCCCTTCTCCATTGCAGTAAACTGCTTGCACACTTCATTAACATATGTTTAGTTTTGAGATTAAATATGAAAGAAGAGCCCTTCTGTTTGCTCAGGAAGGGAACCTAGCCTGGCAAATCCTAAGTACATATAACTGTCATAACGGAGAAAGAAAATATGAAACAAGACGAGATAAATTCTAACACTAATAAAGCCAAAATTAGAAGCTCTCTGCACAACCTCATTGCATGAAACTTAAAGAACGGTAACCTTTGTTGGCACCTTTGCTCATATTCTTGATGCATTTCCCACTACAAGATTCAAGCCTTTCGCAATTTTGCCTTCTGCACGTTTTCAGTGTCTGGTTCGATCTTCTTCATACCAGAAACAATCTTCAGTCTCCTGGTTTTAGGCCTCCCAACTGATTCTTGTTCATTATTAGTTTGAGGAGGATCAACCGCAGCTTCATCAACTTCAATGGGTTCATCAAGTGCAGAATCATCCCTAGGTCTGATCTTTTTCTTATCAGAAACTACAGTCACCCTTTTGGTTTTTGACTTCCCAGCTGAGTCTTGTTCATCATTAGTTCTAGGCGGGTCAACTGCTGATTCATTAACCACAATGGGTTCATCAAATGCAGAATTATCTTTAGATTCAATCTTTTTCTTATCAGAAAGAATCTTCAATCTTCTGGTTTTAGACTTCCCAGCTAATTCTTGGTCATTATTAGTCTGAGGAGGATCAACTGCTGATTCATCAGCCACAATGGGTTCATGTAGTGCAGAATTATCTATAGGTTCAATCTTTTTCTTATCAGAAAGAGTCTTTGATCTTCTAGTTTTAGACTTCCCAGCTGATTCTTGGTCATTACTAGTTTGAGGAGGATCAACTGTTGATTCATCTGCCACAATGGGTTCATCAAGCACAGGATTATCTTTGGGTTCGATCTGTTTCTTTGCAGGAAGAATCTTTGATCTTCTGGTTTTAAACTTCCCAGCTGAGTCTTGCTCATTCTTAGTTCTAGGTGGATCAACTGCAGAGTCATCAGCTTCAATAGGGTCATCAAGTGCAGAATTATCCCTAGGTTTGGTCATTTTCCTATCAGAGAGAATTTTCGATCTTTGAGTTTTAGACTTCCCAGTTGAGTCTTGCTCATTCTTAGTTCTTGGTGGATCAACTGCAGAGTCACCAACTTCAACGAGTTCATCAAGTGCAGAATTATCCTTAGGTTCGCTCTTTTCCTTATCAGAGAGAATCTTCGATCTTTTGGTTTTAGGGTTCCTTGTTGAGTCTTGCTCGTTCTTAGTTCTAGGTGGACCAACTGCAAAGTCATCAGGTTCAATGGGTTCATCAAGTGCAGAATTATCCCTAGGTTCAATCTTTTCCTCATCAGAGAGAATCCTCAATCTTTTGGTTCTAGACTTCACAGCTGACTCTTGCCCATTCTTAGTTCTAGATGGATCAACTGCAGATTCACCAGCTTCAATGGGTTCATCAAGAGCAGAATTATCCTTAGGTCCAATCTTTCTCTCATCAGAAAGAATCTTTGATCTCTTAGTTATAGACTTCCCAGTTGACTCTTGCTCATTCTTAGTTCTAGGTAGGTCAACTGCAGAGTCATCAATTTCAATGGTTTCATCAAGAGCAGAATTATCCTTAGGTTCAATCATTTTCTTATCAGAGAGAATATTTGATCTTTTGGTTTTAGAACTCCTAGTTGAGTCTTGCTCATTCTTTGTTCTAGGTGGATCAACTGCAGAGCGGTCAGCTTCAATGGGTTCATCAAGTGCAGAATTATCCTTAGGTTCAATCTTTCTTTTATCAGAAAGAATCTTAGACCTCTTGGATTTAGACTTCCCAGTTGATTCTTGCTCATTTTCCGTTTGAGGAGGATCAACAGCAGAGTCATCAGCTTCAATGGGTTCATCAGGTGCAGAATTATCCTTCGGTTCAATCTTTCTCCTACCAGAAAGAATCTTTGATCTCTTGGTTTTACGCTTCCCAGCTGATTCTTGTTCATTTTTAGTTTGAGGAGGATCAACTGCAGATTCATCAGCTTCAATGGGTACATCAAGTGGAGAACCATCTCTATGTTTGATCTTTTTCTTATCAGAAGCTACCGTCAACCTTTTGGCTTTTGACTTCCCAGCTGAGTCTTGCTCATTCTCAGTTCTAGGTGGATCAACTGCAGTTTCACCAGCTACAGTGGGCTCATCAAGCGCAGAACTATCTTTAGGTTTGGTCATCTTCTGATCAGAAAGAATCTTCAATCTTCTGTTTTTTGACTTCCCAGCTGAGTCTTGCTCATTCTTAGTTACAGCAGATTCATGAGCCACAGCGGGTTCATCAACCACAGAATCATCCTTGGATTTTCTAGCAGGTTTCACAGATTCCGATTTGGAGATTCTAGCAGATGCTCTTCCCCTATAGATTCATTAGAAGGTTTCAATAGGGACTCAGAAAACACAGTTAGACCATCTATCATGCACACTAACCTTGTCCTGCAACAACTGGCTTTTGCTCCCTTGGCGGACTCCGGTGCTGAATTTCCTTTTCCTTTATCTTCTCTACACATCATGAACAATAAAGTCAATAGAACATTTAAAACTTGAAAGCCATAAGAAGCAGATTCAAACCAAAAACAAATAAAGGATGCATAATTAATTAATGCCATCAACGTAGTGACTACATTTATGTCCAGCGACTGATAAGAACTCCAACACTATGTTCAAGGTGCCTAAAACAAATATTCCTATTCTCTTTCAAGGAAAGATCGATTGAAAATTTGTGAGCATTGAAATCTGGTTGTACCCCTAGATTTGAGACCTCAGACCACATATACAGCATCTGGCTAAAGCAAAACATAAGCAGCAAGGAGGCCCTATATCGGACAGAAGACTAGCACACCTATAATGACAATGGGGTCAACAAATTTTTAACGACCAGTTACTCTTAAGAAAAACTCATGCCCATCGTCAAGTACTTTAACTTCGAAGCAATTACATAGATCCTGGAACTGATAATGGCCAAAGACAGTCTTTGCATGGACAGGATGATGCTCTCATATCAGCAGTAATTGAGGGTTTGACTGGATAGCTTGAGGTGAAAGCAGTACTATCAGTAATATTCTGCGTTAATGTTTCTCAGATCGGATGGGTATTACTTACGTATCTGATGTCACCGTCTCAATCTGTTGAAGGCCAATTTCTCGATCCTGGCAAGCAGAAGATCAGGAAGTATAAGCTATATCTATGACACAGTTTACAGAACGAAAATGTAATAAGCATCCACATTTAACTCACTGCATCTGGTGAAGCATGGTCTGTAATTAGCTCCCACCGTTGCTTTTTGAGGTTTAAAACTTCCACGTCACCATCAGCATATAAAATCTATTGAAAAGGAATTAGAAACATAAAAGGGCAAAAAAAAGAAAGAAAAAAAACAGTTTCCTAAATTATTTCACACTTTGTAAGTCACTGCCAAAGTAGTAAAGTATACAACTGGGGCAAGTTATATATTGTTGACAAGATAGGGAGAGCAGAAGTTCCTTTATGTTCCTACTATGATCAGACAAAAAGACACACTCTTTATGCCTGTGTAGGTTACAATGAACTAGTATCTTAATCTACAACTACAAGAGTTTTCTTAAATTCTTCATACCTCTCATTAAATATATAAATTCCAACAACTTCATACATCTAACTTGAAAAAGATAAGTCCGTGTATTTGAGAATCCAGCACAAGGAAATTTTAGGTTGACAGCCCGTAGAATCATGGTAAAAATCCGAGCAAAGTAGGAAATGAATGATCACCTCCTCGCATGATAAGTACAAATTGAAAATGAAGGATCGTTTGACACAGCCTTGTCAGAAATTCACAATATTGATGAATGTTTAAATAAGCATAAGGGTCTAAACAAATAAAATAGGATCAGTGAAATCCATCTCACCTTGTGCTTTCCTTTGGCAGGGTCATAAAAATCAACAACACCTTCATAAAACCTGGAAAAAAATGGTAGGTCAATATATATATATATATATATAGGATAATCCAGCTGGTCCTTGAAAAGCATCGATCAACAATTGATTGACGGAGGCAAAGAAAGTATATTCATAAACCAATACTTAAAGCTATCGACATGTCAGGTCCACATGTAAGAAGACCAGGGGACGAACATATGTATGTGGGATTAATTACCCCACCTCACACAAAGAGGAAGAAAAAATTTATATGTATTATGTATGCAAATAACATTGTCATTAAAGAAAGCTTTAACTTTGCCCCCCAAAATTTTTAACTTTGCCCCCCTTACAATTTTTTATCTCTTTCCTTCAATATTTTATTCCTTTTGTTGATCATAAAATTATATTTACGAAGTAATAGATATATTAAAAGTTTTTCAGTAATTTTATGTCTTTTCCTTCAAGAATAATTAATAATATAATCTTCACTTCTGTTTTTCCTTTCACAAAATTTCTTTTATTTGCCATTTTAGTTGTTTTTTTTTGGGCTCACTATAAGGGAACATTTCTACAATGAAAAGAAAGATATTTTTTTCTACATCATTTGACAAATTATTTTTTTTTCTCACGTTTCAAGTAATGAAACCTGTCAAGCATTAAAGCATATCAAGTGAAAGCATTGGTAGCAGATAAATGCAGTGATAGAAATGGATTGTGCAATAGTGATACGGAAACACGTACCTTTTATCCATTGGCCACCAGACCTTGATCCTGCTACCAACTGAAGGTTCATTGCAGTCATGGATTTCAGAAGCCTGAAGAAAAAGTAACAGAAAACAAACATTAAGAAATTTGGCCAAAAAAGATGCATAAATTGAGAAATAAGCAACTTGAGAGGGGTCAGGTTCCACCGGATGAACACCATGAAAATGCTTCTGATGCAAAAGAGTTTTTGTTATAATTTTCAAAATAAAGCTTCATCAAGTCTTGTTAATTTTGGCGTTATCATTCAAACAAAATAGTAGTCCCTAAAGCCGTAAATTTTGACACTAGGCAATGATTAAGATGCATGCACGATTGAAAAGAATGAAACAAACATTTTTTTCCTTCAACTATCAAGCAATAATGTGAAGGAAACGTCTATATTCCTTCATTAATCTTTACAAGATATATCAACTCATAGGTTCAATATAATTAACACAATCATTATTTTTGAGCGTCACCTTTTAAAAAATACTGGGAAGTGTCACAAAAATGCTTGAGGTAAAGCGGCATCTCAAAAGTTTTAGATAGAAAAGATTGAAATTTCAATACATCTGAATAAACCTTTTATGTGTATGTTCTGAAGTCAGGTTTCAAACGTGATTTCCCAGAAGGGTAGTCACATCAGAAATGTGATCTCAAACACAGCCTAAGTAACACATACCTCAACACTAACAGTGGTTCTCTTCCTCCTTCGTTTTGTTTGAGGGGTTTCTTCAGCTCCGGTCAGTTTCTTACCCAAAGACTCAGTTAGCTGCTGCTAAAATTGGTCACAATATTTGTTCCAAGAAGACAAACAAAGTGAGATTTTACTAGTACTTATATACATGTTCTGTTCAAGCAGATAGTACCAGGTCAGTTGGCCCTACCTTAATAGTACAAGAGCCATTGACATCTTTATTGGGTGGAGCATCAAGCTTCCTCCTTCTCTTAACACTCGTTTGTGTTAAGGCCTGATCCTCCTCTGTATTTGTTGTTTCTATATTCATCACTGGCGTGGCTTTCTCATCTTCACCAGGCTTACCAATTATGTCATCAACTACCGATTCAGTATTCACGGCAGTATTCTCATCAGTCTTGGAAGCAACTTTGATTTTCCTCAGAGGTGCCTGATTTTTCATTTCAGCCTCTTTCATTACTTCAAGATCCCTTTCCGACCTCAGACTAGCAGGTTCCAAAGAAACATCCTCATTCTGTGCAATCAAATGGTCTTCCTTGGTCATTGATACAGACCTAGGGTCAGCACCTTGATTATTGGTGATACTATTTTTCCTTGGCCGACCCCTTTTGCGATGGCTTTTGTCAGGAGTTCTCTGATCTGTTGAAGGTTGAGCAGCATCAATGTTCTTGTCAGTTTCACGCTGGGATACTAGAGCTTTACAGCCCTTATTTTCAGATTTCTTCAGAACAGGGTCCTTTAGCAAATCATGATTTGCGGGAGGTGAAAGCTCAATATCACTATCACAAGCCTTTCTGCCTTGAGATGTTTTTGTGGATTTCTTATTGGTTTTACGTAGAGAAAGTTCACCAGTACTTTTAGGTTCTAAAAGCAACTTATCCTCTTGGGATGCAGAGCTTTTAGAAGGTGGAAGACCAGCACCCCTATCACAAGCCTTTTTGTGTTTTATGGTTTTCCCTGTTTTAGGTTGGGAAACTTCACCCACATTTTCAGTTGGAAAATAACAGCCACCGTTGCTAGCCTTTTGAAGCTTAACTGCTTTTGCAGATTTGCTGTTCATACAAATCTGAGAGTGATCATAGCCTTCTTCAGGATTCATTAAAGAATTGGGTCTATGACCTCTTTTCTTTGGCATGACATCAAGCTCAGCTTCTGAACTTGATTTTTCAACTGACCTTGAATTTCCATTTTCTAAATTGGTTTTTGTATTCTTTCTTTTCTCATTCTTAGTAAGATCAGAATAAGGTTGTCTCTTTGCACTTTTCCTTTTGATGGTTTCACTGTCCACAGTAGAACTGGGATTTCTTTTGTTCAGCTTGGAATCATCCATGGTTTGAGCAACACGTCTTGCACAAGTCATATCTGGTTCTTGGTCCTTAATTGCCCAAAGAATAAAGATGCTTTAATATTCTAGAAAATCAGCGGAATAATACTCTGAATGCTTATTGTCATTGTGATAAGAGAAGGCATGCACATAAAGAGAAGTAGGGAACAAGACTCCCAATCAATCCTACTAACTTAGTTAATTCAAAATTCAAAACAAACTGTCAACAACTAATAACAACCAGAATACAAAGGAAACAAAGGGACATAAGTCAGAAAGGAAAAATGCAAAGAATAATAACAATAAGACTTAAGCAGGATAGGATCATGATCTCCAACAAATATGGCTTGATTGTTTCATTATGCTAAGTTTGCAATTGTGGTATAATGTAAATAAAATACAATAACTTGTAGAGAGATGGAAAAGATAATTACATCACAGTATTGCTCATCTGCACTTTTGCACACGGAAAGCTCGTTTTCACCTGCCTGAACCTGGAAGCATTGCACCACAACCAATCCTAACTTACATGTAGCTCAAAGCCTCAAACCATCTTAAATAGCTGTTTGTTAGGAAACACAAAGCTTATGGGGAGTATGGATTGTGAAACTATGTAAGGTCCTATTATTACAGAGCATTTATTAAAAATATGAAGATGACGGAACAAACAAGGCATTAGGGTTTATACTCCAACAAGATAAGATCAATACATGGATTTCTCACTCAATCTATTGTAGCAATTCTTTCCCCTCATCCAAAGTTGATTTCTGGAGAGTCAATCCTTCCAACAAGTACATAACATTTTAACAGGATTATCCAGACCAAATATAAGTAACAAAAGGCCGACTGCACATTATTGTTGACCTATGTCACAGACATTTATCCAGTTGGTTGTGTGCAGTACCTTAGCTTTCATCATATTCATGAAACAAAGATCTGTCCCTAAATCTAATTTGATCAAAAGGGAATTGTAAATAAACTAACGAAATCAACAGTGATGGTGAAGGTTCTAGAGAAAGCATAAGAATTAAATTTGTTACATGGTTTCTCATGTCATGCAGCAAAGGTAAGATCAAGCAAGAAAATAAAAAAGTAGTTATGCCAGTTGGTTGGATAGGGTGTTGCATAAGACAAGTAGAACACACCAATGGATCTCCAGAACCATTTGAGTGATTGCATTGAAGTGTTTCAGATCCTCTCTGGCAAATTGAAACTACTATTTCACCAAAAGCATCCAGAGGTCTGCCAGTGGACTGCACCGCTCTCATAACATAGGGCTGAAGCTTAGCAGCACAATTGGTGATAACTTTCTCCGCCAATGACCAAGAGATAGGTGAAATTGCCTGGGAAATTAATAAAGGAAATCAACAAAGTTTAACAAAAGGAGATGAGAAGAAATTGACATAATGCAAAGGAAGTTACCTCATTTTCCTTTCTCAGGCCATCTAATATTGTTCGTAGAAGATCAGCAGAAATTTCTTCACTCTCGTTCAAGACCATTGTCATTATTGCTTCAATGGCAAAGGTCACAACCTCAGGGTGGTTTGGCCTTGAAATTGAGGAAGAAAAACCACAAGCCATTAGTAAATCTATAAGTGTATGAAGTTATTCAGGACGAGGGAAAAAGCAAGCTAGTTTTGCATTGGTACTCGTTACAATAACAACATCCCAGAACTTTAAGAGCTACCCAATGGCAGAGACATCCTCGACTCTTTCGGTGGCACCACTTCACTTGAGATGCCCGACACAAAAATTTCATCAAAGGCATTTTAACCTTCAGAAGTACTTCTCATCTATCTTCTCAAAGATCACAGATATATAATTTCGCAGTAAGGTCCGAATTACGACATCAAAATGTATTTTAATCCTTTTATGAACTTCTTTGTAAACTATATATGTCAATAATGTCAATGCCAACTAAGTGCAAATGAAGTTGGGTGCCAATATTTTCTTCAGATGCTGTACATCTTACGCACAGCGTAAAAATAAAGGGAACAAATCGTAACTCAAGGCATCTAAATGTGATCTCTGATTAAGCATCAATTTGACAAATTCAAAATTGTGTACCGATACTAATTGCGATACAACAAAGGTTATAAATCAGTTCTTAAATTTCTGTCTTTTCCATAATTGATATATTTAATTAATACCCACTTGCGAAAACCAAAATACACCTTCTTTGTCAGCAAGATTTACAAATTTCATATCCAAATATGTTTTGCATACGAACAAACAGATAGCAGAAATGTTGACATGGCCCCAACCTAACAACTCTTAGGAAAATCTGAAACATTTGAACGATCAAGTCATCACACTCAAGATCCATCATCAGCAGGCATGATCTGACCCTTGCGACATTATCAACTATTAAAAGTGCCTTGTCATAACTGCGGCTGGGTACATCGGATAATTTTTCAAAAGCTTCAACTGTGAGCTTGAAAATTTCCTGTTCACCATGAAATGTAGTTCAATCTATGCATAGTTCCAGCAAGAAATAAATGGCACAGTCATTAAGAAATTGTAATCTGTATATGAAGTTTCTTAACAAGGTTTGATAGAAATATGAAATGTTTGATTTATATAATAACTATTATTACCTTCATATGTTCATCACCATAAGGGGCATCTGGTGCTGTTATTCTGGTAATCTCAGCAATGCAAGATGCGACAGAAATCTTAACATGCTCGTCTGAGTGCCTCAAAAGTTCACCTGAAATCAATGCTTTCATTGATGGTAGAATTGCTTCTTTCACGGTCTCATCTGGTTCTTGATCCAAAGTTGATAATATATTCTCAAGTTTCTGAAAGTTAGAAAACCACACGAGAGAATCAAGTCAGAGTCGCACTACGTTGGGAAGGGTTGTTGTAGAGGAATTCTTTTGACCAGAAGAACGAAAGCAAGAGCTCACACACCCACCAACAGGCACATGCTTACATATAATGCAACAATTTACAAAAGGCCATTTGCTATGACATCTGCGAAGATACTAGAATATTTTCTCATTAATGTAAATGGTGTAATCTGTATCATTATTATAGGTTCAGATACAATTCCGATAGGATATTATTTTGTCATTATGAGCCAAATAACTAGGCTCCTCCCTTCTGTGATATACCTCATTCCTTATTCTGAAATATACAAGAGAAATTCATACCATATTTTTCCATATTACTACAACATAAAAAATATAAAGAGCATCAACTTCACTTAGTATCAAATGCCTCCATGAGAATAATTCTAAGAAAACTACAAAACTTAAGGAAAGTAATAGACCTCCATGAGAATCATTCTAAGAAAAAAGAAACTTAAGGAAACTACAAAACTCCAACTTGAAAATGCTCCATTCAGATGCAGAATTTGCGTGTCCCAACCTATTAGATATGCCTATTAGCTTCAAGACCCTAGGCTCAACATGGGGGGTTGTTTTCCCACTTGCTTACCCTCTCCCTAATTAGACTCCTACTAAAGTCTCCCTTAGACCAAAAGAAATGGCAAGGCAAACATCAAAATAGAGTCTAATACCTAAAATTGTTGTAGAAAGGAAAAATGGATAAGGAAAACCACACATCTCCACCATGAATCATAAACCCATAACAGCAACAGAATGCAGCAGCAAATAAACACCAACCCAATTCAACAAAACATTGAAATTCCCAGAACATAAATAAGAAATGAAGATACGCGGAAGAAAGGGAATTGAGGAAATCACATCAAGAAGAGCGAGAAGCTGATCACTGGAAGAGGGATGATTAAGAAGGCCGTCCCCAACATCTACAAGCGCCTGAAGCACTTCTCTGTCAGGAGGAGCCATTGATTTCAAGCTCAGAAACCTAGAAACTCAACCACATTTGCGTTGAAAGTGAGGGCCGTATATTCATAACCCTAGCCAAACACCAAGCAAATGCAAACAACACAACACAACAAAATCAGGGATATCTGGCAAAGTGTTGAACATGCAAGCATACACTTCCAACATAAACCGGTTTCAAATTTCACTCATTTTGTCATAATCACAAAAAGAAAGTCTTCGGATGTCGAATCCCACTAATACATACTACTTTGGGCAGTTTTCTCGGATTAGAGTAACCATGAAAAAAGCTTCTTTCTTTTATTAAGGAGACTCTCTCATTGGCGCTTTAATGCCTCTGTAGCTGGGCGTGGGACTTGTGCGACAATTACCATTTTATCCTCGTGGTTTGAATTCTTCTTTGGTCTTCACTGTACTAAGTTGGCAACTGAGATAAAAATTTCACCTTTTTCCTCAGTGCTTGTTGTCGTCAACGGAGAAAACAAAGGAAAACCATTGCACCAGATTTTAACTTCAAGGTAAAATTAAGTATGATAAACATCGTTAAGATATTTAAAATCAAAATTGCTGAAGTTTACACAAATTATCATTTTCGTGTCATGTGTGCTATCTACAAGCATCATCAATATCAATCGATAATCAATAACTCTTCTACCAAATCACAGTACATCTAGAAATGGCTTAGCACCGGCCCAAGACATAAATCACTGTTCAGAAGTTGCATTCATTAGAAAAAAAAAGTCTTTCTGATTTACAAGCTTTCTGTGCATTGCGTGGAGTAACACAAGCTAGTTGATCGTAAACCTGGAAGCAATAACAATAAACTATAGGCTACCAACGTGTTAACATTTTGCTGTTTTTATTTTTTTTTAATCTAGAGTAAAAAAAAGAAAAGAAAAGAGGATAAGTTGATCATGATCGTACAATAGATGCTTCTATCATTTTAGCATTTTAGGTTTGATTTCTTGTTCAAAACTCAGTTCAGCGTGCTTCTAATATTTACCACTTATGAAACGGTACAATTTTATATATTTTTTACAATTTTTAAAAGACAAAAAATAAAAAATATAATAGATGAGCACCTTGCCTATCCTTCAAGATGGGTAAGAGATCAGTGCTGGGGTGGTACCACCTTCTCATGTAGAATTAGGATGGAGCTTAAAATCATTTTTAGATTTTACTAGATAAAATTTTTTTTACATATTTATTTTTATAAACAAAAGTGTTTTTTGAAAAAAAAAAAAAAACTAATCCAAACGTAGAATTAACAAAACTCCATCCGACTGGCTTTTAACCTACTGGAGGTATGCTCGCAGCTATCCATTAGAGGTTGACACGGTAAAATGTTTCTTCCCAATTTGGGGTCAATGGAACATCAACCACATTAAGTACTACTTTCACTTTTTAAGGAAAGAGTTATATAACTAATTTACAGATATTAAAAAATTAATTAAGTTAGTTATTTATCATAAATGAGTATTAATTTTTTTAAAATATTACTATTATCTTTAATTATGTGTATTAGAACTACATCTTCATCTTCATGGAACCTTCTTAATATAGAAAGATATTTTAGAGTTTTGGAGATCCAAACAATGGCGGCAAATTGTAGTTTCTCACTTTCCCTTGCTTGCCCTTCACGTAACTAAACATAATTTCATTTATTCACAATTGCAACACTTCATCATGGATATTTGTTTATGTGACGTTTTAATTTGGCTTTTCATTGATCAATTCTTTTGAAAAAAATTAATTTAAATTCCTTATATTATTATCCTATTTCAATCCAAATTTAAGTAAGGAATCTCTTGACTTAACATAAAAGAATTTTATCAATAAAAACGTTAAAAAACATTAATAATGAGAAATCTAAATTAATTCGTGACAAACTAGTAAATTTAAGATCAAGATAAAATTAAAAGATAACATTGTAAATGTTTTAATAACGGCCAAGCTAAATAAAAAAGTATGATGATGATGATGATAAAAGCTTACTTGTCTTTGACAAAAATAGAGATTTCCTCTCCTATTATCAACTTTAGGGACTTGTCAAAATTCGATAATTCATTAGTTGGATGTGATTAAATCGCAACAATGGATAAATTAAACCCATCATCAAGTACTAATGAATCAAAATTAATACTGCTGAAATTGGAAAATAAAATTAAAGTGGCATACTTAAAATAGAAATTGTATCAACCATTTTATTGTATCCGAAACATTCTCATATTTCATGTGTCCATTTTCATTTTTCCCAAACATGTCTACAATCTTTCGCCTATTTTGATGATTGATTTGGCAGAAATGTGATGGTGAGAAAATGATTTATCATATTTCTATACCAATTATGTGGTGATTGTATGATCTTTTTTGGAGAAAGACAGAAAAAATGTTCAAGAAATATATATATAAATTTCAATTCAGGACTTTGAAATGCCTAATTATCCTGAACTCATCTAGGGATCAAGTTGTGAAACAAAATTACTTACATACTTTTCATTTCAAATCACTAAAGTCTCTATCGAAGAACAAGATTTTGCATAACGAATGATAATATCTTAGACAAGGACAACTTAAGTTGAAGTCTTTTAAGGCTTCATTGAAGGGATCATGCCCGGTCGATTGGATGTGAAGACCTCTGTTGCTGCTCAAAAGAATTTTGGAAGCTGATACTGTTTCTAGTCTTGTTATAGTTTTTTATGTTGTTTTGTTAATTTCTCGGTTTTCTTTTTCTATTAGATACTACCTCCGGTCCCAATTATAAAACCTCGTTTGTAGTATACAAACGAGGTCTTATAATTAGGATTGGAAGTAGTACTTTGTACCTCTTGCTGTTTTTTGGTAATAAAATTTTCTGGTTAGGGAAGAAAAAATAGAAAGGCATATAAGGATGATGATAATAGTTTACCCATTGACAAGGTTTTTTGTGCTTTTGTGTTGACAGGAACACCTTAGTGAATATAAAAAAAATTTTGCAGTCAAGATCTTACAAAAGGAATGATTTGTCATTTTAAGACTTCTTTTTTATCCTCATGTAAATTAAAATTGAAACAATGTGTCACTCTGCGCATGTTAAAAACCTAAACCACATATTTTATTCTGAAATTTATTGTCCATGCACTTCGTTTATTATAAGTTATTTAGAAATTACAAGAATAAAACATACGTTAAAATGATATTATGAGATCTAGATAACTACTTTTTTTAATTTTCCAAGCCATGTATATTAAAACCTTAAAGAACATATTTTATTTCAAAATTCAATACACTCATGCATGTTAACAATGTAAACAACAACGTGGTCTAATTTAGAATTTATTACCAAATACATATATTATGTGTATATACAAGCAATTAATTTCATTAGAACTTGTTTTATTCTACAATTTATTACCAAACATATTAAGCAATACAAGCAATAAATTATTTTATATGGAATTTGTTATTATGCGTAAATTAAATTTCTGACAAAGAAAATTCATTGGGTTGCAGACATAAGCTTTTACAATTTGTTTAATTTTTTTTGGGGAACCAAACATAAAATGATATTAAAAAGAAGTAAAGTTTACAAAGTACATACTGAGAGTAAGAAAAGGAATTAAATAGAGAAACAGTCTTTAGAAATAACATGAAACTTATAATAAAAATAATAGTGAAGAAGCGCAAGGATTTGTTGCCAGGTAATAAATAAATGAATGGTTGATAGAGCAAGCTGAAAGTTGAAGGAATCTCTTGTCAATACTATGGATGCCCAGCAATAGTTTGGCTTGAGGGCTTAACATGGTAGATTATTTTATCCAAAATAAACATGCCCTGAGACATTTGGAAAGAAATGGTTGCCCTGCCAGAATGAGGTTTTGCTAGAGAAATTCTTTCAGGAGTTTGCATTGATAGTAGAGAATACCAGGGCAATAGTGGGTGAGCATTTTTATATTTATATAGAAGAATATCCCAATCATGCATCTGAATAATTTATTGAGGGGGATCCGAATGAAGATTTTGCTGTAGACATATTTGCTCACAAATATTGTCAAAAGCAAAGTAGAGAATGAGCTTATATGTTGAACTTCCTGAATCACTATCAAGGGATGATCTTTTTTACCCTCATGTAGAAACTTGTTTCTTTTCCGTCTAATTGTATGCAATACGCAAATAATACCGCAAATTAAAGGGGAATAACCTTGTTTTAGCAAAGCAAGGAAAGTTGAAGTGATCCAGTTTTTGAAATCCTCAAAGCTGCCGAGCTCAAGCCGAATTGAAAAACAATCATACCAAAGAGCCCTAGTATAAGGGCAGGAAAAAAACAAGTGTTCTAAGAATTCCTCTTCAACAAAACCAAACTGGCACAAAGTAATACTGTCGCCATGATGAATTTTTACATGATGAATTTTTAGGATATCAGATGTCAACAATGCTTGATTTAACAGTTTCCGAATAAATACTAGCTACTTATATGGTAGCTGTAGGTTCCACGAAAGACACCAAAAATCCCAAGAAACTAAGCTCATAATAGTAGGTGTAGACCAAAGGATCTCCATTCTATCTTTAACAAGGTACTCACATGAAGGGTTACCATTCCAGGTTAACTTGTCAAATAGATTTAACAAGAGATAGGTAAATTCATAATTTGCTTGACAATATCTTCATAATAAATAAGGTTAATTAGATGAGAATTCCAAATCACTAGATTTAAACAAGAAATATGTAATAAAAGATCCACCACCATTTTATACAATTTGTATAATTAAAATTGTACAATTTGTAAAGTTAAACTTGTAATGTTATTATTATTATTGTTATTTTGCTAAAACATAGGTATTTTCCTATTGGAGGTACTGTCGGGTACTAAATATGGACTTCTCTTCCAACAGAGATTCAAACATTGGTTCGCTACCTCGTAAGGGACTAGTCTCTTTAGCTAGACCCAATTTTAGTTGGTTAAATTGTAATGTTATTGTATCAAAAAAATAATTGTAATGTTATTGTGGGTCTCAGTCCAATTTTTTTAATGTGGTCCCACACCTAGTTTTCTTTTCTTTTTTAAAATACAGGCCCCATATATAAAAAAATAATGTTTAAATAAAATACTGTGGGGGTACTGTAAAACAAATCTATGATAGGTATAGATAGACAGATAGATATTCAGGTGAGTTAATCTTTAAAATAATATATTGATTAATTTATCTATGGTTCTTGAAATGCTTGATGGAATTATTACTTTATTATTGCAAAATCCACTTTGACAATGAGTTTGGAGAGAATTAATTCCTAATTATCAGCTAGGGCATGCCATGTGGCTTCTAAAACATGCCTTAAACGGTTAGTTTGACCATGTCCCCCCCCCCCACCTGAAATTCTTTTGTATCTGAAATTTTATACTTACCATTTTGTATTTTCTTAATATCTTCTTGACTATACCATTAAGAAGCGGAGGATGCGAATTGAAAGTGAGGCCGATGTATAAAGTAGGTACCATAAGCCACTTCACCCTGATCAAAGAGACGCCAATTTTATGGAACTCAAGGACTTCACATTTTTACACACAAACAAAAAAACAGAGAGAAGAGAGAGAAATTTTTTCATGAATGAAGCCACCTAATATATTTTCAGACGATTCTTTCAACATTTATAAAATTCTATAAGCATTATTGTGAAATAAATTTATTATCTTACTAATACATAATGTGAAAACAGAATTAATGAATCTGACAAACGAGTCTTGAATTACTTGGTTGCTATTTTCCATACTAACCTAAACAAATTTCCCAAACAAATATGTACCTTAATTTTTATTCATCAATTAAAAAAAAGAAAAACGATATAAAAGGAAATGGAAATACAATATTCTAATTCAGACATCTAAAAAGTCAAAATCTCAAGAAAAAAAATGGTACCCAATTTGGTATTTTGTAAATATAATCACATAACTAAAATGCTTTCTTATTAGCTTTTTTTTTTAAAAAAAAAAAAACTATCAAATTTGTTATTACTAGTACATTTTTTGTCATTAGTTGTTCAACACTTGTCATTATCAGTTTACAACTTATATACACAAATATCTTGTCATTGTTAGTATATTTCTTGTCATTTACTCCTTCCGGTTCAAAATACAAGCTAAACTTTGTTAGAAGAGCTTGATTTTTTTAGAACATAAAATTCACTTTTGTCTAAGCATTAATGAGTTTTTTCTAATTTTACCCTCATTTTTTTTTCTGTTTGATTCATTTATTACATTTTTACTTATTCTTTTTATTAATAAGAACATATTTGGGAGGAAAAAATATGCCTTACATATTTATTGTTTTAAACTAATTTTAATTATTTCTTAATAAAATAAATGGATAAAATTTAGGGAAAATTACACTCAGATCCCACAAAGTACAATTAATATCAAAAAGATCCCACGAAATCGCGAAATGATTCTGAAGTCCCCAGGGACCTGTGTGTAATTAATTCTAATTGTGAAATTACCTACTTACCCCTGTTAATTTTATTGTAACAATTCGTTTACAATCTCAACAGTGGCTGTTAACAACCCGAGAAGACGTGATTGACAACCTCGACAATGCTTATGACAACTCACTCTGTGGAATGCCAGGGGCGTTGTTGAGATTGTTAACCACCTCTTCTCGGGTGTTTAACAGCCACTGTTGATGTTGTAAATAGGTTCTAATTTTATTTACAATCTCAACAGTGCTGTTAACAACCCGAGAAGACGTGATTAACACCTCGACAGTGCTCATGACAACTCACTGTGTGGAATACCAGGAGCGTTGTTGAGGTTGTTAACCACCTCTTCTCGGGTTGTTAACAGCCACTGTTGAGGCTGTAAATAGGTTCAAATTAACAGGGATAACTACGTAATTTCACAATTAGAATTAATTACACACAAGTCCCTAGAGACTTCAGAATCATTTCGCGATTTCAAGGGACCTTTTAATAATTAATTGTGTTCTGTGGGACTTGAGTGTAATTTTCCCTAAAATTTAACTTATATTTTGAACCGAAGGAAATACTATTTAATAATTATCATTACCTGTTCATAAACCTTTTTATACAAAACATTTTTGTCATTTAATTATATTTACAAAATACCAAGTCAGGCATAGCTTCCTTTTTGGAATTTTGACTTTTTAGGTGCCTGAATAGGAATATTGCAGTTTTCAACTTCTTTTTATATCATTCTCTCCACAAAAAAAATTTACCCAAAAGCTAACCATTCAACTTATTGCAACCATCCCAGCATTGCCTTACCTAGAAAAGGAAAAAAGGGTTAGGAGCATAAACAATCTTAGGCAAATTTCTTTCTGCATCCTCTAGTGAACAGCTAAACCTTCATAAGGAGGAGTCCGATTATTTAAAACAGACAACGAAAGTTGTAATTGAAACTTAGGTTTCTGCTGAGGTTCATCTCCATTACTAATGACAATTTTAGGAATATCTCACACACAGCAACATTAATTAAAGGGCTTGTGACTCAGAAGCACAAGGCAAAGAACCAATGTGTTTCCATCTTCTCTTGAAATATCACACTTTCTTCTGCTGAGCCTGCACCAAAGATCTGTTATAGACAATCGACGATATTAATTTCAGTATCATATGGTAACTGTGTAATGAAATATATTTAGAATTAGAGGTCACACGTTAGTCACCATTACTCCTATTATGTGATTCAATAATTATTATTGATCTAGATTCACCAGTTAATGAAACAATCTGCAATTGCTGCTCAGGTTAAACCAGCAGACAACGAAAAAGGAAACAAGAACCGTAAATAGAAAAGAACCAAAACTGAAGAGGGACTTGTCATCAAGGCCAAAATATAAGATTATTACGGTCGATAACTTGAAGCTGGTCACAAAGTCAGTTCCTTTATGGAGCTTAGTCAAGTCATAGTCAACATACAAATTCCAAAATAGATAAATAAAAAGACAAATTCTATGATACATTAATGTTTTTCAGTTGAATATTCAATTAGGAACCAGAACGCATAAGAAATGCAAACTGAATGATTATTTAAAATGTTGGATAAAAGCAAACATAAGAAATCTAAACATTTCACATATTCATGAAGATGCAACCAAGTTTTAAATTTCTAATTAGTCACCTTTAAAAAAATTATACAAAAGCAAATGCACACAACACAGCTTATTTTGTTCAGTGACCATGACAGTAATATTATGAGCATGAACTCGAGAGTCGTGAACTCACCACACTAACTAAACAGAACTGAAACAAAACAAAACCTTTTACCTTAGCATAACATAGGGGGCCGTTACGCTCACCGCGTTGTCCTCTTACGCTTAAATTGCTTGATCTGCCCCACAATGTAATTGATGACCTCTTTCAATGTAGCCTTCCTATTTTCCTTGAAGTTCCATAGTTCAAAAACAATATATCTACCACTAGGATTATATTCATTTAATTCTCTCAAGGCCGTAATGACCGTCATGTATATATCATCTCCCCATTCCTCCTTGAGATTTCGCAACTTTTCATCATCTTCATCAATTAATTCCTGCATCAATGTAACATCAATTATGTTTCCCACATCAATCAATTTACCTGTTCTGGAAGTAATATGCAAATAGCTTGACTGGGAACTGCAGAGAAAGAAAGCAGAACAAGTACACCATAGTACAAGAGCAAGGGATCATGTTGGACTCGAACCATAATTGATAATATGCATAGTTACCTTCTAAAATAGATTGGAAGGCACATCTAAATTTCTGATACAAAATTGTAACACACCCACATGTAGAGAAAAAGATCAGTATCAATTGCAGTACACTGCGCCACACTTTTTATTCATCTCAGTGAGGGATAAATTGATACGAAGTAGACAAACAATCCCTGAAAATCAGCGACAATCTGACAAACTAACTCGTAAATAAATTTGAATCTGAAGGTAACAGAAAATATCATACACCAGAAAGATAAATTAAAAGATTATAGATATATTGAGAGAGCTTTCTTGCGGAGGTAATCCCAACAACAGCAGCCAAACCCATGGTAAACATTAATTAAAGTAGGCACGTGCCAAGCAAATTGTTTAGGGGTGGCCTATGGGAGGGGTAGTTAAGTTTTGTTGTCTTTTCTGGTATTTCTGTTGTTGCTTTGGAATTTAAGCCTCACCTATCACCAAAAAAAAAAAAAGGTACGCACATGCCAAGCAAATATTATTGGTTTTCTTTAGCGTACCTCCGCTTTCTCATGATCTGAGATCACTTTAAAAGGATGCCACGCTGAATCCTTCAAGTTCTCTTGCCACAAGGAGCACAGCTCAACACCCTTTGTCTGAGGATCTTCGAGAGCGATCTTTTTCTTGCAAACATTCACAAAAACCTTCTCATCAAGCTCTCCCATTCTCTTAATCCCAATATTAGTTCGGGCATTTAGCATATTCTTTAGCCCCTGAAAAATAAGGAGAAACATAAGGGTTCAAAATCTTCTCCTGATATAATAATCCTTGTCAAGAAAATATGGTTCACAGTTAAGCATAGTTATTCAGTTCTTTTCATATCTGAATCAAAACAAATTTGCTGGGAGGAGATCAACTAATAGTACAAAGCAGCAGGAAAAAAAAAAATAATGTCAACTTCGCTACAAATATATATTTAGTGAAGAAGCAAGAAAAATCTGTCCCTACCTCTCCCTCTCTCAACTATGTTCAATAGTTCACAAGATATCAAAATTATTTGTTCCTTATTGTTTGTACAGAGAATTGAACATGTCCAAGAAATATATACACCTTTTTCTATCTCCTTCACTCCTTCCCATAACCACGCATCTAAAAAGTGCCTCATCAGTCCCATTAGTAGCAAGAATCCAAATGCTTAGCAGACACTTCTTTAAACTATATTGCAAGAAAATGAAAAATCTTTTTTTTTTTTTGGTGAAAAAAATATTTTATTTATCGTTAACTATGTTTGCTATATGAAGAAATTTAGAGATCAGGAATCAACATATAATAAAAGAAATCATACTTCTATTAGTTCTTTACGAGCTTCTTGTAGTTCATCATTGCTCTGGCGCTCCTTGACAATAAGAGTTTGATTCATGGATTCCACATCATCTAATTCAACTTCTTTTTGTTCCAACTCATCATTCATTTCTTTAATCTTCTTCTGGACAGCATCATCATCTCCAAGATGCTTCCACACTTGTAATTTCCCCTTCAACTCTTCTATTTCCATTTCCAACTTCTGCTTCGCATCAAGCTGCTTTTCCAACTCAATAATCTTCCTCAATGCCTCCTCTTTCTCTCTCTGAAAACATTGAGGTGCATATAAGCAGAAGGAGATCATTGTGAATTAAGCTATAGGCAGCAAATGCAAGACTGCTACAATGTACACATTCTAGACAATACAAAGTAGGGAAACCTGTTGCTCTTCAATAAGTCTCAAGACATTCCCATCAGCTTTCTTCCGCTCCACAGAAGCCTTATTGAGGGATTCATTCCTTAGATCTTTCTGGAAGGAGAAAGAGATTGTATTAGTATCTCATAGATGTACATCATAGATGCTAAGAGTCTCAGAGTAAATACTAACACGCCCGCAACAATGATGGAAATTGAGTTATTAAGCATCTACTACGGGATTGCCTATGGATTTGAAAAGCAACATCATAGAAAAAAATTTCACTGGACCATTGGAGCTGAGACGCTTCATATAAAATGAATATGCTAGCTATTTTTCATAACCACTTTGAATGTAAAACTATACTAACTTTTGTAGATCTATATTTTTCCACAGTGAAACAAACTATAGGTCTAGTTCACAGATAGGGAAAAGTCTCCACTTTGCGGGTTGGTTTAGGCAAATAGATGGACCCAAAAATAGGCTTCAGCCCAGGAGTTTAAAAAAAAAAAAAAAAAAAAAGGTAAATAATGGTAGCAGACCAAGAACCAAAACAGTAATACAAGTTTACATGGGTGGTTACGGATAAGCATGTGAGATCATGGGTAAAAAGCAACGCATAAAACAAAATACTGAGACAGAAAATGCGGTGTCTCATTACCATCCTTTTGTCTTCTTCAAGCTTCTGCTTCTCTTGCTCAGTTACTACTTCTCTTTTGTTTAAATCTCTGCTCCACAAATCAAGCTTCCGCTTCTTGGCCTCTAATTCACTGTTTAACTTTTCTTGTTCATCCAGTATCCTTTGTAACTCCTCTCGTGCCCTCCGCTGCATTTTCCTTGATTCTAACAAAACATGAAGCAATTATACATCAATATCTTGCAAGTAATTTTGACATTAATGAACATAAAAATGATATCAAAATAGTATATAGTCAATGTATGGCACATACAAGCACAAAAATTCTTTACAGAAAGAAAGTAGATAAACCTTCAAGAAAAGCATGATGCAGCTGGTCTTTCTCCACAAGCATCCTACTCAATGACAAGGTCGTCTCATTGTATTTATATTGCATTTTGTTAAGGTTCTCATTTGTCATATCAATTTTCTTTGCTAGGTTTTCCACAACTTTATGCCTGCTTTTCGATGCTTCATGGACAACATCTGAGACAGTTTTTAAGCTTCCTTTCTTGCGGAGGTATTTCCCTATTGGCCCCTCACAATGATAATCATCTTCTCGAGCAATCCATCCATAAATATTCGATCCTAGCTGCACGTTTTGCATCTTCCAATCCATTTTACCAAAATGTTTTACTTCAAATGACTTCTCAAAATCTCTAGCATTCAGAAAGCCATTCCAATCATCACTAAATTCTACCACAGCTTGAGCAGTGGGGTCATCTTCATTTAACATCCGAACATCTAAGGGCCTGTATTTAGCCAACTCCTTCAGCCAATACTCAGAATTATGTAAACTCTTATCCTGTATGTTGACCATTATTCCAGTCCAGGGCCAGACATAAAGTTCATCCTGCTGAGGTTGACTGACAGGTTTTGGTAAGGGTGGTTGGACTTGCTCTCCTTCACCAGATAAATCAGTCTCCAAATATTTAGCCAGAGCAAGGTGGTTAGCCTTCTGTTTTGCACTTCTATTAGCTGAACCCTTACCCACTCCTGACGCATGTTGCAGCAAGTCTTTGTATTTGTAATCTTGCTTTTTCTTTCCAGCACAGAAAGGACATCTGAGAGTGCCATTTGAATTTTTTACTTTATGGTTCCCAGTCCTTAATTGTTCATATGGTTTCTCCTTGTACTCATCAATCTCAGATTCACTGATATCTGATTCTTCTTCAGAGCTGATGTCCATTAAGGCTCTGCATACAAAATGCCAAAATCAGCCCAAATCAGGGAAGAAAGGTTGTGTATAATTTGCTGGGAGGTAAACTATAAAATTATGAAAGCCAAAATTAGCAAAAGCTGGACAATAATATTGAACCCAGATGCATATCCAAATGAGACTGAATTAACAAATACCATTGGATGCCAAGAACCTCACCAACCTTTTTGAGAATAGCATTACTTTTACAATTTGAATGATATAAACATTGACATATCTGCCTAATAAAATATATTCCATGAAAAATTTGGCTTTAAAACTACAATGTCAATTCTAAACATCTTCACATGCAATTATTGGTTTTGTAGATGCAGTACGTGCAATATATATAATGCTTTTATAACATTTACAAAATAAAAATCTCTTGCAGTTTTTCTTTTGCTTTTTCCCCCGGTTACATAAAACAAGATTAAATTCAGAAAGTGTCAGGCTTCTAGCCACCAATAATTTGGATATCTTTGTTGCTCTGTTAAATGTCCTGAAGCCGATTGAGAAGTCAACATGATTTACCACCATTCAATATACCTAGCCATATGCCAAACGTTTACGTATTATACTATTATCAAACTGTCAAATTATCATATTAAAAACTCAGCACATACAACCAGTAGCTTCAATTTTATTTCAAAACAAAATACGTATTATCATGAAGCTAACTGAAGAAATAGCTCATCTGAAATGACAATGGCACATTACAATATCAAAAACCTTAAATTATGAAGAATTATTGCATTCACAAAACAAACGGCATGAACAATATGGGATTTCAAAATGGATCTCTGCTGTCTAATGATGAATTTCATTCAACGCCAGTACCACAAACGAGAACTTCCGCATTTCCAAGTATACATCACAAAACAGCATTTCAAACCCACAGACCATATTTCGAGATGTATACTGCAAAGTAAAGAAAACTTGAAATTTGAACAAGACAGTGCGCAAGCAAAATACCCAGTTAACATTCATTAACAAGTAACAGCTATAGGTTCCTTTAGAATCCACCTAGCATCAAATGGTCCTTTTGATGTTGCACTCCAACAGTTTCCCACAGCATCCTTATTTGAAAGAATAATCTTTAATTAGAAATTTGAAACCCCAATTCGTCCTTAGATATATGCTGTTTTCCTTGTTCAAGATGTCATGTGAGGAAGCTATTCTAATAGGCATGTGGAATGTAAATAGAGATTCCACTCATGGGCATGCTGAAGCCGAAGATGTCACCAAGAGAAACGCCATTAACAACGACAACGATGAAAAAGAGGAGAGATCGAAAATGAAAAATTTAATACACAAAAAAGTTGACACTGAAACTCAAGACCACGATAAACTGATCATGCAAAGCTCCATCGACATCAACAGAGAAACATGAATTTCACAGCCCACAGTACCAAAAAAAAAAAAGAGTTCCCATCGACATCTTCAGGCGAAATGGAGAAGAAAACGCCATACCTTTGAAAGTCGCGGAAGACGAAAGATGGCCTCTGTCGCCGTCCAAACCTCCGTTAGCCACCGTCGACAGAACACTCTTCGCACAATGCTGCTTCTCGCAGCACGATGGCTCGCCTAGGTCGGAGGGTGGACTTACTTTTACTGGTGAAATAGGAGTGAGAACTGAGGAGAGGAAACAACAACGGGGGAATTAGTATCGGTTAAAAAAAATAATTAGTATATCCGATACTAATTATAAGAGTTAGTTAATTTGAAGAGATTAAAAAAATAAATTAAATTAGTTATTTGTAATAAATAGATATTATCTTTTTTAAAATATCCTTGCTAATCAAGTGTATTGGTTAGATGTGTCATTAATAGAAAGACTACCTTGAGAAAAAAATACATAAATATGAGAGACAACGTGAATTGGGATCTTATATTTAGGATTAAAATAAAAGCAAACAAAGTCTTATATTAAAAACTGGTAGTACTTATTAGTAATTATTTTTTCTTTTTAAAGTTGATTGTAATTCTCTAAAACAATGGACACCCATGTTTTACTTTCATTTTTCTTAACTTTCTTTTTAAATAAAGATTTTAAAATTTTTCCTGAAAAAAATAAGATTTAAATTTATCTTATAAAATTATGTTAAAAAATGAAAGAAAAACATATCTTTCTAATATTTGGTATTATTGTTACGAAAATAGAATGTAAAAATTAATCTAATTATCCTTATAATTTAGTAATGGGATAATTAATCTCCAGGTCCTTATAGTTTTATCTGATTTTTAATTAGGTCCTTATAAAATTTTTTCTTTTTATCAGATCCTTTTACTTTCGTGTATTTTTAATTAGGTCCTTCTATTTTTTTTTCCTTTTTATCAGGCCCTTATAGTTTCACTTATTTTTTAATTAGGTGCTTTGTAGTTTTTGAAAAATTATTTATTAACTTTATTCTTTAAAATTAATTTCATTTTTAAATTAATAATTATATAATTGGACAAAATAATTAATATAATCATTTAGTAATTAATAAATAATCAGAATAATAATTATACTTAAATATAAATTATTTATAATCATATTTTAATTTTAGATAAATTTATTATTATAATTTGAATTTTATAATTATAAAAATTCGAATTGAAAATAAATAATATATTTGTTTAACTAAAAATTTAAAAGAATATTAACATAAGATTGTTACAATAATTTATTATTTTTAAAATGTTATTATTTGTAGAATAAAGAATAAAAACTACAAGGACCTAATTAAAAACAAAGTAAAACAATAAGGACCTGATAAAAAGAAAAAAAATTATAAGGACTTGATTAAAAATATATGAAAGTATAAAGATCTGATAAAAAGAAAAAAAAATTATAGGGACCTAATTAAAAACCAGTTGAAACTATAAGGACTTATATATTAATTATCCCTTTAGTAATTGACCTCATTTTTAGTTAAGTTCTTGTAGATCTTTTTTTTTAATTACGTCTTTCTAGTTTTATAATTTTATTAGTTCCATGGTCATTGATCTTTAGTTACGAAAAATAGAGCTAGAGGCTGAAGATGTGACTCTCATTTGTGGTATACCTGAATTAATTTTGCCCCATGACATAAATAAAACCAGAATAAAACCAATTACAAATCATATGCACAATGAGACAATTATTAGCATAAAAATTTTATTCCATCATTTTATTTTTAAAATTTAGTTTTTATTTTGTGAAAACTCACATGTTATTGAGCCAATCCTCATATCGGTTCTCTTTAATAGACTATAAGTACAGAGTTCAAGACTCATTATTATAAGGAAACTATAAAAATCCAACAAATTTTGGGCATGAAAATAAATAAATTTTTCATTATTTTTTCATAAGTATATTTGAAGGATGCAGTGAAATTTTTTTAAAAAATTATACAACAATTGAAATACACGTGCTTTTAAAAAAAAAATTGTAGCAGCCAAACTTCCCCTAAAAAAATATCGAAGTGCTATTTTTTGAAAATTAAAGGAACGTATATAATAATGACATAAGGTTACAAGTGGATCAAAAATATTTTCACTTAAAAGAAAAATCTCATGTTACTCATCTTTGAGACCATTGGCTATACAGAGCTTGGTTTGGCATGAATAAATTTCACCCTCTTGCTAACACTAATGGAGGATTTAAAATAATAATTAATCATTTTAAAACCTAAAGAGAAATCTATATTTAGATGCCTATATAACTAGAAAAATATCTTTTGCAAATTGAGAATTAGAACCACTTTGAAGGGAAGGAGCAAACAGAATAGAGAAACTTGATTTGAGAATATTTCCAAGGAAAAAAATGGGGAATAGTGCAGAGACGGAAGTACATGCGATGGAAAAGGCAGCGGAGAAGCATGAATCATGCAAGAGGAAAGTTATACAAGCCTATTTGGGCCGGCTTTGGTCCAGCAAAAACTGAAAGAAATAGCTAAAAATGTGAAAAATGATTTCATTTTATATAAAAAAAAATAGGAAGAATCCCAAAAAAATACTTTTAAAATTTCAAACCATTTTTGTTTATTACACTTTAATAAGAATTAACAACGTTTAAAAAGCAAATAATAACATATTTTTGTAGTTATTTCTGATTTGAAAATTTAAAATTTTAGAGATATTTTTTTCCAGGAGTTTCCCCCAAAAACATCCACCATAATTTAAACATGTTTCTTTTAAAAATAACATCAGAATCAAAAGCAATCATTGTTAAAATTATACATAGTTAACAATTATCCATTATCTTTACATAATATCAAGTGAAAAAATCAATTTAAAATTTTACAAAAAACTAAGATAATAAAAATCTATAATGTTCATAAAATCAATATACCACTCCAATCTTAAATGTAAGTTACTTGTAGGAGAAAGTTTTGATACTAAATATAAGTTACTAACATAATTAATGCTTTTTTTTTCAACTTTACGCTTGTTTAATTCTAATTAGAAAGGGGAAGAAAAAGAAGGGAGAGATTTATGAATGACTTGTAAATGTCTTAGAGAAACTTTAATAAACATAAAATAGGAAAATTTCGTCAATTTAGTACATTTTTTGGCATGCCAGAATGTATTACAAATAATTTATATTAAATACATAGTAGTATTACATAAAAGATGCTAGGGTATGATAGGTCCATCAAGTCTGAGCAAATTACAAATGCCACATAACATGAATCTAGCTACAAACTGGACAGATTCTAGAATAGATTAATGCAAATTAATATTGTAGCTTTTTTTTAAATGTGAATGTTCCACTATGATCCATAGCATTTAAGAAATTAATGCACATTAAATTATCATTAAAGATGCTTGATATAAACCAATATTATCACTCATCCATAAGAATCTATATATTGTAACGTGCATAAAGATACAACCAACTTCTAAGTTTCCAACTAAAATTATATAATGAATTTCAACATAACCACATATAAACATTTTAAACATTTACACGCCAAAAGATGCACATCATATAGCATGCTTGGTTCAGTGAAGACATGACGTTAATATTAACATGAGCTCAAGAATCAGTCCATTAATGCCACTTATCTAAACCAGAACTGAACTGAAATAAAACCCTACCGTACGGACCAGTTAAACTAGGATCTAGCTTCGCTCCAAAACTCTTTACCTCAACTTTTACGCTCAGCGTGCTGTCCTCTTACGCTTAAGTTGCTTAATCTGCCCCAAAATGTAACTGATGACCTCTTTTAAAGTAGCCTGCCTATTTTCCTTGAAGTTCCATAGTTCAGAAACAATATACCTACCACTTGGATTGTATTCAATCATTTCTTTCAAGGCGGTAACGACCTCCATGTATATTTCACCTCCCCATTCCTTCTTGAGATTTTGCAACTTTTCATCATCTTCATTAAGTATTAGCTGCATCAATGTAACATGGATTTTGTATCCCAGATGAAACTATTTATGCAAATAGCTTGACTGGAAACTAAGGAGAAAGACAACAGAACAATAAGAAACAGGGGAGAGCATGATGGGGCTAAAACTACAATTGATAACATGCATAGTTATTTCGAATCCAAACTTGGGATACAAAAGTGTAACACCCACACCCACATACACATTTATATTACCATTTTTATTGTGTAATTTTGAGGGAAATACATCGGTGTCATTTACACTATGCTAAGCCACTCTTTTTATTCATCTATTATAGAGCATGGCTGGCTTTATGTTGGAAATACAAAAACTGTGGTTTTGATGGAAGCAGGTAAAATCTATGGTCTTGGTGGTTGTAAAAGAAAGTCAAACGCGCGCTAAATAGATACAAATCAACCCAGGATAAAGCATGATTAAAGTAAGTAAATGGCAAACTAGTATTGTGGTTTTCTTAAGCACACCTCTTCATCATGATCTGTAGGGATCACTTTAAAAGGATACCACTTTGAATCCTTCACGTTCTCTTGCCACGAAGAGCATAGCTCGACACCCTTTGTCTGAGCATCTTCCAGATGGAGCTTTTTCTTGCAGGCATCTACGAAAACCTTCTCGTCAAGCTCTCCCAATCTCTTAATCCCAATACTAGTTCGTGTATTAATTAGCATGTTCTTTGAACCCTGAAACATACTTATAAAGGAGAAACATTAGTATTCTCTCCAGACACAATAATCCTACTCAAGAAAATATGGTTCACAGTTGAGCATGACTTTGATAAGCAAAAGTAGTTAGTTGTTTTCATGTCTGAAACAAAATAAATTTGTTTGGAGGAAATCATGTAATAGTGCAAAATAACAACAGCAAAACCTCAATCGTGTCATTTTCACTAAAAAAAATATTTAGTAAAGAAACAAGAACAATTTGTCCCTAGCTACCTCGTTCTCATGTAAGATCAATGGTTCATATGATATCAGAATTATTTGTTCCTTATTATTTCCATTGAGAATTGAAAATGTGAAAGAAATATGTGTGTGTCTTTCTCCTTCACTCCTTCACATGCATACATCTAAAAGTGCTTCAAAAGTCCCATGAGCAGCATGAATCCAAATAATTATCAGATATTTGTTTCATTATATTTAAAGGTAATGAAAACTCTATTATTTATTGTCAGCTTCAGTTTCTATAAAAACAAACATAGGGATAAAGCATAAATATATAATAAAAGAAATCATACTTCTATTAACTCTTTACGAGCTTCTTGTAGTTCATCATTGCGTTGACGATCCCTGACAATAAGTGTTTGATTCTCTAAATTCTTAACATCTAAGTCAAACATTTTTTCTTCCAATTCATCCTCCTTTTCTTTAATCTTCATCTGGAGAGCGTCATTATCTCCAAGATGCTTCCTCATATTCAATTTCCCTTTCAACAGTTCTATTTCAATTTCCAACTGGTGCTTCTCATCAAGCTGCTTTTCCAACTCAAAAATCCTCCTCATAGCCTCCTCTTTTTCTCTCTGAAAACATTGAGATGCATATTAGCAGAAAGCGATCCTTGTGTAAAAGAACTGAGTTATAATAAGCAAATGCTAGACTGCGACAATGTAATTTCGCATTCTAGACAATATAAAGCAGAGAAACCTTTTGCTCTTCAATAATTCTGAAAATATTCGCATCAGCTTTATTCCACTCCGCAGAAGCCTTATTGAGGGATTCATTCCTCACATCACTCTGAAAAGAGAGATTGGTATTAGTATCTCATAGGAGTAAACCACAAATGCCAATAGTTTCAGATTAAAGGGCACCAACTTGCCACAATAATGGAAATTGAGATATTAAACATCTAATACCGGATTGCTTATGGGTTTTGAAAAGCAATATCATGGCAAAAATTTCATTGGATCTTCAAAGCTAAGATGTTTCATATATAATATATATACTAGTTATTTTTTATAATCACTTTGTATATAAAACTGTAGTAATTTTTGCATATCTCATTTTCCCACAGTGAACAAACCATAGGTCAAGTTCACAAATGAGGAAAAGCCTCTGCTTTGGGGTTGGTTTAAGGGAATAGCTAGATCAGAAAAGGGGAAAAAAAGACGCTTCATCATAGTAACTGACGATTCTAGTAACAGACCAAAAACGAATACTGTCATACAAATTTACCTGGGTGGTTAGCGATGAGCAAGCAAGATCAAGGGGAAAAAATTATGTTCAAGACGAAACGCTGAGACAAAGGGGGGGGGGGGAGTGGTGTATCATTACCATCCTTTTGTCTTCTTCAAGCTTCTGCCTCTGTTGCACAGTTAATGCCTCTCTTTGGTTTAAATCTCTGCTCCACAAATCAAGCTTCCGCTTTCTTGCCTCTAATTCCTTGTTTAAGTTTTCTTGTTCATCTATTATCCTTTGTCTCACCTCCCATGCAGTCTGATGCCTTCTCCTCCTCTCTGACAAAAAAATGAAGCAACTATGCATTGATATCTTGCATTCGATTCACATAAGAATATAATAATGCATATCAAAATAGTAAAATGGTCGATTGAAACCATTTGTAGTCCATACAAGAAGACAAAATCTTTGCAGATAGGGAGTGGACAAACCTTGAAGAAGAGCATGCTGTAGCTGGTCTTTCTCCTCAAGAATCTTACAGAGTGACAGAGCCGTCTCATTGTACTTGCATTGCAATTCTGTGAGGTTCTCATTTGTCATATCAATTTCATTCGCTAGGTTTGCCACAACACTATGTCTGCTTTTGGATGATTCATGGACAATATCTGACAAACTTTTTAAGCTTCCTTTCTTCCGCAGGTATTTCCCTATTGACCCCTCACAATGATAATCATCTTCCCGAGCAATCCACCCATAAATGTCTGAGCCTGGCTGCATGTTTTGCAGCTTCCAATCCGTTTTGCCATTATGTTTAGTTTCAAATGACTTTTCAAAATCACTAGCATTCAAAAAGCCATTCCAATCATCGCTAAATACTACCACAGCTTGAGCAGTTACGTCATTTTCATTCAACATACGAACATCTAAGGGCCTGTACTTAGCCAATTCCTTGAGCCAATACTCAGAATTATGTAAGCTCTTGTCCTGTATGTTTACCATTATTCCAGTCCAGGGCCAGACATAAGGATCATCTCGCTGAGGTTGACTCAGAGGTTGTGGTAAGGGTGGCCCTTGGGCTTGCTCTGCTTCACCAGATAAATCAGTCTCCAAAAATTTGGCCAGAGCAAGGTGGTTAGCCTTTTGCTTTGCAGTTCTGTTAGCAGAACCCACACCCACTCCAGATGCGTGTTGCAGCAAGTCTTTGTATTTGTAGTCTTGCTTTTTCCTTCCAGCACAGAAAGGACATCTGAGAGTGCCATTTGCAGTTTTTACCTTATAGTTCCCAGCCCTTAGTTGCTCATATGGTTTGTCCTTGTAGTCATCAATCTCAGATTCACTGATATCTGACTCTTCTCCAGAGCTGATGTCCATTCAGGCTCTGTATACAAATACCAAAATCAGTCGCAATCAACAAAGGTTGTGTATAATTTTCTGGGGGGAACATAAAAAACTATCAAAGCCAAAATTAGCATTATATAACTTAGCAAATGAGAAACATATTTTGGGCAAGGGGCCTCTAATGCCACTTACGACGCCCCAACCTCTCAAAGGATTTTTACATAAAATTATTGACATTTTGATGTCTTCGGGATGTGAAATGGGGCGGTTTTGATTTTTTTTTTTTTAACAATTTTTCACTCTCAAAATGTCACTAATTTACGTAGGATATAATATTCTAATAATTAATAGGCATAAAAGCACAATTTTTGGGAGGTTGGCCATCACATGCGGCATTAGAGAATGGGGCCTAGCCCCTTGCCCCATATTTTGCATGAAGGACCAAATGGGAAATATTTGAAAATTGGGCAAGAAACGTTGTAAAATCAGCAAGAACACTCAAAAAATAACTAAATAAGTAACCTCACCCATAGACTCTCTTGAGGAGTGAAAATTGCAGCAGGTACAAAATCCTTCAAAACTCAGTAAGAAAGGCTCCCCAGTCAGTAAGAAAACTTGTAAAATAAGCAACACATCTTGCACATTTTTGAGGTCCTTCTATTTGGTCACAAGGAGAAACTTTTCTTACGATAAATGAAAGGTTAAAACTGAAACTCAGATCGTTACATCGCTACATACAAAGCTCCGTCGACTTTTACAGGGAAACAGGAATTTTGCACTCTCACATCGCAAACAAAAGTAACGTTCCATCGACATATTCAGGGAAATGGCGAAGAAAACAGCGTACCTTCGAACGTTGCGTATAACTATGAGCGGTCTCTGTCGCCGTCCAAAGCTCCGTTAGCAGCCGACGGAACAGCACTCTCGGCACAATGCTTCTTCTCGCAGTCGTAGCGCAGAGGCTCGCTCAAGGTTCTGTAAGAGAAGCTGAAAGGACTTAGTGCCGTTTGTGAAGGTTAAAAAAAAAAAAAAAAATGGAACGTTCTATTAATTTCAAAAATAACTTTCGGATCAATTTTGGGCAAGGAGATAAAAACAATATGTATTTTTTTTAATTATGAACTTGATTAAAAATAAAAATTAAAATTAAAATAATTTTTATACAATTTTAATAATTATGTTTATTAATTTTAGTAAGATAATTAAAATAACTTATTTGTATTATACAATAAATATATTTCACCTCATGCTTGTTGGTACATTAAAATCTTCCACTTCGTTCCCTTCTTTATTTTTTTTTTTTGGCCAAGCATTCCCTTCTTAATTTTATCCCATCTAGGAATAAATATTTCTCCTAAGAATGATTATATGGTAATCCCATAATTATCCTCTCGACATGTGATACCTAATCTTATACTCTCCGCTCCTTAATATAGGGCCCAATTCTTGAGTTTGTTTTGGTCCTAAATATAAGACCCATTTCTTATATTTATCAATTTTCTCTAAATTACCCCTATAGATACTCCCTCAACCATAATCAAATAGAAGAAGGAGAGGGGATATTAAAAAAGATGATTATGGTGTTTTAGGAAAAATGTGTCACTTTTCTTATAATTAACTAACTTACCTAACTTTCTTAATCTAATCAAATTAGTTAAATGGGTCTTATATTAAGGACCGGAGGAGTATTTTTCCTTCTTGAAATATCATTTTAATGCCTCACGAACGTATTTGGAACCATCTTGTCATTATTAAAACTTTTCTCATTTTTCTCAATTTTTCCTTCGCATTCTTGGACATTTCCAAATGTTTCTAAAGCTTGTCTTGAGTTCACTAACTCTTGTTTAATCTGTTAACCAATACCTCTTATTTTGCACTTCTAACTATTTAGGTCTAATTTTTGGGATGTTACATGTAACATCCTTACTTTTGCAACACATTTATGGTGAATTTTTTATGGTTTTGCTATTGAAGTTTGATGTTAAGATGTAATTTAATAATTCATGTGATTGGATTGGAATATAGTTGTAAAAATGTTTATTTTAGAATTTAAGACCAAAATAAATCACTATATTATTTCTTATATTGAAGATGGGAGGGAATAATTTGTTCATTCATTACTGAATTCATTGTCCCAAATGACAATTTGGTTCAAAGAATCATAGAAAATATATATAGCATAATGAAATGATGGTTAATTATGGAAAAATTTTTTGGTATGTCATTAAAAAAAAATCATGAAATGAAATTTATATTTTATTTATAAAAATAAAAAAAAATGTGGGATGATCTTTTTAACTCTATGATAAGGCAAAAAAAATAAAGGATATAAATGACTAAATACACATTAATTCATGGAAGGTATTGATGGTTATAGACTAATAGTTGATTCATGTAAAGTTGAATATGGACCGTCAAAGTTTTGTAATGGAGAATACTTGATTTGTTGTAATTTACTATAATACTATCTCCAATCTTAGTATAAGAGCTAGTTGATTAATTTAAATAAATTAAGAAAATTTGTTAAGTCAGTTATTTATAATAAAAAAGTGTTATTTTTCTTAAAATACCCTTACAAATTGCAAATTATGTGTATTAGTCAAAACTACTATTGGATAGAATATTTAACGTATGCAACTATTAGAAAAAAAATAGATATATATGAGAGACAAAGTAAATTAGGGTATTATATTTATAATTGAATTAAAAGTCAAACCTAACTCTTATATTAAAATCAGAGATAGTATTACTTTACTTTATTAACAGAATACCCTGAATCAGTAAAATGCATCTGTTAGAAACAATCTCACCCAAGAGGGGGTGAATTGGGTGAGTTACAAAAAATTATAATCAAAAGCGTGTAAGTATTGAATAAAAACAGAGAGTCAGAGTATGGAGAATTTTAACCGCAGAGAGGAGACACAAGATTTATACTGGTTCGGTCTAAACCACGTGACCTACTTCCAGTCCCCAGAACACCTCTGGGTATTTCACTATCTTCCAAGATCGACAGGGCTCTTGGTGCCTCGGTACAGTAATTGAATCGCTCAATCACTCCCCCTTACTCCCGTAAGGATACAACCCCTCTCAAGAGTCCACACGCTTGAGTGTCACTCAAGTTTTAATAAGAGTAGTAATTGGCTCTCTTACAGAGTGAATTTAATGATAAACACTGATGCTCGGTAGTAACGTGAAAACAGAGTATTGAATGCGTAACTAAATAATCGCAGGTGGTAGTTCCGGTATTCAATCTCTTCATTAATGCTTCTTCGCGCCTTTTATAGTTGATATCGTTAAGTAGCCGTTAGACGGAAGAGCTTCTAGCCGTTGTGACTTCGTTTGCGTGTTTCGCTGGTTTCAACGGCTCCGCCATTAATGCGTCTGAGCTTCTGACACTGTAGGTCGCAGTCTATGTAATCCTGTTGAAGAGCCGTTGCACTCGTTTTCATTAATCTGCATATTTTAAGTTTTGAACAAATGAGAGTTTTGTGGTGAGTGCTTTAATCTTGAACACAGAAAGAAAACAAATTTATCATTCAAAGATTTGTGACGAAACCATTTATCAGTAAGAAGAACAGAAAGTCATTCTGGTTTAGTTTGATCGAAAAGATGATCGATTACTTGATGATAGATCAAGTTATCGATAAACAGAATGAAGACTTTTCGAATTAGATCACCAATATTATCGATCAAGTGTTGGATCATTGACTCTAAGAATTATCATAGAAAGAGGAAATCGTTCCATGATCGAACAAGTGATCGAACACATGTTTGATCGAACAGATTATCGATAATTCAAATGTTATTGAACTGAAGCTTCAGTCATTGATGATCGAACATCTTATCGATAAATGTATGGTGGATAATGTTATCGATAAAACATGGTTATGTATATATTCAATGAAGGACACAGCTATCTGAAATGATCGAACAGATGATCGATCAATGAACATTCGAACAAGTGATCGATAAAGAGAAGAAAGAAGTTTAATCCTGTAAGGTAAAGGAAAAGATTATCGATCACGTTTTGTGAAAACATGAGTTCTATGATCGATCATATTATCGAAAAACCAGTGATCGATTACTTGATCGAAAAATAGTTCACCATAACTTAATGCGAATAAATCAATCCTTAGTCTCTTTATCGATCATGTTATGTGAAAACTTTTTTAAGCAAACAAGTTAAATTTGTCGATAATGTTATCGATAATTTGGTTGAGGAAAAACTGAATAAGAGTAGATAAAGACATTGATTATCGATCATGTGATCGATAATTTTATGATCAATAAGGTTATCGATCCATCAGTGAATTTGATCACCTGCATTCAGAGAGTTAGAGCATAAAGTTCGAACACGTAATCGATAAACAAATGATCGAAAATATGATCGATAAATTGGTAACAGAATTAATGTGCAGAACAAGTAGATTGTGTTACCTTTTATCGAAGTCGTTATTGATGACTGATTTATCGATAACTTGATCGATAAGTACACTTCAGATTTGGTTCTCTTATCAGTAACTCGATTGTTTACCTGATATTATCGATCAGTTTATCGATAATTAACCATACTCTTATGTAATTTTTACGTTAGCGATAATCGATCACTTTATCGATTAATTGTTCATCGAATAGTTCTTCGATCCAAAAGCCTACTATAGACCTGATTTACACTTGATCATTTATCTGAAACCTTAGCGATAAACGATTGATCGATCAGTTGATCGATCAAAATACTTAACCTTGATATTCTGACTTTGTTATCATCAAAACTATAATCCTAACAGCATCAACATGACAAATAATTATGAGGCACGAAATTCAACCAAACTTCCCCCTTTTTGCAAGTAAAAGTTCTAGTGCTAGAACAAGCAAGGAATTAGAGAAGTGATTTCTCATTTCATCCATTGATTCCTTTGATTTGTCTCTGCCTTTATCTGAGCTGAGCTCTCAAAAGTTCTTAAATTTTTCAAATTTCATTCATCTGTGTATACATACTTGGTAGAAAGCTAGCAAGGTTTAAAATTTTTAATTTTTGCCTGAATCCTAGATTTAAAATATATGGTTTGTACCCAAAAAAGGGTTTAAAAAATTATACTATTTTTAATATTACATCCAATTCTTAATATAAGAGCAAGTTGACTAATTTGAGTATATTAAAAAAATTAATTCAGTTAGTTATTTGTAATAAATATGTGTTGTTTTTTCAAAAATATTCTTACTATTTATATGTATTAGCTAAAACTACCATTCGATGAAATATGTAATATGTGCAACTACTGTAAGGATTATTTTTAAAAAAATAGATAAATATAAGAGATAAAATAGAATGCGATCTTATATTTAAAACTGAATTAAAAGTTAAATTAGCTCTCATATCAAGAATCAGAAAAATTCTTAAATAATGAGAAAAAAAAAAAAAAGATGCGAATGAGAAATCATCTTAGTGTTTTTCATTAGAGTGCCGCAGAAAATATTCAGGCCTGGTTTGGTCAGATATCGGTTTGGGCTCCTAGAGGCCAACCATCTGATTGTCAATACCCCTACCCCGGGACCTCTTTCTACCAGCTCTAGTGGGGTGCCCTCTTTTGTTTTATACATCAATATGGCATTTTAGGATTTTTATCCCCACCTTTGAATAACGTGCAATTTATATTGGGCTTAATCCCTTTCTTTTTGTGTTATACATATATATATATATATATATAAACTTTTGCTAGGTCTAACTCTGGTCCCTCACTCTCATTTTAGGGCCTGTTTGGGTATCCCCAAACCGTGGTTTCAGAAGTACTTTTCCGCAAAACGAGATAATCTCCTTCACATATTTACTTCGTAATCCGTAAAAGCACTTCTGAAATCATGGTTTGGTTTCTATCCAAACACACCCTTAATTCTACTTCTTAAAATGGAATCAAAAGGGTCTTCATTACTAACACCAATAATATTAAAAATGTATCAAAAAATTAACGGAAATTGTTCATTAGATGTTCTCAAATACTTGCAAAATATTTTGTCATGATGAAAATGACTTATTAATCCAACTCATTTTTTATGTTTATGCTTTTTATTTGGACCTATATAACACAAATGACATCTATTTGATTAAAGTTTTTGAAAAATTAATCAATATAAAAAATTTATAAAAATTAATCACAGTATTACCTCCGGTTCTAAATATAAGAGCTAATTGACTAATTTGACTAGATTAAGAAAATAAGTTAAGGTAGTTATTTGTAATAAATATATGTTGTTTTTTCTAAAATATCTTTACTAATTAAGTATATTGGTTAGAACTATCATTATTAAAAGAATTATCTTGAAAAAAAAATATAAATATGAGAAATAAAGTAGATTGAGAATCTTATATTTAGGACCAAAATAAAAGTCAAACGATGTTTCATATTAAAAACTGGAGGTAGTATAGCTTATTTTTCATAAGAAAATTATATAATTATTTTCTCAAAATGAGTTGCACCTTTTCCTCATGAAAAATTGAGTTGGATTAACGTGTATGTTAGCATTGAAGAATGAATGTTTTGCTAATATGGAATAATGTTCTGTCAACATTTTTTATTAATATCATTAGTAGTGTTAGAGAGGTAGGGAAACTTTTGATCATGTTTTAAAAGATAAGGGATTAAAAAGAAATTAACTAGAAAAAGTTAATGAATTAAAGTTAAACCTACATATCAAAGATCACAAATACTTAACTACTATCTCCAATCCTTAATATAAAACGCCGATTCACTTTGTTTTTATATTTATTCATTTTTCTCAGGCTAATCGTTATAGTAGTTACAGATATTAAAAGCTTCATCAAATAGTAATTTTACCTAATACATATCTATTTATTACAAATAATAAATATCTTAATCTACTCAAATTAGTCAACTGATTCTTATAACAAGGGTTGAAGGTAGTATATTAAGTATATGACAGCGTCTTTGCGAGATTTAGGAAAATGAAATGCAAGTCCTAAAGGAGACATGCGAAATCCTATATACACATTGAAAGGCTTGCTGACTCATGAACATCACTCACCCCTCTCACTGTCCCTTCCTCGCATCTAACTGCAAAAATGAGCACTATATTCAATACCAAAGAGATTTTTTGTCTAAGGGTTTGTCCACAATGTTCATCTACAAAGAGTGAGTCAGAACCTAAGATTTAGTTAAAAGATATAGTTGATGGGTAACATATTAATATTCTTATACTACTTCCGGTTCTTAATATAAGATCTTGTTTGATTTTTATTTTAGTCCTAAATATAAGACCCCAATCCATTTTGTCTCTCATGTTTATACATTTTTTTCAAGATAATTCTTCTAATAATAGTAATTCTAGTCAATACACTTGATTAAAAAGAATATTTTAGAAAAGACAATACTTATTTATTACAAATAATTAACTTAATTAACTTATTTCCTTAATCTCCTCAAATTAGTCAACTATCTTTTATAATTAGGACCGGAGGTAGTACTATCTTTTATTGGTCTTAAGAATAGGAGGAGGTCAAGTTAGCCAAAAGATGATTATTAGTTCAGGGATGCACGAGATACCTCTTGCTTTATTTTAGGGCATGTTTGGCTCAATGAGAGAAACGGGAGGAGAGGGATTTTAATGGAGGGAAGGGGAGAGGAGGAGAGTGGAATGATTTTAATATTATCTTGTTTGGATTATAAAAAAAGAGGGGAGGGGAGGGAAAAATATTTTAATATGGATAATTTTACTCTTATTTTATTTAAGATATGGGTATAATGGTCACAACTTAACAAAATATGAGTATAATGGTCATAACATGGCAAAATATTGTCATTTCTCTCCAAATCCTCCCAATTTTGGAGGGAAGGTTGAGGAGGGGGGGAAATGATTAAAATCCCTCCCCTCCCCTCCCCACCCACCCACCCACCCACCCACCCACCCAAATCCCTCCCTCAACCTCCCCTCCAAAATTGGGAGGATTTGGAGGAAATGACAATATTGTTATGTTGAGACTATTATGTCTATATTTTGTTATATTGTGATATTATACCCATATCTTAAATAAAATAAGAGTAAAATTGTCCATATTAAAATATTTTTCCCTCCCATCCCCTCTTTTTTTATAAATCCAAACAAGATAATATTAAAATTTTTCCACTCTACTCCCCTCTCCTTCCCTCCATTAAAATCCCTCCCCTCCCGTTCTTCTCATTGAGCCAAACATACTCTAAAGGTAAAAAAGAATAGAGAAAATGTCTAGAGTTAATATTCGGCTGTTAGGAGTATAGATTAAAAAGGGCAAAACTTTTGAAGATTAAATAATTTAAATGTCGGTAACTTGTGTTGAACAATTTTTTTGGTGGTTTATTTTTGAGCATTTTTTAGCGCTGAACAAGTGGATATGATGTAAACAGGAAGGATTTATTATCTTAATTGAGTTTTTTCACCTTAGAAAATAAATAATCTTCATTTTTTTTTGAACTGAATGGGCCTTAAATTAATTCGTATATATGTCACTAATTCACAATATATTTTATTTTTTAAAAGCTCTCTACATGAATATATTTCCGTGTTCTACAATTGATTGTCCCTTAATGCATATTACGCTCCATTGAAACTAATAATATAATTAACCTTGTAAATCAATGTGTTTGATTGTACAAATAAAATAATAAAAACAAAGTATTTTGTTATGAAAGTGCATGTGCTTAGAAATTACAATACAATTAGTAGCAATACAAACACACAGAGCAACCCATTAGCTCCTTTATTAATTTTTTAATTTTTGCCTTTAATTATAATCTCCTAATTAAATCAAACTTTAATCATACATGCTTACCAATAAAACCAATGTGATCTGTCAGGCCCTCCATTTCTAAAATTTGTGTGGTGGACATTGCTTCTTCTCTTTTGTGTAATGATTTTTTTTTAATCTCACTTAATTATTAGTTTCCCTAACCTTTCTTGGCTTTAAGATGAATCTTCCAATTTAAAAAATTACAAAGAAAACAAAGAGAAAAAGAGAATTAAATGCTTCCATCACTTTCAATTTGAGTGGCACACAAAAAAAATCATTACCTGAGAAACTCCACCGATCATTCTTTATAATTTTGTGTGTGTGTGTGTGTGTGTGTGTTTTATATTTTATTGCACTAAAATGGAGTAAAACGTTGACAAAAATATTCATGTGCATGAATATGAATCCTATACTTATTTTATCTTGTACGATTTTCTATTATTAGTATCTCTACACTATTGTTATATATATTACATATTTACACATTAATATAATAAAAATATTATATTGTTCATAACTTATAAATAGTGTGTTCTGTTGATTATACACATTTTATATTTTACATTGATATTATTGATTATCACTCTTCTAGATTAATTACACAATCTACGTAAAATACTTGAATTTTTATCATCACAAAGTGGTGATATATAAAATAACATGAAAAGAAAAAGAAAATAGAATATATGTGTACATATAAGAGAAATTAATTACAGGGCATGTAAGAAAATTACATACAAATAGTTTCGTAAAATTCTATTTAATACTAAGAGATCCAAGGAATTTCATGTTTATAAGTTGAGTTGCATCATTTATGAATGACACTTATAGATATTAAATCTGTAGGACCTATTAGGAAACTTATTTATATTTTATTTTATTTAACTTATTGAAGCCTATAAATAAATAATTTCCTCTTTAATTAATAATGAGGTATTGGGTACAAGCCTTGACAAATTAATTTTCTCTCAAGTCCCAATATGACTTGAATTCTGAGTAGACAATACGTAATACTTGAAATCAAATAATTTTTATTAAAAAAACATTTACTTGAATCAAAATTACTTCAGAAAAAGAAATTATTCCATTTTTTATACAAGAAAAAAAAAAGTATTCCATATGTTAGGCATTAGCTAGGATATGGATGAGATAAAAGTGGCACTATTGAAGAGTCTTGATTGGGTCATATGGTTGGCAGGACATGTGCTTAAACTCATCATATTTAGGGAATATTAATTCTTCAGTAGTGAAGAAATGAGAACCATTACTTTTTTTTCCTTCTCTCTATTTTTTATTATATTGTGCAAGTGAGTGAAAGGATATGTCAGTGTGTAAAACTCATAATTACTTGGGAATATACATGGATGATATTGAAGTTTCCTTCAAGTGCGCAAAACAAAACACAAAAAAAAATTAGTGATCTCTCTCTTAGTCTCTTCATATATTGGGCCATCTTGACTGGTAGCCAAGAGTTTTCTTCTGGTTTTGTTCACTTTATCTCAGCACTACTCATTAGGTTACCTCACAAATAAATAAGTATTTTTTTATTTGAATTTTCATGCTAATGTATGCGAGGATTTCATTGATGAATAATTCATAAGTATTTTTCTTTGAAGTGTTCTTTTTAAGTTATAAAGCTGGTTTTTAAGTTCTAGCTATTTCTCCCATAAACTTGACAAGAGGGGAAAGAAAAAAAAAGAAGGAAAAGTATAACTTTTGATCTCTCTTTTAACCTCTCTCTCAGTTATCCGTTTAATCCCGAACTTTAATTTGGTACAACTCAATCCTCATAATTTTTTAATTTGCGACACAATTCACCAGTTCCTATTGTTTCTTAACTCGATAATTTACATGGACCGAGTTATTACATATATTGAGTCAAAATTTGAGCAGTAAATTAGTAAGGATCAATTAATCTCATGCTATAGTTTCTGTTTGGGATTAATTCCCCCCATGTTATAGTTTCCATTTTTCTTTTAGGGCTCTACCCTCTTCTGTATCCAAAAAAAAAAAAAAATCTCATGCTTTATAACGCCTCAGGTGTTTCAATCTTGCCATTAATTAATGTAAAGACTCTATTGGCAAGTAATGATTTTGTAAGAATTTTTTATCTAGATTCTTGAAATCCAAATCACCTAGTTAAATAAATCTGAATAGGGAAAGAAGCATGAGTTTTCGCATTATAACAAGCAATGAACTTGGTACACACAATATTATTGTCAGTACACATCAAGTTCGTCTCATCTTCTATTCTAGCACTGGCATTATATATCAATCTACAGATCTTGCACAGGACATATATATATATATATATATCTCCCCATACCATAGTGCTAATAATCTTCAAGGTTCAAACATAATTAGCAAAATCCCAAGTGGCTACAGATCACATGATTGGATCCACATCATGATACAAGGGAATAAGAAGAAAAGAAGAAATTAAAAGGAACGGTGTGAATTGAATTGAACTTAAGGAAGGGTTTATATCTTTACTTGTGAAGCAGAATTCATATATGTAAAGAAAAGTTGACCAATTGATGCAGACTGAATGAAGTGGACGACAAAATGATACAAAATGCCAACTCATTTTGACTCTTTTTTCATTTCATAATTCTCTTTGAGGAGTGCCACTTTTCAAACCTCAGATTTTTGTGTGGCTCCAATTCTTCACACTTCACTCACCCATTTGCTAGCTACCTTCCCTAATTGTGTGTGTGTGTGTGTGTGTATCTTTCTTTCTCAGACACTAAAGACAAGAGGAGTGCAATAATGGACCTCGTGAATATTGATAATAATGAAAGAAGGAACACGGACTTTGGTATATCCCAGATTTTGTAATGCTTATTAAGTCTAAATTAATAGATTCTTTTTATCGAACAAATTGGCACCAAATAAAGTTTCTTCAAATTGGGTTGTTGGGGTTTGAGAGTTTTTGAACATAATATTAGAGAGATCTGTGTGCGTTGAGCCTTATATTTTGAAAAAGAAAGAAAGCATAGAAACGGAGTTGACATCATTTGATCATAAACCTTTGATGCATGATATTAAGTCGATTTATTAGTTTTTTCTTTTGATTCGTATATTACATTCTGACTTCTTTTCACTCTTCTTACTCATATTTAAAGTAAACAAATTAAACTCCCATGTTAATTGGACGTATGTGAACTTCTCAGGGGTTTCTTAAGCATTTTATTTCCAACCATCTGATTGTAAATGGATGAATTCACAAAACTATATAGGCAAGAATTCACAAGGTTGTGAATTTGAATTTTTTTTAAACAGATGAATGCGTAAAAGATGACAAAAAATAATAATTTCAAATGATCTTCTATAAATATATATAAATATATATAACATGCTTTGTAATGGAAAAATAGATATAATAATGGACCACTTTGATAGGCTCAGTAGGTTCAAAATACATATAATATCTACGCAATATGTTCTAAATATTTCATTAATTATATGATCATCTCTCCACTAACCACAACAGTTGCGGATGTAAAATGAATTTGATAATTTAAATTTAATAACTTTTAAAGCATAAATTAATTTGTGCCACTAAAATTTCGACCTAAACGAAATAACTTGGAATTGTAATGACAATAATTGGAGGGAAAGCCGAATCTTTTCATGAACATTTTCAAGGAGTATTAATCTTTGTCCGCTATATATGATTGGATGTTTGAAAGGTAGAATTATGGAGTTTCAAACATTGATGTACATATATCTCATTCCTTTTAGAAGATCCACAAGTTTCTTCCACACAAACACCTTTCAAAGAGCATACATCAAATTTGCATATAGCAGATCCTGAACAATCATTAATGGCAGAACCCCCTACTCCTTTTCTTCAGGCTTTATCTTTATATGATGATGATGGGCTTGATTAATCACCCTTCATCATTTCCACTACTTTTCATGGAATAGTATCTTTCTCAAATAGATAAAGAGCTATTGAATAGCAATAATATACAATATAATACTGTACCTTTTTAAAAAAAAATCAATCTTCATTAATACACATATACCATATATATACATATATATGCGCACCTGTTATAGAGAATATATTCCAAACCTGCATTTTACAGAAACTTTTCTTTAACATGCATGCATTAGAGCTTTATATATATATATATATATATATATATGCATATATATGGATTTGAAGTAGTATTTTTTTTTTTAAATAAAAAATAATTTGACCAGAGATATAAACTTTAAGAAATTATTATTGAAAATAAAATGAGATAAAATTTGAATTTTCTAGATGAAATGAAAAGAAAATTTTTTCTAAATCCACTTTAAAATCTTAAAAATAACAGTGAGAGCATGTTATTCTGGCTCGCATATAAATATGGGAACATATTTTCCCATTAAAAGATGATATCAACATTTTGGACGTTAATTCAAGTAGGTCGATTAAATTCTATTAACCATAAATAGATTATGCTAAGATGAATATAGTACATAAGGAGTGAATTCTATAATAAAAAAACAAGGTTTTGACAGATAGAATATTTAGAAACTGCACGTAGGGAGTGTTTGGATGAGGCCAAATCATAGTTTGGAAAATAGCTTCTGGAGAATAGATTCTAGAGAGAAATATTTTGAAAGAATAGATTTTCTGAAAAAGTAATTCTGATAAAAGTGAGAGTGTTTGGATAGTTGTTGTCAGAAGTGCTTTTTGATGTGTAGAAATTACTAAAAAAGGCATAAATTTAAATGATAATTACATATAAGATATATTTCATATATATGTTTATTTGAAGTAATAAATTTGTTAATAATATATATTTGACAACATAATAAATAAGACATAAATAATATAAATAATAAAAATAATGTGTATATATATTAATAAAATAATTAAATATGTTTTTAGGAAAATGATTTATTTTGCCAAAAAAATTATTATTTCTTAAAGATTTTAAAGATGAAATGCCATAATTTTTTTTCACAAAATTAAATAACCACACAAAAAAATTTCATATTAATTGTCTTAATAATAGAGGTTGCAACGAAAATATATTTGTCCAAGTAGTTTTTTTTAACAAACACATTACATTATCTGGAAAAAAAAAAAGAAATAAAAATGACATGACTATTCTTGTGTATAGTGAACAATTTGATCTCTTATGGAATCAGAAAGCCAAACCATGTGAGATGAAGATTCTATTGATGAGGGTATATGTAAAGATCCAACTCCATCATCATCATTATTTTCTTCTCCCTTTTTGAACTTCTTCAATGCACAGGTCAATAAATACTTTTGTAGTTTTAGATCTCATGAAGCTCTCACCTTATCCATACTTATTATGTTATACAAACAATTACAGCTCTTCAGTCATCACAACTTAATCAACCCAAAATCAATTGAAATAACAAGTGTCATTATTATCCAAATCAGTTATGAATACCCTATTAACATTTTTCTTTCCTTCATTATTATTTCAAACAAATAAAAACTCAATCTTTGTATTTATAGATGTAATTAATTTTTTAACCCAACATAAAATGAAACTATGTTCCTATTCCTTTCATGATCATAAAAAAAAAAAGAAATTAATTGTAATAACCAGAAATACAAAGTCCAATAATTGATTACAAAGAATTATCAAAATTATGACGATCACAAAATTTAATAACCAAATTAAATCAAATTAAGACCTATTTATAATGACCAAATTATTACAAATATGTGTATCTGAACAAACAATGTCCTTAGACTCTGAAAGCAAGTCAATCCCAAGTAGAGTAGCATCATGTTTCGGTTTCAACAGAGGAAGCAAACTGAAATCAGATAAACGATGTCTCGGTTTCAACAGAGGAGGCAAATCGAAATCAAATTAACCCAGAGCAAGCATGAAGTTTCGGTTTCAACAAAGAAGGAAATAAATCAAGCTACACAAATAAATTGAGGAATGAAATCAACCCACCATTAAAGCAAAACTTCAAGCAGTTATGCACCAAGCAAACAACCACTCAAGCCAACACTGAAACGAAAATGAACTACAGTGAGACTAATTCTAAGAAGGAAACAAATCTATGAACCAAGAAAACAAATAAAGACCACCAGATGATGCACTACATGTTGGCAGAACAGGCATGACCAACCGAAATAGAGACTAGCAGCAAATTGAAGCCAGGATTTCGACGCAATGGAGAAGAAGAAAAGGAATGAGGAATAATTCATTTTTCAAAGGAGGAGACGCCTTACTTGACCACCGGATCTGAGCTAGGGAACCACCGACGGTGACCTCACCAAGACGAACACAACACGTAAAATGCTTCACAACGATGAACCCAGCCAGACAATGAACGATCACAACCCAAGGGGTGATCTTCTTCTACAGAGTAGAGGATTCTCTCACCGGCGCCTTCAAACCGTGACTCGACCACGACTTCACCGGCAGCACCGTGTTCTGGCTCAGGCAGAGCAAAGGAGAAAGGCAACGCCTTCTGGCTGAATTTGTTTTCTGATGTACGAAGGACTGAAAAGTGAAGGATCGAGATTGAAGTGTGAAGGACCAAAGAGCTCTATTTTCTTTAGAGCGAAGCACCGAGATTGAAGTGAAGGACCGAAGGGTTCTGTTTTCTTTAGAGCGTATGACCGAGAGTGAAGGATCGAAGAGCTCTGTTGCATAGGACCAAGAGTGAAGAGTGAAGGAATCGCAAATAATTGAGGCCCGTTCTCTGTCATATTCCCTGGCCCACACCAACGATCAATAATTTTAAGCAAGAAGCAGCTCCAGATAGCTTCATCCGAAACTATAGTTTCCCCCCAAACCGTGGTTTCATATTAAAATAGGGTGTTTGGCTGATTTTTTTCCCAAACCATGGTTGGGGTGATAGCCAAACACCCCCGTAGTTCATACTGCTCTTAATTCATCTAAAATTTAAGCAGGGGCCCATGCATCTCAAAACCCCAAAAACAAAATACATTGTTTGAGACTCATTAATGATGTGAATTACTTTAAATCTATTTAAATATTGATTGTTGGCATTAATTCTTTGGATTTGGTAGCCAAAGTAGGCGTGTATCATGCATTAATTAATACCACATCCGATTCTCAATATAAAAGCATTTAATTTAGTCCTAAATATAAGACTTTAATATATTTTTATCTCTAATATTTATTCATTTTTTAAGATAATCATTATTGTAATTACATATGTTAAATATTTCATCAAATAAATAGTTCTGTCTAACAGTCTAATACATATGATTAGCAAGAATATTTTAGAAAAGACAACACATGTTTATTACAAATGATTAACTTAATTAATTTTTTTAATTTACTCAAATTAGTTACCTAGTTCTTATATTAAGAACCGGAGGTAATCTATTATTATACAACTGAATGACACAACACCGAATATTGGTATTGACAGACTTGTAAAGAGTAGTGTTTTTGTTTGGTAGAGATAGACACATGCAAGACTAGTGAAAAATCAACACACACACACACACAAAATGTGGTCGATAGGCTCTCTTTATGTTCCTTAGCTGTTTAAACATTGCTTTCACATTTCTATCAATAATAATAATAATAATAATAATAATAATAATAATAATAATAATAAGAATTATTATTATTATTATTATTATTATTATATTATTATTATTATTATTATTATTATTATTATTCGATGTCATGATGTTAGCAATGTTTACCAACAAGTTGTTGGTTGGGATGGTAAATGGTCTTACCCCTCGTAAGAAAGAAAACACAAGTTTGACTTGTTAGAAAGACTTTAACCTTAATACTCTTGGCCCGAGGTCCTATGTTAATTTGCTATGATAAGATTGAGAAGTTTCATTAAGTTGGGGGAGGAGTGGAGGGTAGGCATCACATTGAGTGGACAAATCACACATGATATATACAATACATATACATATATATAATCTTCACTTGATCTATTAATCAAGTTTGGTTCCTTGTGTTTGTTTGTCCGTCTTTGGGGCCAAAACTTTAGTTAAAGTATATATAATGTTCATCTCATGATGATGAGATTCCTTGAATAAAAAACTTTCTATGATGGATGGCAGATGCCACTTATTGCCTTTTTTGGAGTCGGCTTGTTCAATGTATATCTTCACTCTGGTTTTCTTCTAGGGTTTTAGTTTACTACTCATGCAATATAATTAGACGTAGGTTTTGGTTTGAATGTTAATTTGTTTAGCTGGTTGTA